>NC_137465.1:103111567-103542805 GCF_964235325.1 Thermobia domestica | reverse complement strand
GGTTGAAAACATACTATTTTGTCTCTTCTCTGAGCATCGTGAATCTGTCGGAGCTGTACCATAGTTGGAAAGACTCACTGATCCTTCCTATAATGACCATGTAGTTAGAATTAAAAAAGGAGTAGCCGTTGGAGGAAAAACAATATTTTAAAATCCTTGCACCAGTAGTCGTCACCTTAAAATCAAAATGTTCCAGTAGTAGTCAGGATTTTCTACCAGTGTTCGTCACTCAAATAACTTGACATAATTTATTCAAAAACGCACTGTGTATCAGTTTAGGGTTAAGAATACAATATAAAGTAGTAAGCTTAATAACTTTGCATCACTTTTAGCACTCAAGAAATAAAATAAAAACGTTTTTACATACTTTTTAAAGCAATTTCAGAGAGAAAAATGTTAACTGAATTCAAAAGTTAACTGTATATCACTTCCACGTTAAGAGTACAATATTAAATACTATGTTTAATAACTATACGTCACTTTAAACTCTCAAGAATGAAAATAAACGTTTGTACATACATTTTAAAAACAATCTGAGAAACAAAATAAGTTAACTGAATTCAAAATTTAATTATACATCACCTTAAGCTTGAGAATACACTATAAAATACAGAGATTAATAAAAAATGAAATCTTTAAGTTTAACGTCCCACGATTATGCCGGTTAGGCTACAGGAGACGGAGATAATGAGAAATGAGTGAAATGGTGGAATGAAGAAAGTGGGAGGAAACGGGAGAACCCCGAGAAAACCCACGAGCACGGTGTTTGTCCACTACAAAGTCCACACGGCGCGAGTTGGGATCGAACCAGGGACCCCAAACACCGGAGGTTAAAATCTACCACTGAGCCACCGCGCCCCCCTGAGATTAATAATAATGCATTACTGAAGAATGAAAACAAAAATGTTTTAGCTACCTATATTGTATTTACATGTTACCGGTATTTCTCATTAACTTTTTTTTTTTTTTTTGATACCTCATGATCAAGTGTAGGGATGCGCAAGAGAAAAGATTTGAGATTGTCTCCTCTCGAAAAGGTGCCGCGAAAGTTATGTCTCGTCTCGAAAACTGGATCCGTTTCTATTGGAAGAGCTCTATCTCGTCTCGAATTTCGTAACAAAAATTCTGTCTCGTCTTGTCTCGTGCGCATCCCTAATCAGGTCCATAGCCAAAAACTTCATTTCGGAGGGGGTTCGATAGGGCTTTGGGATATCCGAATTTAGATATAGATAATCGATATTGACAAACTATCGAAACTTGTTCGAAATATCGAAAAATACAGCAATATCGAAATATAAACAATATCAAAAATCGAAAATATAGAAATATGAAAGAGATCAAAAATATGGATATATCGATCAAAAATGGATATATGATCTTGGAATACGATTTGGTGGAATAATGAGGGAGAAAAATAATCATTGATTAAATATTAAATTGAAAAGAAATAAGAGCCTGACGCTCAAATACTTATCTATCCGGCACCCATCTTGATCCCCATAAAATATCATGAAGTGCTTGATTGATTCTAAACCCAATAATAGTAATAGTAATTTAACAACAAACACAGAATATATAATTTACGCACCTTGAAATGTAGAAATTAATGATTGTAATCCCCAGCTTTCCAATAGACGTTTGATTTCTCCAAATGAAGATTCGGATATCTTGTTTCTTCTCAAGCAATAATGGGTTACAATAATCAGTTGCAGTCCAAAGCCAAGTCACTAAGTTAAGCATGAAAATAAAGAATTCATTAGTTAGATGCATACAAAATCCTACGCATATAAATCCGAATCTACTTGTATTAAATTGTAAATTTAAACAAACTAAATTATACTACTTTGGAAAGCGTCTCCAAATATAATGTTTTCATTCTAAAGTGAAGGAATTTTTAAAATCGGATGACCCGTTTGCGCTGTACACTCGCTATGCGTCCAATGTGAAATGAAAATGCAACATTGCCATTTACCTGGACCCACAACGTAAGTGAGTGAAGTTACTGTCTTTTACGCTAACATGTCGATGGCCAGCCCCCGTTTCAAACAGTAACTTCATTCACTTATGTTGTGGGTCCAGGTAAATGACAACGTTGCATTTTCATTTAAAATTGGGTGCATAAAGAGTATACAGCACAAACATCTCGTCCGATTTTTTTTAAAAAGTGTTCACTTTAGATTGAAAACGTCATATTTCGAGATGTTTTTCCTCTTACATTTTGTTGTAACTCTGATAATAACAGAGTTATCCTATGTCAGGGAACGTTTGAGACATCCTGTATACATCATAAGAAGTTCCTTTCTAAATTCTACACGGATGTGGTTTCATTGAATGTGAGGTGGGTGATACACATTAGGCCTTTTGGGAGTACGTCACACGGACGACCGTAATTTTGTGTTCAAAATTTTTATGAATTGATGGGATATGTGATACATATGGCCACGGACTAGAATTTTCTCAGTATGTCAAATATGCAATCAGATTTCATGCAGCTTAATTTGGTGAAAAGCTATTGCCAATTGAACGTTACATTTACCTCTTTCTTGCAGATGTTGAACCATGCCGTTAGCACGTGAGGAATGGATCGAAATAATCAAACTGTGGGGCGGGAGGAGTATATGTGCAGTGGTTGCCGATTGCAGTCATCCACAATGTGACTCTGTGTCACATGTTTCAGTGTCACAGTAATTAACTAAATTTGAGAAGACGGGGACATTCGTGAACATACATCGTAGCGGTTCAAACTCGCGGAACCTTTTTCCTTCCCCATTTTGAACCGGTACATGAAAATGCCATTTTCTCCATGTTTGCCTGCGCCGATTTTGAAAATTCCTTCACTAATCGATTTCTCTCGTCGAGTACTACAAGAAACAGTTAAAATCTCGCGGGCCCTTTTTTCTTCCCCACTTTGAACCGGAAAATGAAAATGAGATTTTCTCTATGTTTGCCTGCGCCGATTTTGAAAATTCCTTCACTAATCGATTTCTCTCGACGAGTACTACAAGAATCAGTTAAAATCTCGCGGAACCTTTTTCCTTCCCCATTTTGAACGGGTACATGAAAATGCCATTTTCTCCATGTTTGCCTGCGCCGATTTTGAAAATTCCTTCACTAATCGATTTCTCTCGTCGAGTATTACAAGAATCAGTTAAAATCTTGCGGCCCTTTTTTCTTCCCCACTTTGAACCGGAAAATGAAAATGAGATTTTCTCTATGTTTGCCTGCGCCGATTTTGAAAATTCCTTCACTAATCGATTTCTCTCGACGAGTACTACAAGAATCAATTAAAATCTCGCGGTCGTCTTTTCTTCCCCATTTTGAACCGGTACATGAAAATGCGATTTTCTGCATGTTTACCTGCGCCGATTTTGAAAATTCTTTCAGTAATTTATTTCTGTTGTCGAGTACTATAAGAATCAGTTAAAATCTCGCGGGCCCTTTTTTCTTCCCCAAGCCAATATTTTTGTATATTTTGAATGTATTCAAGTATGGAACAAAAGTATTATATAATTCCCTTAGTAGGTTTCTCAACTTCATATTTTTCAACTTAAATTTTATTTATTTTAATTATTTATTTTCTTGTGACTCAATATTTAATTGCAATCGTTCATT
Source organism: Thermobia domestica (assembly GCF_964235325.1). Lineage (NCBI taxonomy): Eukaryota > Metazoa > Arthropoda > Insecta > Zygentoma > Lepismatidae > Thermobia > Thermobia domestica. The sequence goes on along the minus strand of NC_137465.1, from coordinate 103,539,193 downwards.
GGGGAGAAGGGTGGCCATTCTCAAATATATAAATATAGTATTCTTAAAATTTATGTGTTCTCGTACTATTAGTTTCTTCCACTAGACCTGGAAATTGAAAAATTAATACCTGGAAAACCTGGAAAATTCAGGGAAATTGAGTTCCATATTTATATATGAACACTGCTATTTACAATTTTTTTTTCGAATAGGGAGAACTGTACAAAAGGGTGTTTTGGGAATGGTATAACAATAGGTTTCTGGGAGTGTTGTTCGAAATGAAATCTTTAAGTTTTACGTCCCACTATTATGCTGGCTAGGCTAAAGATAACGGGGTGTTGTTCGCAGTGTTGAATTCAGACATTTACACCCGGGGGGGAATGTCAACTGCTCGGGGGAGGGTTATTTTTCTGTATTTTTTTCAAGAAAGCAGCATATTTAACAATTCCATTCACATACACATCTTACCTAATATTGAGACTAATTGCTGATAAATATTCAATGAGATTATAATTTTAAGAAAACAATCGTTTGATTTCATCTAAAACATTAAATAAAGACTGGCAAAAATAGTTTAGACTAAACTTTAACTGCTATTTACAGTAACTATTTTTATTATTTCCTATATTCAGTAATTACTGTTTGTTACTAATGTAAAAATTTTTAAAAAGATTTAAATTAACTGAAATATTTTTTCTCCTAAAACAAACATACTTAGGAATATCTTAATAAAAAGTTATCATTCTTTCTCACACTTCTGATTCTAAATCAAACATATTAGCCTTGGTTTCTTCACTGCATATACATCAATAGTTTAGTTGACGAAATCTTCAGTAGGATTAGTGTCGTGTCGTGGAAAATCAGCGCTTGGCGCGAGAGTATACGACGGCATCCCCGTATATATGAGTGAGGTCGACAGACCAGCCGCCAAAGGTGGGAAAATTTTAAAAAGTAAACCCTGCTTTTCCTTGATTTTGAGCACTTTTCATTACTTTTTTCCTTTCATTTTATATATGTCCACATGTATTTCATTCCTCTGTTTTTCTTTCCTTCTTTTTTCTTTTTCCCTCCCGAATTTTTCACCCCTTACTTCGGCGCCCGGGGCCGTCGCCCCGCTTGCCCCTCCCCCATGGAACGGCACTGAGCAGGATCTTGGCCACCTTCAATAGCAATCTTTCACTTATATACTATTATCATATTGATAAATTCTATATAAGTCTCTAATCAAGGAGGGATAACTGTTCCTCCCTGATCCCTCTAAATGACGCCCACTGAATCTCACCCTTTAACTGAATTATTTTTAATTAAAGAAAGATGTGTTTACTTTAACAATCGTAAAACACATTTACGTCTGTTACTTCCGATGCGAGAAATGGGATTTAGGCGCCCTATTTCAAATAATGTAGGAACTGTATATTTTCAAGAACTGAAGTCTGCTGACATGAGAGATTATATGGAATGATCGAAAGATCTTCCCTATCTTTCCTTTCGTATCTCAACCTGTGCTAGTGCTACCTACTAATATATAATATAGGGCGAGAGTATAGTACCTACTAAAATACAAACCTTTCTTCAACAGTTAACAATTTCATGTTCTGCCAAACTCAGTCATAGCGTTAAGAAATACAAGTTTTATTCACTATTTGGTATTCTATCTTAGATGTTACATGTTAACATTTATATAGAATGGGTCTGCGTCATTTATATGTATATTGAGAGATCGGATTTCGTCTGCACGTACACGGACAGAAAAGCAAATAATTGGGTGAAGTAATTTCTACATTTTGTGACTGAAATTTTGGGAGTTTCTCCGGGGGGGAATGAATTTTCTTCGGGGGGGAGATTCCCCCCGGGCTACCCCCTGAATTCAACCCTGGTTGTTCGGTGGGGGTCAATGTTGCCAATTTTGGGTAAAGTCGCTAAATAAGGGGAATTCGACCTCAACGATAGCGTAGGTTGACCATAAAATTTTCAGTTAAAAACGGGACAGGTTCTTGCAACCCTAGACTTTTAGATCTACCTTTGTTCTTATCAGTGCCTTGATATCAGATTTCCTCCTCTCTCTCTTTGTTACAGAACGGGTACTTATGAAAAAGGAAAGACACGTTGAAATTTGTTCAACACACAACCAACTGCTAAAACCTCTGCTGCCTTTCGAGCAGTACTGCGAACTATAGAGTATGTTTAATATAGGGAATTTCAGTTCAATTTTTGCCTCTTTGTTATTATTAATTATTAATACTTTTAAAAGGAGTAAAGATACTGGGTTTGTTATTTACTTCTTTCATTTACATAGAACGGGACGAATACTACTTTTTCCATCTACTGACGGGACGGCCGGGACACGCCACTAAAACGGGACTGTCCCGGTCAAAACGGGACGTATGGTCGCCCTACGATAGCGACAAAAAATATTTTTTTCCGATTGGAGACTTTTTTGGGTGATTTTTAAATGACGATTTACCTACTTACACATTTAGCGACTTTCTGCTCCAAACAAAATGTTCATCTGTAGAGAAGCATTATTAGTTCAAAACAGTTTTTACGTTCTTTTTTTCTGTTTGTTTGTTTTAATCAGCGCAACTGATGAAGAGTTTGGAAATACAGCATACTCACTGCCCCACAATCCTGTATTGTTATGTTACCCTTGCCCTCTAACGAAGAACAACTACAAACTTGATGTCCTTTAGTTCGCAGAGTTTCCGTTGAGAAACACACGTAATACATCATTACCGATAGCAACAAGATTAGCTATAGATTGCGTGAATAAAGGCGAAGAAGATGTTTGTTATATTTGTCCTTTGGGGTCTTTTAATTATTCTGCACTTTTTCTTTTACAAAAAAATGATTCCTGAATTAAAGGATTGGTTGCGCCCTATTTACAAAGATGTGAGTAGAACCAGCGGCGCAAATCTGTCTTCAACATTGGGAGGGGGGGGGGTAAGACCGTTACCATACTTTTTTTTGACGATGTCCAAAATACTTATGAAGTTGAAAAACAATGTTGTGGAGGATCAGAGTTGTTTTCAGCGTTGGGAGGCTGCAGATTTGAGGCTTATTCTGGGGGACATCTATTTTATCTCACGTTCCTTTGTAGCAATCGGACAAAAATAATCAAATTTCTCCCAAAAAACACATTTCAAATCGGATTATTGGGGAGAAGTCCCCCTCAGTTCCAAGATTGGAGGGGACATGTATCCGTCATCCCCCCCCCACGGATTTGCGCCAGTGAGTAGAACATATTGTTTAGTTTACATCTACAACTTTAAAACAATGCTTATAGACAATGAATTTCTCTATTATTTTTTATAGCGACTTTTCACCCAAAATTGGAGTCGTCATATCCCGTTTCGCAAACTTATTGCCAACATTTTGGAAACTGGTTGCGAAGAGAGCTACAATGGATGAGTCGAGTTATTTCGTCGCTTCCGCTGTGAACCTAAGTACAAGATTCCAAAGAGATTAAGAGAAAATGAAATGAAACCTTTGAGTTTTACGTCCCACAGTTATGCCGGTTAGGCTAAAGGAGACGCTGATGATAAGCAATGAATGAAAGGTGGAATGAAGAAAGTGGAAGGAAACGGGAGAACCCCGAGGAAACCCACGCACAAGGTGTTTGTCCATCACAAAGTTCATTTGACGGGGGCTGGGATCGAACCCGGGACCCCAAGTACCGGAGGTGAACGCTCTACCACTGAGCCACCGCAGCTCTTAAGAGATTAAGAGTCACAAACATAGTCACTTTCAATTTTGTAATATATATAGGTCTATATATTGCATCACTGACTAATAACTAAAATCCTTGGATTGTATATATAAAAGTCGCCCCCTGCCCGTAAAAAGCTTCATTCGAACTCGGAATCGAACAATTGCATCTGTAAAACAGTGCTGATTTGATTTTAACGTTCCTTTCAGCAGCAAGGCTGTATGAGACGTGGACCTACAGATTAACGTGGAATCCGAACCACATAAGCTCCGGCCGGGAATCGAAAAAATGAAATGAAATCTTTGAGTTTTATGTCCTACGGTTATGATGGTTAGGCTAATGGAGACGGTGATGAGTAATGAATTAAATAGTGGAATGAAGAAAGTGGGAGGAAACGGGAGAACCCCGAGAAAACCCACGCACACGGTGTTTGTCCACCACAAGGTTCACTTGGCGGGGCTGGGATCGAACCCGGGACCCCAAGCACCAGAGGTGAACCTTCTACCACTGAGCCACCGCGGCCCCCGGCCGGGAATCGAACCCGGGTGTCCCACGCCAAAGGCGTGTTCACTAACCACTTAGCCACGAGGGAGCTCATCTATAAGGCAGTGTAAGCAAACAAAAAAACGCACACTGGATGTTTGCGCAACTGAGGATCAAAACATTCTCAATGGAGTATGAGAAATAGTTAACGCCAATCAAAGTGTGCTTTTGCTTATTTATTACTTCGTTAATACTTAATTCCTTCTAGAAATAGTGAAACTATACTATGAAGAAACACTAATAAACTAATAACAATTACGTTGTATTTCTTACCTGTGGCGGGCCGGCGGTATGCGTTTGCGTAGACCGGCACCCACACAAGAGAGTTTTGTAATTTACCAAAATACTTCTATTTAGTCAACCAAAGTTTCTGCAAAACACCAACTATAACTCGAGCGGTAAAGTTATACTGGAAACAGGAACTCAGCTAACAAAACAGTCTGAAGAATGTTAGTATTACACGGTAGCGTTGGCCGTGTCCAAGACTTATCTTCTAATGGAAACAATGGAATCGTTATCCTGATTAAGGTTTGATAACCAACAATCCTTTGGGATATCTCTTGAAACAAAACTCGACAAGTATGTTCCTTGCAGTAAGCCTGCAGTTTATTGGCTCTAAGCAAATTACAAGAACCAGAGCCGGGGCGATAGTGTAAGTACTGTGTCTATATATAAAAGAGTTTTAACTTACGTGGCGACGTTCCAATAGGTAGTAAAAATAACTCACTAAAAATCACTGATAAACAAACAAACTTGACTGTAGCACTTTTCACAAAATAAAACAAAACTGCACTAGACTGGGAGGGCACGAATCAGTCCTAGTGGGTAGGTAGGTAAGAGGTATACTATTTGATCTACCGGTCTGCGAACAGACATCAAATAGGGTAGGCTACCAGAGGTTAGGAACAGGTTACCGTTTGATCTACCGGTCTGCGAACAGACATCAAACAGGGTAGGTGTAAAGGTTACCGTTTGATCTACCGGTCTGCTAGGCAGACATCAAACAAAGTTGGTTACCAGAAGGAATTAAGGTTACCGTTTGATCTACCGGTCTGCGAACAGACATCAAACAAGGAAGGTGTAAGGGTTTACCGTTTGATCTACCGGTCTGCGAACAGACATCAAACAGGGAGTAACTATTTGATTTACCGGTGCGTTTTAGGCCAGCTAAGCAATAAACTTAGAGTCTGTCAAAACACACATCAAATAGGGGTGCGACAGAACTTTAGCCGTCAACTTCCTAAGCTTGCCAGCAGTTTCTGGAGCGAGTCCGGGCTGAAGCGAAACTTGCGGAAGTAGATTGCCAAGTTCGAAAGGAAGTAACTTTAGCCGTCAGTTTCCTAAGCAGACCAGCAATTATGGGAGAACCCTGGCTGAGCCATCTTGCTTTCAGAAACAGATTGCCAAGTTACTGTGAGGATTAGGTAGGGTAGTACTTTGACCGTCAGTTTCCTAAGCCGACCAGCAATTATGGGAGAACCCTGGCTGAGCCATCGAGCTTTCGGAAACAGATTGCCAAGTACTGGGTAAACCAAGGTAGTGAGGTAGGTAACCAAGAGATTGAGTAGGCAGGCCTCCGTAGAGGCAGAGAAGTCGAAGGCAGAGGGATGGACAACTAGAGACTTCTTCGTGATAAGTTCCTGAACTGAGACGTACCTAACGAATTGCGTACTCCTCGTAGCCTGCACGTCTCTGAGGGGTTCAGGAGAGGGACGTTGTCCGACGAGAGAGGCCAAAACATGCGTTTTTAAGGGCCTCGGTCGGAGGTGCAAGCGGCACCAATTTACGGTCTGTGTGCAAAATAGTAACGTGAGCAAACGTTGCACGAGGACCGTCAGGTCAGAGGTTGAGCATGCGTGGAGATCTAAAAAGTACCTAGGGCGGAGCCCGAGGGGGACCAGTATCCTGAAAAGAAATATTATTGGCTTTGCACACGATTTCGGGTGCAGATGACCTCGGAAGAGTTCCACTCTGAGGGGTGGAGCGACTAACTATTGGAACGAGCCATGCCATTAACATCTAGATTGGCTAGAACAAGGTGCCTTGGGCGGAGCCAGGCAAAAGATAAGATTTTGTGTGTGCGCATGCGTGTGCGTGTGATGTGTAGTCCTTGAGTTTAGGTGTGTGAGCCCCTTTCTCTGGAAGAATGATATTACATCGAGATATTACAGAGAATGGTACAAATAGTATCTTAAACTATAAACATATACTAAACATAAAAGATTTCAAGTAATAAACTTAAAAGGTTTTATACATAATGAACTCAAGACCCTTCGACAGTTTATCTTACTTGTTTTAGACCAAAGACATACATATATATATTTAATGCTTCGAAGAACGAAAAAGAATCTTCCTTTTAGAAGCAAAAATGACATTTAAAAAGATACACAATCTATATGGATTTCCTTAACAGTATTCTACCACTAATAATAATAATAATAATAATAATAATCTAACTTGTTAAAAGACTACATAAATATAGAAAAAGAACCAAGCTTCTGTATCGAACCATAAGGGGAGAATGTTTATCTTAACTGCTGTTGACCTACAGGTCAGACAGGGGGAACTCGTGAAGGCAGACAGAATGTCTGGTTTCCAGCTAGGAAAAAAAAGAACACTCAACACGAATTTGTATTTTTAAAGAAGTAAATGAATACGAATTCTGTTGCAGGTTTTAAAAATGAAAAAAAAAAGAATATTTATTCGCAAAAAGAAATGGCGAATTTGCGGTTCCACTACAGTCCTTCCTCCTAGGGAAAGAAAAATTTTAACTGGAAGGCAAAATTTAAATTTTAACTGTAAGGCAAAAATTTTTCGTACTAACTACAATCAAAATTTGAAAAAAAAAATTCCAAAATTAAATTTTAACGATAGTTCCTAGACCTAGTAACTCTCTGATTGAGATGAGGTGAATCATCATCTTGTGATTCCTCGTTAAAAGTTATTTCACCAGAAGCAGCTCGATAAGTAGCATTAAGAGCTGGACTATTTGATTGTACACCTGCAATGATTGTTGGCTTAAAACATATGGTTCTGATACAGTCTGAATTACACCATTTATTCCTATGTCTACAACAATTAAACTTAAAACTACAATACACACAAAGAAATATCAAAATAGTAAACATGATTATATAAGTTAAAATAGAATAAGAAAATACATGATTACTTTGTCTTATTTGCCATTCTTGTTCATTAATTAATTTTTCAACATCCTCAACACGATGGCTGGCATATTGTAAATCTGTAACTTTGTGTATGATATGATTTAATGGCAAAGTAAATTCCATATTCTTAATATTAATCTTTGAGTTTGAGAATATACAACAATCAATGCTATCATTTAGTAGTGGCAGCAAATCTTTACTTGTACTGTTACTTACATATATTTCCTGAGAACTGATTAAGGAATTTGGATCATAAGCTTTACAGTTTTTATCTAAAGTTAATTTCTTACAAGTATTAAACATATGTTCATCAATCTTACAATATTATGGTAAGATACTTCAATAATCAAATACGGATTTTGAGGCTGTATAAAGTTGGAAATGGAATTAATTTATACATATTAAATCTTAAACCATCAGTGAAAGGTAAACTAATAACATAACCAAGAATTTTTCTGATTGATAAAAACAATTGATATAGATGTATTTATTAATGTATGACATGCAAATTCATATATGTCTGACTACGAGTATTGACTACGTTTAATAGACAACACAGTGTCATTGATAGTTTTCAAAAGACTATTTGATAATAATTAACATATGAAATGACGTCTGATTTAATTATCGTAAATAATTAAATAAGAGTCATTGATAATTAACATCTGAAATACCAAAATGAGAATTTTTAGATTTCAAACAACCAATTTAAATTTATGAAGTTAATTAAATATTCCTCTTTGGTTTTTCACCATGTATATATTTTTTTGTTTTGCTCAACCTTGTGGAGTTTTCGGGTGTTTACACTTAATTAAAGTTCTAGATGAGAATACCCAGAACATATAACCAAAAGTTTTTATATATATATATAATAAAGCAAGCAGACAAGGAGAGAGGATGTCTCATGATGGCTGCGAACAAAAATGGAAACTACACTACCTACTAATAGTCTACTAATAATATAACTTTAACCTATTAGCATGAACTACAAATGTTTTTCTTCGATTAGCAATAGTACAATTAACACCTTTAACTTTAACTACTTTGTATGGACCGATCCACTGTGAACCCAATTTCTTGGATCGTCCTCTTCTAACAGATTCGTCTTTAAGTAACACTTGATCGCCTACTTTAAACAATTGTTCTTTATGAGAGGCGGTCTTGTCATATTGTTCTTTGTTTTTAACCTTAGCTTGTTTCAGTTTTGATCTAGCTAACTCGTAACTGTTCTGAAGCTTCTGCTTTAGGGTTTTGATGTAATCATCATACGCGTAATTAATGTCGGTAGTTTGTTTCTGTAATATACCAGGGATGTTAGCCATCCGGCCAAACATCAACTCGTGTGGAGTATAGTTAGTTACTGAATGTGGAGTTGTATTGTAAGCAAAAGCAGCGTATGGCAACCAGACGTCCCAGTCCAGTTGGTTTTCAGACACATAATGCCTCAGATACTCAGCAAGAGATCTATGAACTCTTTCAACGAAGTTAGCTTGAGGGTGGAATGCACTAGTATGTAGTTTCTGAATCTGGAACATGCGACACATTTTCTTAAAGGTATCGCTCATAAAATTAGTTCCTTGATCGGTTAAAATGGTTTGAGGTATACCGAAAACACAAACAAATTTCGTCACAAATGCTTCAGCTACGGTTTCTGCATCTTGTTGCTGTAGGGGAATGGTCACTAAATATTTCGATAATTCATCTTGGCATGTTAAGATGTATTTGTTTCCGAGAGAACTCTCAGGAAACGGCCCTACAAGATCTAAAGCACATTTCTCAAATACTACTTCGGGAGTGGTGGTCAAAACCATGGGAAGTTTGACATTAGGTTGGGTGAGTTTGTTCTTTTGACACGACTCACATTTCTTTATGTATTCTTCGACATCGGTGTTTAGTCTTTTCCAAGATTTCGGATCGATATTGTTCAACTCTAAGTACGCTTTGATTTTAGCTATAGTTCGATGAATACCTTGGTGTCCACCGGCAGGAAGGTTGTGAAACTCTTTCAGAATCCTACTCTTTGTTTCTTCGTCAAGGGTAGAAGGTTGACCTTCTGAATCGGGGTCTAAATATGCAATACGACTCAATGCATCAGCATTGGTATTACGGACACCTGCTTTATAAACAATCTTATAATTGTATTCTTCTAACTTAATTCTCCATCTTAAAAGTCTACTACTAGGATCTTTTACACTAAACACCCAAAGCAAAGGTTTATGATCAGTCACAAAGGTGGTTTCCTTTCCAAAGATGTATGGGCGGAATAGTTTGGCAGCCCAAACTATCGCAAGTAATTCACGTTCGGTTGTGGAGTAATTTCTTTCAGCATTATTAAGTGTACGACTAGCGTAAGCGATTGGTTTGTCTTGGCCAATTTGGCCCTGAGACAAGATAGCTCCAATTGCGACTTCTGAGGCGTCACAGGTAATAATAAAGGGACGGCTCATGTCAGGATATTGAAGGAGAGGTGGTGATGTCAATTTTTCCTTCAAAGTTTGGAACGATAGTTCTTGTTTAGTTTCCCACTTGAATGGAACATCTTTCTTTAACAAAAGAGTGAGAGGTTTGGCTATATTGCTATAGCCTTCAATAAATCTACGGTAATAAGAACTTAATCCTAAAAATCCACGCAATTGCTTGACATTTTTCGGATGCGGAAAATGTAACACTTTCTCAATTAAGCGAGGGTCTGGCTTCAGACCTTGATCTGTTATTTGATGTCCTAAATATGTTACTTCTTTTCTAAGAAATTCACACTTATCAGGCTGAAGTTTGAGGTTGTAGGTTCGAAACCTATCAAATACAAGTTTCAATCTTGACATATGGTCCTTTAAGTCTCTACTATAGATACAACAATCGTCTAAATACGAAAAACACTTTAATCCTTGCAATCCGGATAGAACAATATTCATCATTCTCTGAAATGTTGCGGGGGCACCGCATAATCCAAAGCTCATGCGATTATACTCGTAATGACCATATGGTGTACTGAAGGCGGTCTTACTACGGTCTTCAGGTTTAATTCTAATCTGTTGGTACGAACTGGCTAAATCCAAGGTCGTAAAGTATTTCGATTGCCCTAACTGATCTAGTATTTCTGTAATATTCGGTAAAGGAAAGCTATCTCCAATAGTAATCTGATTAAGCCTACGAAAATCTAAACATATACGAATCTTAGGTTTGCCTGATGCATCCATCTTTTTCGGCACTATTAATATTGGAAAATTCCAAGGACTCTTGCTTGGGGATATTATACCTTCATCTAACATCTTGTCGATTTGATTTTGTACTTCTGCCTTATGTACCTCGGGAATACGGTACGGTTTCTGAGTCACGACTGTACCTCGTTTGTCGGGATGAATGGGGATGCTATGTTCAATCACATCAGTATAGGAGAGTTTGTGTCCCTCTAAATAAAATAAATCATGATATTCTTCACAATGAGACAATATTAACGCTTTCTCTTCTGGATTCAAATGGTCTAATCGCAAATTCTGCCTAAGTAATTCTAAACGCGATTTTAACCCTTTAGTTTGACTTGCATTGTCAGATTTGCTCAATGCATAAACACTATGAGATTTTGTCATATCAAGAAGTGGTTCAAAATCTAAAGAGATTGGAGGAATTTGTACGTCTACCTCATTTTCAGTCAAATTCAAAATGCTAGTAACACATTTGTTATCGGATGCTTTAACTATAGCGTCTGGCAGGAATACACCGTCTGCCAAAGTACGTTTGGACAAAAATCCTATCCCATTATTTTCAGTCTTAACTTCAATTAGCTTTTCAGTACGTGCTGGGATCTTTACTTTAGTTCCTACATCAATTTTCAATTCAGCTTGTCCGTCATACGAAATTACACAATGATGTTCAAGAAGAAAATCTCTGCCTATTATGCCGGCTACATTAGGAGGTAATAAGTCACTACGCATTACATGAAAAGTATGAGTCACTCTATTCTTGCCTATTTCTAATCTAAGATCTAATGTACCTAAAGTATGGGCATGAAAATTATTGAATCCATGCACTGGAGTGGAGTCACATCTATGTATCTTTCTCAACATTGACTCACGTAAATGGCTATACTTAATAAGCGATAGATCTGAGCCTGAATCTAATAACATTTCGTAATTCTTATTTAAATCCATCATTCGTACTTTAATTTTACCCTTTTCATCGATTATACTCTTAGTGGAACATTCGCATAATTGGGCGTAACGTCCAATTGTATCAGACTTAACAGAATTTCGATCAGGTTTCTGAGGTGGGGACACCTTCGTACAATTATCACTCGTTTGTTCAGTGGAACAAAGGAAAATCTTCTTAACATTATCATTCTGATTTCTATTACTATCAAAACGTTTCTCTAATTTAACTCTGGAGGAGTTGTGTCTCGATAAACAACATAAAGACTTATTCTTGCTACAAGATTTTGGCTTGGTGCTGTGGTCAGCACGGCATTTCTCTTTCAATTCACAATCATGCGTGTCAAAGGCGGGATGACGACGCGGTGAGACATTATTCGGTTTTGGTCGCGGAGAAGGTTTGCGCGGTGTACGGCGCTGAGGACACACATACACTGGGCGACGCGGCGAAGGACTACGCGCTGGGCGTTGCTGAGTGCGACGCGGAGAATGACTATGCGATCGGCGACGCTGAGTGCGACGCGGAGAATGAGTACACGCTGGGCGATGACACTGAGGATGGCGCGGAGAAGGATCTCGCGCTGGGCGACGCTGAATGCAACGCGGGGAACGGCTTCGCGTTTTACGGCGACGAGAACTACGCGGAGAAGGACTGCGCGTTTGGCGGTGATGAGAACAACGCGGAGAACTCGTGTTCTTTCGGGTACAAACATGGATACGCTTCTTCGCACAAGTATGGGTACGCTTTTCACGACAATGATAGGAGTGTGTACAACGTAAAGCACAACAAGAATTGGAATCCTCAAATTTGTCACTATTTTCACTACAATGTTTATCATGCGGTTCTTCATGCGAGTCTACTGAATGATCACAATCTTCTAAACAATGAACCTTTTTCTTAAAATTTCTACTATCCTTACGCGAATGAGAAGAGTTATGAGAATCTCTAGATTTACTTTCAGAATGCTTTTTCTGGGAAAATTTCCTATTTCCTTTCTTCTCTGACTTATGGTTATGATTTGAAGAATTTGCCCTATCTTCATTCTTAGAATCTAATGGCTTTCGTCTCTGAGACAATATGTGCGATTCTTCAACTAGAGCGAAATCTACTAATTGAGCGAAACTATCATCTTCTGTACTTTTACCACGAATTACTGTTTGAATGCGGGGATCGCTAATTCCCTGGACAAAAGATGCTTTTGTCAAATGATCAATAAGTGAATGAGCACCAGCTCTTTCAGTTTCACGACATATTTTCGAAGCAGCAGCTTTCAGATCAGCTCGAATTGTATCTAACTTGCTAGCCCATGAGCTAATACCCTCATTTTTGCCTTGCCTGGCAGAAAACAATAAACAAGCATAATAATCAATAGATCTATGTGTAGCATAATTCTCTTCTAAAATTGTCTTAACTGCTTCCCAAGTATCTACGTTCAATCTAACTAAAATACGATTTCTAGGTTCTCCTAAAATTTTCGACTTAATAAACTTCAATAATACAGGTTTGTCACGGGGGTTAACTAACCCTTGAGCAATTTCACAACTATCAATAAATTGCCTCAACTTAGAACGATCTCCTGTAAATGGTTCTGCAATAACCTGAATTGCCTGAGAAACTTTAACATATTCTGGCTGTACGTTACTTCCGTCAGCTTCTGCCATGATTAAAAAATTCAAATTACGTTTCTATGTGGAAACAACAAGTTAAATAAATGAATGAACCTCTTAGATTTGCGAAAACTCGAAGGTTTGAGCAATAGTGATTTCTGAGAGGAATTTCTCACTTAACCTAACTAAATCTAAATTCACGATGAGTTTATCACCTGTATGGGGCTTTAAATGCCTAATTTCAACACTAAAATGCACTGCACTTATTTAAACACTAATGAACTGAAATCACTAATGTGCGTTTGGCGTCACGATACAGTGAGCAGGATGTTTTGCTGATTGATGGCCAGTCAAACAACAAAAGCGTCCTTTTCCCTTTTTCGCTTCCGCCAAGGAGGATGGAATGAAAGTTAAACAGATGGAAAAACTTTCAGCACACAATAAATACCACACATGCAAAATGCACATGCACAAAACACAGTTCACTTAAATAACTTAAACTGGTATCAAAGTTTACGATGTCACAATTATTCCTGATATCCTAAGGCTGTGCAAAAAGTTCACGATATCCTGGGTTGTTCAAGATATCCTAAGTTGTTCAAGATATCCTAGATTGTTCAAGATATCCTAAGTTGTTCAAGATATCCCACAAAGCTGACACCAAATTATGTGGCGGGCCGGCGGTATGCGTTTGCGTAGACCGGCACCCACACAAGAGAGTTTTGTAATTTACCAAAATACTTCTATTTAGTCAACCAAAGTTTCTGCAAAACACCAACTATAACTCGAGCGGTAAAGTTATACTGGAAACAGGAACTCAGCTAACAAAACAGTCTGAAGAATCTTAGTATTACACGGTAGCGTTGGCCGTGGCCAAGACTTATCTTCTAATGGAAACAATGGAATCGTTATCCTGATTAAGGTTTGATAACCAACAATCCTTTGGGATATCTCTTGAAACAAAACTCGACAAATATGTTCCTTGCAGTAAGCCTGCAGTTTATTGGCTCTAAGCAAATTACAAGAACCAGAGCCGGGGCGATAGTGTAAGTACTGTGTCTATATATAAAAGAGTTTTAACTTACGTGGCGACGTTCCAATAGGTAGTAAAAATAACTCACTAAAAATCACTGATAAACAAACAAACTTGACTGTAGCACTTTTCACAAAATAAAACAAAACTGCACTAGACTGGGAGGGCACGAATCAGTCCTAGTGGGTAGGTAGGTAAGAGGTATACTATTTGATCTACCGGTCTGCGAACAGACATCAAATAGGGTAGGCTACCAGAGGTTAGGAACAGGTTACCGTTTGATCTACCGGTCTGCGAACAGACATCAAACAGGGTAGGTGTAAAGGTTACCGTTTGATCTACCGGTCTGCTAGGCAGACATCAAACAAAGTTGGTTACCAGAAGGAATTAAGGTTACCGTTTGATCTACCGGTCTGCGAACAGACATCAAACAAGGAAGGTGTAAGGGTTTACCGTTTGATCTACCGGTCTGCGAACAGACATCAAACAGGGAGTAACTATTTGATTTACCGGTGCGTTTTAGGCCAGCTAAGCAATAAACTTAGAGTCTGTCAAAACACACATCAAATAGGGGTGCGACAGAACTTTAGCCGTCAACTTCCTAAGCTTGCCAGCAGTTTCTGGAGCGAGTCCGGGCTGAAGCGAAACTTGCGGAAGTAGATTGCCAAGTTCGAAAGGAAGTAACTTTAGCCGTCAGTTTCCTAAGCAGACCAGCAATTATGGGAGAACCCTGGCTGAGCCATCTTGCTTTCAGAAACAGATTGCCAAGTTACTGTGAGGATTAGGTAGGGTAGTACTTTGACCGTCAGTTTCCTAAGCCGACCAGCAATTATGGGAGAACCCTGGCTGAGCCATCGAGCTTTCGGAAACAGATTGCCAAGTACTGGGTAAACCAAGGTAGTGAGGTAGGTAACCAAGAGATTGAGTAGGCAGGCCTCCGTAGAGGCAGAGAAGTCGAAGGCAGAGGGATGGACAACTAGAGACTTCTTCGTGATAAGTTCCTGAACTGAGACGTACCTAACGAATTGCGTACTCCTCGTAGCCTGCACGTCTCTGAGGGGTTCAGGAGAGGGACGTTGTCCGACGAGAGAGGCCAAAACATGCGTTTTTAAGGGCCTCGGTCGGAGGTGCAAGCGGCACCAATTTACGGTCTGTGTGCAAAATAGTAACGTGAGCAAACGTTGCACGAGGACCGTCAGGTCAGAGGTTGAGCATGCGTGGAGATCTAAAAAGTACCTAGGGCGGAGCCCGAGGGGGACCAGTATCCTGAAAAGAAATATTATTGGCTTTGCACACGATTTCGGGTGCAGATGACCTCGGAAGAGTTCCACTCTGAGGGGTGGAGCGACTAACTATTGGAACGAGCCATGCCATTAACATCTAGATTGGCTAGAACAAGGTGCCTTGGGCGGAGCCAGGCAAAAGATAAGATTTTGTGTGTGCGCATGCGTGTGCGTGTGATGTGTAGTCCTTGAGTTTAGGTGTGTGAGCCCCTTTCTCTGGAAGAATGATATTACATCGAGATATTACAGAGAATGGTACAAATAGTATCTTAAACTATAAACATATACTAAACATAAAAGATTTCAAGTAATAAACTTAAAAGGTTTTATACATAATGAACTCAAGACCCTTCGACAGTTTATCTTACTTGTTTTAGACCAAAGACATACATATATATATTTAATGCTTCGAAGAACGAAAAAGAATCTTCCTTTTAGAAGCAAAAATGACATTTAAAAAGATACACAATCTATATGGATTTCCTTAACAGTATTCTACCACTAATAATAATAATAATAATAATAATAATCTAACTTGTTAAAAGACTACATAAATATAGAAAAAGAACCAAGCTTCTGTATCGAACCATAAGGGGAGAATGTTTATCTTAACTGCTGTTGACCTACAGGTCAGACAGGGGGAACTCGTGAAGGCAGACAGAATGTCTGGTTTCCAGCTAGGAAAAAAAAGAACACTCAACACGAATTTGTATTTTTAAAGAAGTAAATGAATACGAATTCTGTTGCAGGTTTTAAAAATGAAAAAAAAAAGAATATTTATTCGCAAAAAGAAATGGCGAATTTGCGGTTCCACTACATACCACACCACGACCATTTTTACCACCCATAGAATTTGAACCTAGTACTATACTGCATTAGTCACGCCGGAACGAAAGATGAACATCTGGCACTCGTAGCTGTTGAAGCTACCTGTATATCACGCGGCCTGCGTTGGTACTCCTCAACATAAATACCTCACAGCCCAAAGCCAGGAAACATCACAGACAGAAGACAGGGGCACAAGCAGTGCCTGACACTTCACGAACTCTAAACCCGCCAAGACTCAACTCAACATGACCTTCAATTACGTTCTAGAAACCAAACCAATGCTAAGGCACAAACTTACCAACTTCCTATATGAAAACACAAGAAAAAAATCTAACTTTTTTGGTTCCAAAGTGATGACATAACAATAATACTAAAAAGGTTTTAATTTTCAGTAACCCAAACATTAATTAACTAGGGAACATAACAAAGCAAAAATAAATAAAAATAAAAATAAATTAAATTAAAAAATAAAAATCTGACAAGTAAACTCTCCCTGACTACTTTTTTTTTTTTTTAATTTCAGTGAGGCTGTAAAATATGTTAGTATCTTCGTAAAATATATATATTTCAATGTAAACAAGTTCTTTAAACAAAAGAAAGCTTTGTAGTAGAGCGCTTACCTCTGACGCGTTAGGTCCCTGGTTCGATTCCTGCTCCCGACAAATAGCCTTTTGGTGAACACTGTAGGTGTGGTTATTCTTAAGACTTTCCAGTTTCCTTACATTTTCTTGATTCCACCATTATCATGTATCTCATTGTCACCTTCTCTCTTACATTGATGTACAATCATGGGGCGTTAAACTAAAAGCCAAAAAAAAAAAAAAAAAAAAAAATTTGCAAATATCCTAGTAAAAATGAGTTTTCTAGACTACACAAGTGGCCCCGCGTAGGGTAGTCGCTAGCGCTCTCGCCTTCGGTGCGAACGGTTCCGGGTTCGATCCCGGGGGAGAACTCGGTCGAAAAAGTATCAAAAGATTTTAAGTCCAGCCATCCTGAATGAGGTTTCCTTGGGTTTTCCTCATTCACAGCAGGCAAATGCCGGAGTGGTACCTAACATATAGGTCCCAGGCCGTTTTCTTCCTTCCCCAATCCTTTCTTCCCTTCCTTTCCCCGGATAGTGTACTCGCCGAGGAAAGTCATCCCTCATATGGGGTAACAAGGCCATTGATGCCGAAAGCCCAGAAATCTAAATCCTAAATCTTCACTACACAAGGAAATTTCCGCGCTGAAAACGGTTTATTAGCAATTATGTTAAGCAGTCCTGTAGTAAATCTGCACCAAGTAATAAATCGTCACATATAAAATGGAATGAATAAACACATAACATTCATTTTGCTACCTTGAAACATAATATGTTTCAAAACATTAATATTCAAAGTTTTTTCAAAATTCAGATTCACCCATTCCATTCTCCTCAATCATTTACGAGTTACAATAGTAAGAATTGTAGTCATAAACTACATTACTTACTTAGTACTATATTAAAGCAAGTTACACTAAAAGAATATATAATTAATGGGAATATTTAACTAAAGTAATAGTTAACTATTGTACTTACCCAGGCTTCCCAGGTTTCCTTCCTCTCTTCTGTTCCGTTTGTAAACAACCTCGTTTCGCAAGCAAAAGACGGTAGTTCAAT
Organism: Thermobia domestica; assembly: GCF_964235325.1. Taxonomy (NCBI): domain Eukaryota; kingdom Metazoa; phylum Arthropoda; class Insecta; order Zygentoma; family Lepismatidae; genus Thermobia; species Thermobia domestica. Next base: position 103,521,262 of record NC_137465.1, on the reverse strand, counting down.
GACGTCAGCCATGGCGAAAGAAAGAGTGTCTATAGGCGGTCTGGATCTTACACACAGATGGACGTATATAACGTATAGCTGAAGTATTTAACATACGTATACGTATGTAAAATACAGAAGATTGTTAGATATCAGACATCCTGCAGAGACATGATGTAATATCTAAGCGGGTAAAAGGCAGTACCTATGTAGTATATGGATAAAGTACGCTCCGTACAGATTTCCTTAGTAAACATAACGAATCCTTGTATTTGTACAATATACCGCTGTCCGGATAATGGATTTTTCTCAGTGCAGTCGGAGGTGACTTGAAAGAGTTTATTTCGGAAGAAAGATTAAATATTTGCATGAACTTCAGAATGGTTAACTTTTTCAGGTCTAAAAAAACTATTTAGTTGCGTCTGAACTTTTGGAAATGTCATTTGAAGGTAGATAGAGTCTTGAGTGTGTGTGTTTTATAATGTATTTTACAGTGACCTTATTGTTTCTCATAGTCATTCTCTGAAATGAAGTTTTTAAAGTGGCAATTTTAGTCGAAATCTTTTATTTTAAGGTATATGTATGAAATTAAGTTAGAAATCCCCCTTCAGTAGTGTTTGAAGGATTGATCTTAAACGCTTCATACTTAACACGTTATCTTTCACCCAGTGCTTCTTCCGGACAAGCTCTGACAGTGACCCCCGTAATACTGACAAGGAGAAGGCAGAGTTTGGTAAGTGAACTTCGGAGCCATTTTTTTTGGGGGGGGGGAGGTTGTAGTGCACATTTAAAGAGTTAATATTACAAACTGAAGAGCGCCATGGCCAAAAATAACGAAGAAAACCCGTCTTAAAGTTTTCTACTCGCGAATTGACGATGTGGCAGAGTGTGTAAAGTCTGTAACTCATGTGTAAAGTGTACCGGGTTCAATTCCTGTTCGAGTCACGCATCTCTTTTTTTTTTCAACCAATAAAGTAGGCATTTGTAACTATAGGTAAAATATTAATTCATCGTATGTTTATAATGAATAAAATAATAGAAATTTTCAAATCACTTGTAAAATCTTTCAATGTTCCATGTTAACTGGCAAACAAAATTTAATCTATTCCGTAAACATGCTGATATCATGAGTTATATTATGGTTACGACCAGTGGTGTATTTGCGATTTTATTTCGGGGGGGGGGTAGCTTTGCCAACTTTGGTCCTGGAAATGTGAAAATTCTCGAAGATATTTCATTTACTTTAATATAGTAAATAATATTTCGGGGGGGGGCTTAAGCCCGGAAGCGCCCCCAATAAATACGCCACTGGTTACGACAGTCATTGTGTATTAAATGTTGTTGACGCTTCGTGTCTACATCTGTTGACAATGTACGAATTACAAAGGAGTTGAGAGGGAAATCCCCTTTGCTAATACTGGATGTTGCTATAACCAAAGGAGATTTCCTCCTCATTTCCCTTGTAATTTGCACACTGTCTACAGATGTAAACATGAAGCGTCAAGAACATTTTTTACACAACGACTGCGGTAACAATAATATTTACGGAATAGATTCAATTTTGTTTCTACCGTAGTTAAAATGGAACATTGAAAGATTTTGCAAGTGATTTGAAAATTTCTATTGTTTTATTCATTATAAACATATAATGAATTAATATTTTACTTATAGTTACAAATGGCTACTTTATTGGTTGAAGCAAAAAAAAAAAAGTATATGACTCGAACAGGAATTGAATCCGGAACCCTTTACGCATGAGTCAAAGATTTTTTTTCACTTTGCCACGCCGACACTTGGTAAATGTGTGTGTCGTACAATTCATGCAGCGAGTAAAAAACTTGAAGACGGTTTTTCTCCGTTATTTTTGGCCATTGCGCTCTCCCAGTTTGCAATATTAATTCTTTAAATGTGCACTAACAACTCGCAAAAAGTAGCCCAAGGTTTACTTACCAAAGTCTGCCTTCTCCTTGTGAGTGTGCCCCCCCCCCCGGAACATTAATTCTGAAAGAAACAGTGCTTTCACCGATTACTGATTTTTGTTTCTAATCTTGTAGACATATCTGCTGAGGTGGTAGTCATAATTTACGTTTTAGCGAAATATTTCTGAATAGAATTTCGTTCAGACAAAGGATGACTTCAAATCTACACTTCCTACACATTATGGATTACAGGGGATACCTAGTACTTTGCCGTACTATGTAAGGTATGCCGAACAAATTGTTCGTAAGGGGAGTGCACAAGAAAGTAAAAAAGCAGTGTCATCTTTAGACTTTTATTCAAAACTTTCAATTGAAATATAATTCGTTGAGCATTGAGACAATTTTAAACAAATTCAAAATACTTTGATGGATTCCTAATTGCAATTCTTAATTCAGAAATCTGAGGACGTCTATATTCTAAGTGACGAAAATACCAAAGTTTCTTGTCTAACGAGTTAATTGGCTTCCTAGCGTAATTCTTTATTTCTTTTCTGTACACGAAAATACCTATGATATTAATCAAAGAAACTTTTTTCTGACGTAATAAGCAATTATTATAATCACACTTATTTCTAATTTAATATGATGTATAACTCTTGTTATAGATGTTATATCAGCTTGAGAGTTTATACTGTAAAAGTTATAGGAAGAGAGTCCTTAGCTATCTAATGATTAGGCTGCTCTAGAGTGTATTAACTGCTAAGGGGTGTAGGATTAAGCATTGTTCTATTGTTAAATTATTATTTATTATTTAACACTATTTTGAAGAGAGAACATAATTAAATTAACTCTCGCAGAAAATAATAAATATTTTACAAAAACAATTGTTTCAAAAACTTTATCACATGAATGGTAACTAATGAATGTAGGTGTGCAGTTAGCACTGGCGCTTCAAAATCAGGAGTCTCCGTGTTTTAATTACATATATGCCTTCTTGGCTAGAGATTCTCCATCCCATTACGCGGAGGCAGGGATACATATTTTTAATATATAGCCATGGCTGAATTGATAAATATTCTGTTCATTTTTTGTTAATGTTTCAGTGCACCTGGATCTTTTGGGTTATCAACTTTATCTAAAATCTTTTAAATAATTAAAACACATAACGCAATCACCATAATTTGATCCCACATTGAATACAAGAGTGAAGTCAAAACATACTCTTACAAAACATTATACAGCTCAAAGAAGACAGTAAATATAAATTATTTATTCTAAATGAACGTTTAAAATAAATGTGAATACCATATTGTATGTATACTGATAATCAAATAATTTCCCTAATTTCAGAGATTCAGTTATTCAGGTAAGATTGAATATTAGCATGTGCAATCCTTCTTGTTAGTGGTTTTATACAGGGTGTTTCAAAGCAACACCGACAAAATATTTGGGATGTGATTAATGACACCAAGATAGGACAAAAAGTATAGACCAGTCTGGGTGCACAAATGCTTCCTTTCGGAGTTATAGTATGCCAAAAATATGAAAAATGAACTTCAAAGGTCCATAGGTCCAAACCTACGGCACTCACCGTGGTCGGGTCAAGGCTTCACTTAGGAACTATATGTGCTCTCTCCAAATATCCAACTTTCACAATCCTGCGGTACTTCCGCAACAATTTTTAGAGAGGTAGTTGGTGAGTACTTCAAATCATATGCCTTTAGCCAAACTCCCTCTATAGAAATTGTTGCGTGAGTACCTTAAGATTCTGAAACATGCATTTTTGGATAACTCACGTATTAGTTTCTAAGTGAAGTCTTGACCCGACTACGGTAGGTCCCATAGTTTTGGACCTATGGACCTTTAAAATTCATTTTTGTTTTTTCATGTTTAAGGCAGCCTATAACTCCGAAAGGAAACATTTGTAAATCCAGGTTGGTCCATATTTTTTGTCTTGTTTTGGTTCAGGAATCACCTCCCAAACGTTATCGGTGTTGTTTTGAAACATTCTGTATATTTGATACCAAATAATAGGTATGGTTCAGAAGTATAAAAAAGATAATAATCAAAATTCAGTAAGGTTTATCAAATTTGCTTTGGAAACACGCAAAAATCTAGTTAAGAACTTCAAAAGTACTTTAAGAAATTTATCCTAATTTAGAGACATGAATCCACTTTATTTTAATAGCGTAGAGACTCGGATTCGATTCCCGGTGGGAGCTCATGTGGTTCGGATTCCACGTGAGTTAGTAGGTCCACGTCTAATATAGCCTCGCTGCTGAACGGGACGTTAAACTTAAAGTCAACTCAACCCAACTTCATTTCAAGTTTGGTTATGAATAGGAATTTGTTTAAATTACTTGCAAAGAAAATACGATTTTCGACTATTGCATTTTCCTTTTCATCAGTCAATAATAAAGCCCTACGTTTTCAATGCAAGAGACGTCTTCTTAATAATGCCAAACAATGGTAGTAATTAGGTATCTCTCTTGTATATGATTTTTAATTACGAAGGAATGTTATGTATGAAATTTTGGCGGCTTGGCAGCAATTGTGCAAGGAATTGGTAAGCGTAACAGCTAGTGAGAGGCTAGAGTAGAGGTAGCATTTCGGCTTTAGGTAGTGAGGGTTGCGAGATCGAATCCCACTCAAAGCACATTTTATTTTTTAAAAATATATTTCGATGATTGCATCACAATTTTTTCTGCATGCTTAATCACATATTCACATAACATTTTATGGATGAAATGTAGCCCTTAAAAGGGCTGTTTGAAACTAAACACGTTTTTAATATGATGTCCAGTGACCACCTGCTTCAACAACCGCTAACATTCGACGACCCATTCGTTCTATCATTCGACGGACATAGCCCGTGCCATTCGTAGCCAAGATCTTCCCAAGCATTAACGATCGAATCCCAGAGCTCATTGGAAGTTCTAGGAACTTCATTAGCCCATTTCTCCCGCAAACATCTCTTTACCTCTGCCCAGACATTTTCTATTGGGTTAAGATCTGCTCCGCGTGGAGGCCAATTGATTACCTCTACATCATTTTGCTCTGCCAGCCACTCTTGGACAACTCGTGACATATGGACAGGTGACCGGTCGTGTTGAAAGTGGATTGCTCCCTCAGGATAACGTTCGCGAACAGATGGCAGCATAATATTCTCCAAGATGAAATACTGCGCACCTGTAAGACGCCCATCAATCCTGTGAAGATACCCAAATCCATCTGCAGATATCCAGCCCCAGACAGCCACTGATATGCGTCCGCTGGAACGCTTGTGCCATATGTATCGAGGATCGAACCTGGAACCTCTCTCACGAAAGACACAGACTGGTCCATCATTTGCAGAAGAAAATATACATTCATCGCTGAAAATGACATTTGTCCAGTTCCGATGCATATTTTCCTCTGCAAATTGACGTCGTCGTCTGATGTGTTCCGCAGAAAGAAATTCCTTAATGGCTGCACGCCGAGCGAATAGATTAGCCTCCCTGAGTCGCCTAATAGCTGTTTGACGTCATCCAGGAAAGTCAGCGGCTTGTCGCAGTTGACGCGAATTTGAATGGGGAGTTTCCTTGGCTTGTTCAACCAGACGACGGTCTTGCTCATTTGTGGTAACTCGGCGTCTCCCATTACCACGACGACGAATTGTTTCCCCGGTAACACGATATCTATGTGCCCACCGCTGACCAGTTCTAGGGTGAATGCCTACATGCTCCGCGGCTTGCTTAGCGCTGTAACCTTCGTCAAGAAGCGTTATGAAACGAATTCTTGCTTCTTCCATGACGTCTACCACTCAAATGTAAGGGAATGTCTATCTAAAAGAAATCCCATGTATTACGTGGCATTTACTAGACACGAAATCCCTTTTATCGAATTTTGATTGGTTGTCATATCAGATATTTGGTAGTGTGAATTGAGTCCTTACTTAATAGCCCTACAGTATCACACGAAACACAGCCAGAGGCGTTTTCTTTCAGCTTTACCTTTGAATGTGCATAATGTAACTTGTATTCTCCAGGCGTTTCAATAACCCAACACACTTAGCTTCAGAACTAGTAACAGTGTATATATATATACTTCAGTTTCATTTAATGACATCTAGAATACTTCTTCCAGCACCGAGGTTATATAAGACGTAGACTTACAGACTAGCGTTTAATTTGAACAAATGCACATTCACCGATAATCGAATCAGGCCCGTATCCAGGGGGTCTAGGGGGGCCGGCCCCCCTAAATTTTAGCTGTCCCCTAAAAGTTTCACGGTAGGCTTGCAAATGAACTATAATATGGTGATGAACTATAATATGGTTGGATCGGGCCTCCCCTAACTTCACCCCCCTTTACATTTTTGGGCTGGCTACCGGCCTGAATCGAATCCAAAGTGCCCCCATTCCTTTCACAAGGATACCCCTTAGCCGCAAGTGAACGCAACATTCCTTTAAATTATATATACCTGAACCACTTTAAATCACATATAGACCCGATTTCATTCATTTTTAATTTTCTTCGTAACAATAAATCCTATTTAATGTATGTATACAATTTACCGGTAAAATAAGTACAACTGAAATAGGAAATAGCGATGGCCAATTCCAGAATTTTTACTTCTCGGAATCCGAAAAGTAAAATCGGAAACATTCTAGATTTCGGAAAATTCCGATTTTGGAAAAAATTCGGAATTCGGAAAAATCCGGATTTCAGTAAAATTCCGATGTCGGAAAAATTTCGTATTTTTTCCGAAGTCCGGAATATTTCTAGATTCCGGAATTGTTCCGACATCGAAATTTTTCTGAAATCCGGAAAGTAAACTTACCGATTCCGGAAAATAAATTTTCTGGATTCCGGATCGCGAAAAATTTTGGCCATCGCTAGGAAATAGTAGGCTGTAATCTATATATCAAGGGTGCATTTCGTGCTTGTGTTTTAACCTGCATCTGATTGCTTCAGAGAAAAACGTAAAATTTCTACATTTATTTCTTTAATAGCAAAGATGTCCGTTCATTGTACGGGAAGAGTAGTTTTATTTGAAAAATATTTTGAAGGTTGTTTGGACCTTCTTTCTCCTCTCAGAATGCGTATTTGAATTGAAGTGAACTGATGAAAACTAAGCTCGACTCAAGTGCTTGCTATGTGCACAAATTCATTTCAAATGGCTGAGTCGTTTTTCGTGGTGAAACAGAAAATATCGATGCAATTTTATACTGTTTATTGAGAAAACATAGAAGAATAGTTGCGCTTCATCCTAAAAGCGAAATTTTCGGAAACTTTGGATCTTGTGTCCATCGAGTTTTAATAAGGAGTTTATTTACCAGATTCCATATTCCAAATCAGTCCATATTCGTGATATACTATATATATATATATATATATATATATATATATTGCATAATTTTTAAACCGACTATCCCCCCAGAGAATTTTAATGAAATGGACATGACAAAAGCAATGTCGAGTTAACTGTTTATAACTTCAATTTAAACACTTAAGAAATTTTCCTATCATGATGAGACTGTATTGTATTCGAATGCGAAAAAAGTCATGGTAGAAATTGCTCCTTCCTTACGTGAAAACGGAATTGTTCAAAATACTAGAACGAGTGCCTATATATTTTAAATTAGGAATATATACGGTGACTTTCATATTCTTAACTTAAAGATCTCGTAAGATACTCTATTTTTATGTATACTTCAGATCATGTTTCCCTCCTTAGTATATGTGTTCGTCCTTATTAAAGTAAAATAAATAAATAAATGAATAAAACATTGAAGTGGAAGACAGTGCTAACTATGTCTAGCTATTATCATGTTACCTTCATTAAAATATGTTTGCTAAAAGATTAGAGATATTCAAAATGTATGCCAACAATATATCTTGGAAATCACTCAAGTTTAGCAGATGAAACTCACGTCAGTATATAAGTTCCTTATTAAATCTAAGCTGGTATGAGTCCCAGCGCTTTTGAACATTTCGATTTATAAGTATGAGGATATCAATTTCCATATTATTCTAGTTTCCCATAGTCTGTTCATAAAATAACCAAATTTTAAAAAGGTTACATCGTTTAAAATGAATTTGTGACTTGCGTCTACCTGAGTTTTTATCATCTCACTTTAATTCATAGGGGCGTCCTAAAGGAGGAAGAGTCCCCAAATATACCTTTCAAATATGTTCCATACATGTCATCTTCCCGTGACAAGAACCGGCATTTCAACTAGTATATTGCGTAAATGAAATCAACCTTGACTATCGAAACCGAAACGAAAAAAATAAAAGAAGAATTTTAGGAATGATCCAAAAAATGAATCAAAAGATTGCGATCTTGGCCAATAATTAGTTTCTTAATCAAGGGCACAAAATTTTTGAATGGTCCCTAAATCAAGTGTTCGTATTTTCGACAGAATAAGCACATTACACTGAGTTATGTGATAGTTTGGGTTTGGCTACACTATATGTAGAACTCCAGATAAAGGTGTAGAAGAAAAATTTTGATTGAATGAAATATATTAGATTTTTTTTCAGGGGTCACAACATTTATGAGCGGCCCCTAAATCGAGTTTTCGTTTTTTTTTTTTTCGAAATAAGCAAATGATACTGAGTTGGATGATAGTATGAGTTTGGCTACACTATATGTAGTTCTCCAGGTATAAGGCGTACAAGAAAATTTTGCCTAAAATATATTGAATCTTTTGATCCAATAAAACAAAAATGTTAAGATAGGTAATTTTTAACAATGTTCTGTATTTTATACTTTAATTAACGCGCGTATATTAAAGGTGATTAAGGATTTAAAAATTATGCCAATAATAAAATACCTCAGAGCCTCTCAAACGGCCGTGAAACTCGATACAAATGTCTTATTATAAATAAAGAGACATATATCCTAACATTTTCAAAAATTCCAACTTTAAGAAGTAGTAGAGGGGATTTCTTCAATTGTTTTATTCATATTATTTTGTTATCTATTGCATCATCACAAAAAACATTACAACCGTTTCAAATTAGTTTTTAAACATAATTATCAACCTTTTCGAACGAAGGCTTTATTATGTTACTTTCGTCTAAAGTCCATAGAGAAAGAGGGTGGAAAAATTTATGCTTAAAAAACAGTATCTCACAAGACTAATAAGGGGAAAGCAGACTTTGGTAAATGAATTTCAGGTTCATCCTTCGCGAGGTAGGAGTGCATATTTAAGTGTATATATTACAAACTGGGAGAGCACAATAGCCAGAAATAGTGGAGAAAACGCGTCTTAAAGATTCCGACTCTCGCATATGATACCACGCGTAAAGTTATCAAGTGACGACGTGGCAGAGTTAGGAGCATCTATGACCCCGTGCAAATGGTTCCGGGCATCCTCGCTCGATTCAACTTTTTTGTTTTTTGCTTTAACCAATAAAGTAGCCATAAAATATTAATTCACCATATGCTTATAATGCATAAAACAATAGAAATATTCAAATCAGTTGTAAAATCTTTCAATGTTCTGTGTTAACTAGCAATTAATTGTACCCTATTCCGTGTTGTATATTGATATCACGCATTATATTATGGTTAGCACAGTCGTTGTGCAAAAAATGTTCTTGTCGCTTCGTGTCTATATTTGTGAACGTTGTGCGAATTACAAGGGTAATGAGGGAGAAATTCCCTTTGGTAATACTGGATGTATGCTGTAATCAGCGGCGTCATTTCAGACTTCAATTGAGGGGACAAGAGCACCACCGACATAAGGCTTTTACGTTTAGTTCTAGTGTATTAGTAGACAATCGATTAAAGGATATTTATTCCTCAAACTCTTGAGGGGTAATTGCCCCTCCTGCTCTCCCTAAATGACGCCCCTGGCTACAACTGTCATACTTTGCCATGCTATTGTCGTCTGAAGTACAATCCATCCTCCCTTGCAAATGTCCGGTCAATTCGCACACTGTTTACAGATACGACACGAAGCGTCAAGAACATTTTTTACACAACGACTCTGCTAACCATAATATAACTCCGGGCCGCGGTGACTCAATGGTTGAGCATTCACCTCTGGTGCATGGGGTTTGGGTTCAAACCCTGCTCCCGCCAAGTGAACTTTGTGCTGGACAAACATCATGTGCGTGGGTTTCGTCGAAGTTCTCCCGTTTCCTACCACTTTTTTCATTCCACCATTTCATTAATTTCTCATCTTCACCGTCTCCTTTAGCCTAGCCGGCATAAACGTGGGACGTAAAACTCAAAAATTTCATGTTTTTTCATAATACAACCCGTGGCATCAATATACTACGCGGAATAGGTTACATTCTATTGCTAGTTAACATAGAATATTCAAAGATTTTACAACTGATTTGAACAATTCTATTGTTTTATGTATTATAAACATATGATGAATTAATATTTTACTTGTAGTTAAAAATGGTTACTTTATTGGTTAAAGCAAAAAACAAATAAAATTCACTCGAGCAGGAATCGAACCCAGGACTCTTTGCACGGGAGCCGTGGATCATCCTAACTCTGCCACGCCGTCACTTGAGAACTTTATACGTCGTGTCATACATGCGCTGAGTTAGAATCTTTAGGACGCCTTTCCTCCACTATTTCTGACTATTGCGCTCCTCCAGTTTGTTATATTAACATTTTAAATGTGCACTACTGCCTCGCGAAGGATGGCCCCGAAATTCATTTACCAAACTCTGGTTTTCCCATGTTAGTTAACTCTGGCCGGGCTTTTCTCATGTTACTTTCATACAATACATGTTCTAAGCGAGGAAAGGAAATATTAAAAATATACTCCAAAAACGACTTTCTGATGAATGTCTCATCATAAGGAGATGAAACTCGGCATTTAAACTCCTCCTTACAAATCTGTGACCACGTGATCCATCGTTTTTGGAAATTCCAACTCTAGGAAAGAAAGTAAGGCAACTGCTACAATTTTTTAATTTCCCATTTTGTGTTCATAAACTGGCCAAAGTGAGTAAGCATTTTAGCTGTTTAAATTAAATCTAGAAGATAGCAGTTGGATTCACTTGGATTTTTTTTCATTTCACTTCGCTTGATATGCTATTCTATTGGGAAACAGGTTTGAATATTTCGCAAATAATATTTCCATAAACATATTCTTTTCGTTCTATAAATGGCTATTTCACTAGTTGGTACCTAACCTTTAAAGACTGCTCCAGCCTATATTTTTAAACGAATTGTAAATTCTATTTTTGAGTTTTAGAATACACTAGCACAATTATCTGCTTCGCTGGGGTAAATTAAGAAAACATAGTTCCGCTAGTCAGTCACGTTTTACTATTACTAAAGCGCTCTTTTATATTGGTCATTTTCGATGGTTTTTATATATCCCCCTTCTCTCCCCATGTTGCGGGGCACGGGATCGGAAGTAACACCGTTCATCTCACCAACCTGGAAATCTATAGATTCGCCACTAATATCGGTCATTTTATATCGTATTTATATATCTCCCCCTCCTCCCTCTCTCAAACTGTGGGGCTGAATTTGGATTTAAACAGCATCGGTAGTGTCACTGTTAATCTCAGCTAGCTCAAAAGCTATAGATGACTAATATCGGTCATTTTCGATCATTTTAAATGTCTCCCCTCCTCCTCCCTAAAGTGACACCGTCAAAGTGATATGACAAAAACCATCTTAGGTTAGAACTTCATTTAGGTTGGAAACTTCATCGAGATCGGTCCGGTGGTTCAAGTGTTATTAAGTTCTATTTACTTTAGGTATCCCCTTCCCTCCCTTAAGTTCTACTGTCAAAGTGAAATGATAAAAAAAATCTCTGACCCTAACTTCATCTATGCTTAAAAATTCGACCGAGATTGATCGTTTGGTTCAAGAGTTAAGTTTCACTTAATTTTTAACTTCTTCCTTCCCCTCCCCTAATTTTTATTGTCAAACTAAATAGATACCAGTAAATACCATCCCAGGCGCAAATCGCATCTATGTTGAAAATTTGATCGATATTGGTTGGGTGGTTCAAGATTAATAAAGTCACAAAGACAGCCAGTTTTATTTTTATTTTTTTACATATCTCCCCCTCCCCACCTTGCACCGTCAAAATTAGATTATAAAAATTACCGAAGGACCGAACGTCATCTATCTTGAAAATTTGATAGAGATCAGTTGGGTGGTTCAAGAGTTGTTTTATTCATTTTCATACATCTCTCCCCTCCCCTCCCCCTAACTCTTTGTTCTACCGTCAAATTGATATGATAAAACTACCCCAGGTCTGAACCTCGTCTATGTTGAAAATTTGATTAAAATCGGTAGGGTGTTTAAGCGTGATGAAGTCACAAAGACAGTCACTTTTATTTTCATTTTTTAACATATATCTACCCCTGCCCATCCCTTACGTTGCATCGTAAACGTGAAATGGCAATAACATCCCAGGCCCGAACCTAATCTATGTTGAAAGTTTGATCGAGATCTCTCGAGTAGTTCAAAAGTTACTAAGTTTTATTCATTTCCATATATTTCCCCTCCTGCTCTCCCCCTTCCCTAAAATCTACCGTCAAAGCAAAATGATAAAAAAAAAAAAAAAAAAAACTACAGGGTGCAATTCTCAGATATGCTCTCAATAGAGTTTTCAGATATACGCTGATGTCAAGAAGGGTCCAAAGTAGGCAGAATATAAGCCTTAACAATAATGGACATCCACTGCTTCGGAGGGAAGTCGGAAGTGTTAAGAACCGGCAGCTCCATGTTTTTTGTGTTTAATGTGTGATTCGATGGATTTCCTCACTGTATATTTCACGTTCTCTTCACTTATAAGCGTGAAAGAAAACATTACAACATGCGTTTTCCCGATACGAGAAACCGTGTTGCTGACGATCCTTAACACTTTCGACATCGCGCTAAAGGTTTCTGTGTTCACTGCTATCAGGGCTTATCTTTGCCTACGTTGGACCAATCATAAAGTCAGTCAAATCTCAAAATTCGGTTGATTGAATGTCTGGGAATTTTGCCCTGTATGGAATACTTTGTACACCCACTGAAAATTAATGAAATATGCATTTCTGGATTGCGTATGTGTGACTTCTTTTACCTGATAAGGATCACCATCTACAATTTCTGGAATTCGAAAGAGGACATATTGAAGTTTTGCTTTTTCGCGATTTTGGACAGCCCTAGCTCTGAAACTATGCACTTTTCCCCACAGGTCCATATGAACTTTTTCTCTTATTTTGATGTAAGGAATCACCTCATAGAGTTTGTCGGTATAGTTCATTAACACCCTGTATAAAACTCTAGTACTACAAGTAATGGCTGTTCCTTTGACGAAAAGAAAAAATGTAAGTATTACAAGTAATGGCTGTTTCTTCGGCGAGAAAAAAAAAACACACTTGACCACTGGCGTCTCTGGCATGTAAAATTTGGGGGGGGGGGCATCAAGGAAAGTGATTTAAATGGTACTACCAAGCCCAACCTGCTTATTATCTTCGATTCCATTTGTTAGCTTTCTGATTACCTGATTACCTGACCCCTGAGGTATATCAAGTCTGTTATAATCCTTTCATAGCCAGAATATTATATTCCAAATAGTGTAATTATTATTTATATGTTATTCTGTCGTTAGTAAATAAATTAGAATAAAATATTGAATATTTTGTACTTCAAAATATTGAGGTGGACGCGTCCCCCTCAACCCCCCGCCAAAGACTCCCATGCACTTGACGAAGACTGGAACATGGATCAACTGATTGGTAGATTAGAACGTTATCTACTACGCCACATACTCAGGTGCTTTTTTTTTTTTTTTTTGCTATACATTTTAAATATCCAGTTTGTGATTTTTGTTTCTGTTGTCTTACCATATAACAGTTTCTCTGCTTTCCCTGCTTCTCACACTATTCGTGTTATTTGTTGTGTAAATTGCATCTGCAAACGTAATATATTTTGTTAATTTACCAGCATCCACAGCTTTTAAAAGTTTTAATGGTCAATTACATTAACTGAACCGATTTTCCCGTATTTTCCATCGCGTCAAGAAGCAACAGATACTATCCTGCGGAGAACATGCATTTTCTTATGTGACAGGCAATACCTATCCCGCCCTGAGTGCCATTACTTTTTTCTACACCTTTTCCCTTGGTTCGGATCAACTTCGTGTCCTTTCGTGTGCTATGAAGAAAACCGAAGGGTCGCGGCCGAACAGTTTCTCTTCAAGCTATCCAGTAAGAGTGATTGAATTATATAATTGTATTTTATTTATTAATTTACTAAACACATTTTCGATATAGCAAAAATACCATTATTTTTATAAAATGTTCATTATTTTCATGAAGCAGAGAGAATTTTCTACTTGGCTTTAGAACTATCCCTACTAATTTTTAATCGACATCTAATAGTTTACGTTCATTTTTCTGCCTATTACCTGCATATTACTTGCAGAAACTATACGGAGTAAATGTTTTATTTAATTACTGTTTTATGAAAGTTTAGTCATGTGTTAATTAAAATTCCACTATTTGTAAGTTTCTCATTTCGGTTATGAAAACGATTATAAATGAAGCTTCCGCTTTTTATAAAATTCTTGAGTTTTAATGTTTTTAAAGACATAATTCTAAATTATTTGGAAATATTCAAATAAACTAGAATGAAGAGGATAATACTAAGGAGCATTATTAGAACAAAACATTGTTCCTTAAGGAATTCACAGAATCAAGCTTTTCTTAAAAAAAAAAAAAAGTTACTATAGGGTATGGGATTCGAAGTGATGATCGTGGAAAAATAAAGTATGTAAAGAAGAAGCTTTAACCGACTACTCTACAAAGGCACGGTACGGATGGCAGCTTGCTAGACGTATGTACCGAAACCACTAACACAAAATGCCTGATCGCTTCGCACATTTTGTAGCTTATTTCTATTTAGTCGTTTGTTTAAATGTAAAATGCTTAATAGCAATGATTGTTAGAGCTGTGCCACATGTATAGTAACTAACCTTATGACAGATTTACGTTGTATTTCTAACAAAGCATAAAATTCCCTCCCTCTTTGTAAATTTCGCTGCGCGTTTGCCACGTTTACGAAAATGGAACTTAGAATTTTTCGATGAAAGTTTCGGAGATTTCTTTTTTTAATTATACCTTGCTTATTTCTTAATTTTTTATTGAAATATTTTTTGGAAATATGTGTTTTGTTTTTGTGCTTATTTCAAAGAAGAAATGTGACATTTTCTATCACAAGAAAGAGAGTTATTTCTATTTATGTAATTTCTAAAGACATGCGACAACAATTTTGGACACAAGTGTACATTCTATATTAGAAAACCAAACTGTTCTAAAATGAATGGAACAGAGTCAAAAAACGGACGAAATATTAACATTAATGTCAGTGGAAAATCAATGAAAAGCCAATCTCAAAATCCAAAAGAGGGAGATGGTTAAAATTCAGCTCAAATGTATAAGAGACTATGTTTCTATGTTTCAAAAGCAAATTGTTCTAAAATGGATGGAACATACTCAAAAAGGAAAAAAAAGTACAAAAATTTAACATTAATGTCAATGGAAAATCAATGAAAAATAATTCCTCCACTTATCTCGAAAACCATAAAAGAGAGACGGCTGAAATTTAGCTCAAATGTAGAAGAGGCTAGGTAGATTCTATATTACAGAAGCAAATTGTCCTAAAATGGATGGAAAATAGTCGTACAAAAATGAATTCGTCCACATATCTCATAAACTATAATGAGATGGCTAATAGAAAGCTCAGTGCAAAGACATAATGAAGAGCTTAAAAACGAAAGATGTATAGCACGTAAGGTAAATATGGATGACACATTGTCAAAAGCAAGTTGTTTGAGTAAAATAAATAATAATGAAAAGTATATGCCCCTTCTTCGAATTACCCAAGGCGCTAAACGCGGAGATTACGTGCTTGAAATATCTTACATCTGGATTTGGAATATCCAGACTCGATTTAGGAAGCAACTAGACTTTTGGCCTGATCACGGGAGAGTCTGGTCCTTATGGCAAACCGGATAGACCCTTTCTTTCAATGTGGCAAGAAAAAAGAAAATTCTCTCCTCTCCTCCTTTAAAACTGCTTAAACACGTGTCCTCTTATGTTTATTCTTGTTTCTAACTTTAGTTCGAAGGAGTTCGTTAAATAATTGATTTTTGCACAAAGTTTGCTAATCATACTCTCCTTAGTACACGCCCTCGAATCAAAATGCATGATAAAATCATAGCTCGAGTTAGGTACTAACTTTGTTCTAAAATTTATTTCAAACTATTCGTCGATTTTCTCATGATAGGATCAAAAACATCAGGCAAAATCGTTATATGTGTAAAATGTCATCTTTTTCTCCTAAAACGAGAATTTTGAAAAACGCTGGGAATCGTGCTTGCTTTTTTTAAATAAGGAGTTTATGTACCGAGTTATAGTTTTTTAACTTGACGGGTTCATGAAATGCTCAATTTTTCGAATAAATTATGAACTCCGCTTCCCTCTTACGATACATATTTTAATCACAGTAACATGATAAAAACTTAGTTAAATGTGAGTGATAACCATTTTCAAGTAGTTCGTACAGTAAATGAAGCTCAAATTTTAATGAAAAAAGGAACAAATTAGTAACAAGCTGAAAATTGGTACAGGTGTTGGAAATTATATTCTAAATAACATACTAAAAGTCCCCTGAAATCCGAAGTGACCTTCGCCGCCATATTGGAAAATGGCCGCTGGAAGTATCAAATGAACAATACCCAGATAAAAATAGCAATATCTTCGTTATGGTTGACCATAAAGCGATAAACTTAGTGTCGTTTTATAGAATATAGAAAATACACTAAAATTCCGAAAACTACCATCAAATTAATTTTTTTAACTTAGGAAGTAATTATTAACAAATTAAAATTTGACATAGATTTTGGTAAAGATTATTCAAATGACATACTAAAATCCAACAACTTCTTCGTTTGCCATATTGGAAAAGGTCCAAATGTCCGAAGTAATTGAAAGATAATATTTTGTTAAGTAAAATACAAAATTGGGACCGGGCTAAATATTTGAGAAACTGTAAATGCAGTCGATCCAAACTCAATTGAGATCAATGTTGGTGGGAGAGGGAAAACATTATGACGTGTTTAAGGTTGTCGTCCGCCATCTTGAAATCAACTTTTCTATTTTAAATGGCCACATGGTCGTGCGACATATTAAACAACATCCTCATTCGAAGAGAATCCCAACGGTAGAGTTATTTTTCCAAACCCTGCAACGGTTTTGAAGTTGATAATAGATTTAGGATATGTTATGTGAGAAATGCTGTGAAATGTGCAGTGCGAAGTTCGAATTGAAGAATGAAGTAAAAAACAAGCTTTGTAACATCTCACATTACATATTTTTTAATAACTAGGAAAAGAGAGAACTAGCACATATACGACAAATACAATCACATGACATGTTCAACATGCCCACTGTTCTGTTCTATGCACATTCTTAATCGTGCGATCCAGTGTTTGTGCACTCTGCGAAGCATAATTGTTGATATTTGTTCACAGGCCAAAATGATTCTCCTTTTCAGGCACCGCCGCATTATGGTCATAGTGTAATCGATGCCTCAATGAACACTCTCCTACTTGCTGGATAGATTGGTATGGACAGCAAGGTCCCCCGAATTAACTCCGTTGAATTTCTATCTTTGGAGACACTTTAAAGCTATTGTCTACCAGTGTAAAATTAATGACATTGGCTACCTGAAAAGGAGAATCATTACGGCCTATGAACAAATATCAACAATTATGCTTCGCAGAGTGCACAAACACTGGGTCGCACCGTTAAGGATGTGGATAGAACAGAACGGTGGGCATGCTGAATATCCCATGTGATTGTAATTGTGTTATTTGTGTTAACTCTCTCTCTCTTCCTGGTTATTAAAGAATACGTAATGTGTGATGTTACAAAGCTTGTTTTCTTTCTTTTTACTTAATCTTTATCCTTCAATACGAAACTACTAATATCCTTTCTTTTACCACTAATATCCTTCGCAAAAGCACATTTCACAGCATTTCTCACATAACATATCCTAAATCTATTATCAACTTCAAAACCGTTGCAGGGTTTGGAAAAATAACCTTACCATTCGGTTTCTCTTCGAACGAGGATGTACTTTAATATGCCACACGACCATGTTGCCATTTAAAATAAACAAGTTGATTCCAAGATGGTGGACGATAACCTTAAACACGTCATTATGTTTCCCCTCACCCATCAACATTGATCTCAATTGAGTTTGGATCGACTGCATTTACAGTTTCTCAAATATTTAGCCCGGTCCCGATTTTGTATTTTACTTAACAAAATGTTGTCTTTCAATTACTTCGGACATTTGGACATTTTCCAATATGGCAAAAGAAGAAGAAGTGGGATTTTAGTATGTTATTTGAATAATCTTTACCAACATCTATGTCAAATTTTAATTTGTTAATAATTACTTCCTAAGTTCAATAAAAATTTTAAATCAGTTTGGCGGTAGTTTTCGGAATTTTAGAATTTAGAGCTAAATATTTCTAAAAGTATGAGTTTTATAAAAAAAATGTTTCTCTATAAAATTATTGTGTTATCTATGTTCTATAAAACACACTAAGTTCATCTCTTTGTGTTCAACCATAAAGAAGATATTGCAATTTTTATCTTGGTATTGTTCATTTGATACTTCCAGCAGCCCTTTTCCAATATGGCGGTGTAGGTCACTTCGGATTTCAGGGCACTTTTAGTATGTTATTTAGAATATAATGTCCAACACCTGTACCAATTTTCAGCTTGTTACTAATTTGTTCCTTACTTTTTGGTAATTTGACTGCACTATATGAGGGGAATAAAAAATAACTGAAATCGTACTCCTGCGTATCGAGTACGAGGTTGCGCCGCTAGAGCGCTGTGGGAGGACCTCTCCTGAGTCAGTAAGTAGGATATGCCAAGTGGTGTCAACCGCGTGTGTGTTCCTCTGGCAGTTTTGTGTGTGTTTGTCTTTAGTGCACTCGTAACACGAAGAAATGGCATATTCTCACGAACAACATGAGGCTGTGAAGTTTTATTTTTTTACTCGGCAAGAACGCCACAGAAACTGTTGTGGTGATGCAAACAGCTCACAGAAAACATGATCTCAGTAAAACACAAGTGTACGAATGGTTTGCTAGGATTAAAAGGGTGAGAATGACTATTGAAGATCAGCCCGTTCCAACCATCCTTCAAATGCGCAAACCTAGGACAACATAGTCAAAATCCATGATTTCATCAAGAAAGATCGACGCGAAACAATTGATTTATCTGGATTATCATGGAGCTCAATTCAGCGCAATTTGCACAATGATTTGGGATTGTGACGAGTGGCTGCTAACTTTGAGCCCAGATTTCTCACCGAAGAGTAAACGGATCACTGCACAAGGCACTCAGTATTTGCCGGTTTTTGGCCTCAACACAAGCGACTACAATGACACACGCACTTTATTTGCCAGATTTGGCTCCCGCGAACTTTTCCTGTTCCTTCGGATAAAAGAAACTTGAAAGGCAAGCATCTTGCCGATGTCGACGAAGTCAAATGCAATGTCACGACGGCATTAGCAGGTATCAAAAAGGCCGAGTTTGCAAGGTGCTTTCAACAATGGAATGAATGTTTGGATAAGTGCATTAGTACTACTCTTGAGTACTTTGAGAGTGCTTAAAGTTGTATTTGAAAAAAGTTGCATTCAAAAATAAATAAATAAAAATAAAAATAAAAAATAAAGTCCATGTATTTTATCAGGAAATTCTGGTTATTTTGCGGTCCCCCTCGTATCCATTTCAAACGGTTCAGCCTATTCTGTGATTCGATCACACACAAGATAAGTTTAATTTTTATAGATTAGACTACCTGAAATGCCCTTTCTTTCCAGGAAAATAGTTTATAGAAAATATTTGATCCCATCCCTCTTTATACTGTACATATATTTCAATGAAAATTTAATTATAAACACCCATGGGATGCTCCATTTTCGATATAAGGTACACCTATTCCCTTAAGATGTACCATTCAATAAATTACCATAATAAAAACCCAGCTTGAGGTAGGTGCTATGTTGAAAGACTCATTTCAAGTGGGTCAGCCATTTTCCTGAGCTGCAATCGCAAAGAAACAGGCCATGTCGATTTTAATGTGCCAAAAAATATATATATGGGTCTATAGATTTTTACACCTCTTCAATTAAAACGAAAATTTTCGAAAACAGAGATAGATGTGCCCTAATTTTTAATAAGGATTCTATACGGAGTTTCATCTTTCTAAATTGTCATGTTAGTGAGATTCTATATTTTAGGCCCAAATTTTGAACCTACTCTAATTACCACAAACAACAGGCAACATTGATTTCAATGTGGAAAGAGAAATTATAGGAAATGTGCCCTTGGCTCTCTTCCTATGAAATGTTCAATAACTTTGAGACACGTCCCCTTACTTCTAATGAGCAGTTTATTTATCGAGCTTATATCTCTTTAACTTGATGTACTCGCGAGATACCTAATTTTTGCATAAATTATAGCCCCTAATCCCCTCTTAGGATACACATTTTAGTCAAAGTACCATGACAAAAAGCCAGTTTGAGGTAGTTGATAAGTGTAGCCAAAATTCATCACCATTCACCAACCATGTCGATGAAAGATAAATTTGGACTTTAATGACATTAAGAATGTCACTATTCATCACAGTAATCTCTAAAACCATTAATTAGATACTTATGAAGGTCGTTTCTCATTATTTTTACATGTCACTCCTTTTCATTCCCTATCCTTTCTAACCCCAATGCCGATGATATGATAGAGTTCTAAGTTAGTTTACAGTCCACTCATGTATCAAAATTATCAAATTTGGTGCAGCGGTCTATGGGGAGTTAGCCGACGAATTTAAATAATCTTGAATTTAATTTCTATTTATGCAGAGTATGCCCCATTCACCCATAAAACGGAAATTTTCTTAAACACTGGGACAATGTTTCGTTTATCTTTAATGAGAAGTTCATGTACCGAGTTTTAAGTTATTAAGTTTACAGGATTTTGAGATATTAATTTTTTCTCATAAATTACACTGTTCAACAACGAAAATGTAAATTGAACAAAAGCAGCTAATTCTTATTGATTTTGTTGTGCTGATCACAAATTTGAAAGTTACTTTCGAATATTAGCTCTACTTTTCGTTTTACAGGCATGTCTAATAATAACGCTTTAAAAATAAATATATTCGCTTCGTTTGGGGTAAAATGTTACACTGATCCGGCAACACTGGAGAAACTATATGAACGCTTGGTTTCATTGTGTTCCTTATCTCAGTAGTGTTCTGCTATTGTTAGAAAAGACAGGTTTAGTGCAGTTATCAGCGTTTTGGGTGTGACGTTTGTGTAGTGCAGGACATAAAAATACAACTACAAGTACCCAAAAATACTGGTATTTCGAATGTATATTTTTAAATAGTTGTCGGAACTATTTCAAGTGACATTTTGAGGATTTCAATAAACAAAAATGCCGCGAAATTGTGTAAACAGTGCGGATAGCTTCTGCTACGTGTGTGGGGAAGTGACATTTTCCTCACAAAAGCAGACTATAACACCACTAATAAGAAAAGCCTATCAATATTACTTTGGTTGTAAAATTGGAGACCAAGATAAATCTTGGGCACCCCACATTGTGTGTAACACTTGTGCCAGCAAACTAAGAAATTGGATTAATGGGAAGGGGCGCTCAATGCCTTTTGCAGTGCCCATGATTTTGAGGGAGCCAAGCGACCACAGCAGAGACTGTTATTTTTGTATGGTTCCTTCCGTCAACAAGGGAATTTCCACGAAAAAGAAGCGGGCCTTGATCTATCCTAACATTCCTTCTGCAATGCGCCCTGTTCCACATGGAGAAGGACTACCTGTTCCTGACCCACCTAAAGAATACGATCTTTTTTCTGATGATGATCAAGAAGTTGAAGCTCCTGAATCAAGTACTTCGAAGGACCCTACGTTTGTTGTAGAAGAACCTCCATGTGAACCACATAGACTTACTCAAGAGGAACTAAGTGATCTAATTAGAGACTTGGGCCTCTCGAAAAGCAAAGCCGAAATTTTAGCGTCACGCTTAAAGCAATGGAATTTATTGCAGGAAAAAGTAAATATTTCAGTGTATCGGAATAGGGAGAAGATGTTCACTTCATTTTTTACTATGGAAGACACACTTGTGGCATGTACAGATGTAAATGGTATCATGAGGGCACTTAAAATTAATTACGAACCTACGGAGTGGAGGCTCTTTATAGATTCGTCCAAGGTGAGTTTAAAGGCAGTGCTTTTACATATTGGAAATGAACTTCCTTCAATTCCTGTAGGTTACGCAGTTCATATGAAGGAATCTTATGAAAACTTGAAACGTTTACTTCAAGCCATTAAATATTACGATTTTCAGTGGCTCATTTGTGGCGACCTTAAAGTAATAGCACTGTTGCTAGGTATGCAGTTAGGGTATACAAAGTATTGTTGCTTTATATGTGAATGGGACAGTAGAGATCGTGGATCTCATTACCGCAAAAGTCATTGGAGTACCAGAGAAACTCTTCAGGTGGGAGTGAAAAATGTGCAGCATGAACCACTGGTAGATCGTAATCGAATTTTGCTTCCCCCTCTATATATTAAATTAGGTCTTATGAAAAGTTTTGTTAAGAGCATGAACCAAGAGGATGAGGCCTATAAGTACCTAAGAGGACAATTCCCTCGATTAAGTGATGCCAAAGTTAAAGAGGGTGTTTTCACTATTCAAAGATCACAAGTTCGACGAAATTCTCCAAGGTGAGGAGAAAGCTGCGTGGGAAAGCTTGAAGAGTGTTTGTTCACAGTTCTTGGGAAGACACCGAGCAAAAAATTACAAACAACTGGTAGCAAAGTTGTTATCGTGCTACGAAAATCTTGGTTGCAATATGTCTCTGAAACTCCACTTTCTTCATTCACATCTAGACTTCTTTCCCGAAGATTGTGGAGCAGTAAGTGACGAACATGGGGAGCGTTTCCATCAAGATATTGCAGCCATGGAGAAGAGATATGAGGGAAAGTGGAGTTCTAACATATTGGCCCACTACTGTTGGACTATTGCAAGGGATGCCCCAGATGTAACCTACAAAAGGCAAGCCAAGCGAAGACGCTCAAAATAAAATAAACATAATCCTGTACAAGGGATCACTTGAAACTTCTGTCTACATTGCAGTGTAGTTCTTGCACAAAAAGGTGTTTGTACATATTTTCCATGTTTTGATGTTAATACTGATTTTTATTACGGAATTGTTAATGTTTAACTTGACCACGGTTACTTTATTTTCTGTATCGCTGTGAAACTGGTATTTGCGCAATTTTGAAAAAGGAAGTACAAGGGTATACCCTATAGAAAGCTATAGGTTAGGGTACTTCTTAACTCCCCAGCTTATCACATCACAGTGAAATAGATAAAACAAAGTGAAATGTAGGTTTTTACAAGGATTTTGCTTAAATGTTCTATAAATATTAATACATTTGTATATATACAGCTACTGTTGTACAAGGCGTTTTTTTTTTTACAACCTGAGCTAAGAAAATTTTTCTATTATCATTTCCTTTCATATTATGCTTAAATGAATGTAAAAATCGCAATTTCAAAGAATTTACATACTTTCGATCAAAATTTGTTGAACAGTGTTATCACTCCTGCTCCCCTCTTAGGATATGCAGTTTAGTAAGGTAATATGATAAAAACACAGCTCGAGGTAGTTGATAAATATATCCAAAATTTCATTTCAAACGGTTTAGCCGTTTGTCTATGATTAGATAAGGAACAAGATCACTTTCTCTTCTAATGAACTAAACTCTAAGAAGTGGTTCCTCACATCAAAATAAGAAAAAAAGAAATTCATATACAGTACATCTGCAGAGAAACGTGCATTGTTTCAGAAGTAAGTCCGTCTAAAAGCGTGGGGCACATAGATTGCAACAAGCGTTATATCGAAGAAGGGGAACCTTGGAGTCAAGGTGCATACGAGCGTAAAGGAAGTCACACATACGTCATCGGTCTAGAAATGCTTATCTCAATGTACACACGGTACGCAACGGATTCCCTAATGGGTATTATAATATCCAGAGTAAAGGTAAGTCTTGGCAGCAGTAAACACAAACTGCGTCGATGAAAAAGTAGAAGTATTAGGAGTTCCACAGTTTCTTGTATTCAGAAAAACGTGCGTTGTAATTTATGTGTTCCCATTTTTGGATGAATATAGCTCTGAAACTATGCACTTTTTCCTAGGGTGTCTTCCCACTTGCGACAGTCCTATTAGCGACAGGAACTGTTAACTTTCCTATGAGCGACCGATTCGATCTGTTAACTGCCCTACGAGTCACCGATTTGTTCATACTAAGATAATGGAAGAAGATAAGGTTCTCTCTTCTTTAACTTGTTTCATGCTAATGTGATTTAGAACCTAACTAAATGTACTATGAAAAATTTCGCTCTACCTGAATTTAATACGTGAAAATGCTCTCATTACATTAACAATCTTTTATACGTTTTTCCAATATTATATTTTTGAATTAATTTCTATGAATACATTGACCCTATCAAGGAGAAAACTAACTAATTATTTAGAGTAGCTCCGCCTTTGTCTATGATTCCAATATAATTAAAAATTTTATGTTAAAATTATACGGAGCATAAGTTTAGATTGGATATGTTTATGGCATAAGAAAGAAATCAGAAAGAGGTAGGGGCGCCGGAAGAAAATTTTCTAGGGAAGGGCATCTCCATGATTGCTGTATCACGTCTGGTATATCTGATATTTAATATATGTGGTTTGCTGTATTGCCTATACATTTTTGTGAGCCAGGGGGGCAACACCTGCCTTCCCATCGGGCGCCCATGAAAAGAGGGTGTTAACCACTTAAGGATATCAAAGAAATCTAAAAACATAGTGTATTCGAAGAAATTATTACAAAAGTTACAAATCTCTCGCAGGACTTAACAGTTCGCCTAGTTATAAGGTACCATTTCAGATTGCTACACTACAAGCTTTTATGTATAAGTCAAAACAAGGGAGGAAGGCAAATTAAGCAATTAGTTTACGTTTTAGTAGCTTACAATAGGGAAGAAGGTAGTTTAAAGAGTTTGTTTACCTTTTGGATTGTTTAGAGTGAACTGTGTTGTAATTGATGGGATTGGTTGAGAATAGCCAATCAGATGTAAGGGATCTCAAAAGCTGTCTTTTGTCATTGACATTATTTATTTATTTATTTTATTCACGGCGAAACTGTTACACGTTTAAGTTTTTCAAAATAAAATATATTACTGGACCTAGTGAGTAAGTAGATTTGAATCAAATTAAGTGCAAAAAACAGAGCTTTTGAAGAAAGGGGATATTACAACTGGATTTTCAATAGTTACAGAGGAATATACTTTTCATGGAAATATCCCTGTTGTCTCGTTAAGTTATTTGATATGTTTTATGTCAAATCTAACTCAAAATTAAAATAAGTTTTATTTGCACTCACAGTAGAAGAGTAATATATTTGACGAACAGTACCACTGGCACGTACATATTTCATACCAAGGTTGTTCGGGCGCTACAGGCAAACATATTTTACGAGATGGAATCATATCATCTTCCATCATCTCAATGTAGATGAACCGGTCGCTCATAGGACAGATAACAGTTCCTGTCGCTAATAGGACGAGTGTAGGACAAAATCCAAGCGGACAAAATCCAAGAGGACAAAATCCAAGCGGACAAAATCCAAGAGGACAAAATCCAAGCTAAATTCTGGTAAGGCGGACAAAATCCAAGCGGATAAAATCCAAGGAGCAGTATCATGTGCGTAGCTGTGGTATGTGCCTGTGAACACCCTAATTAAATTGTATGTTTGTTTCTTTCTTCAATTGTAATTCATTCTAAAGTTATATCTGTAATTCTTCAATTTATTGAAATAATATTTCATTTACATTTAAAGAACTGAAAATCCAATAAAATATGTAAGATTGACACAGTAAGAGAGCAGATGAGCTTTAATTACTCATAAAATAGTCTGGTCACTGCTAGGACATGCCCAGGTGAATCCAATTTAGGGTTAACTGAAATATTTTGACTAAAAAGAGTATACTCACATAAATTAACCAGAAAATGAAAGCACTGGCTAATATCAGAGATAACAAATAACAACAAAGCAGCCCAGTCTTAAAAAGAGTACACTACTTACTTAATTCTAGTATATTTATTGAGAATTAAAGTAAAAATAAAATTTAAAAGATATAAAAAATACTTCTCTACCCTCAAAGTATCTACTTCAGTTACAATTGTCAAAATAACCAATAATATATACATTTTCATTTAGTTTGTCTAGACACATTTTCACATTTCGATTTTCTAGATAACACTTTTACATTATTTAATTCAGACACATTATTACATTATTAAAAATACACACTTCATATTTCATAATTATTTGTTTCGAAATATACATAAAACACTACCAACAAACAAATCAAGACTTCTGTATGCCACCTCATAAGAATTGAATTAAAATACTCCAATGATTGGTCTCACAATAATATGCTGAGGTCTTAAATGTATTATACTGTATATATATTGAGAAGAAAACACATACTTTTATAATGTATTTGTACACACATCCTTTTTACATACTTTCATATGGATGGATAAGTAATTAAAGCTCATCTGCACTCTTACTGTGACAATCTTACATGTTTTATTGGATTTTCAGTTCTTTAAAAGTAAATGAAATGTTATTTCAATAAATTGAAGAATTGCAGATAAAACTTTAGAATACATGACAATTGAAGAAAGAAACAAACATACAATTTAATTAGGGTGTTCACAGGAACATATCACAGCTGTGAACATGATACTGTTCCTTGGATTTTATCCGCTTGGATTTTGTCCGCCTTGTCAGAATTTAGCTTGGATTTTGTCCTCTTGGATTTTGTCCGCTTGGATTTTGTCCTCTTGGATGTTATCCGCTTGGATTTTGTCCGCGCCCCTAATAGGACTGTCGCTTCTGAGACTAATTCTTTTCCTAGCAGGTTTATATAAACTTGTTTTTTTTATTTATTTATTTAAATCACCTCTTACATTTGGTCGGTATAGTTCATTAACTTCCTGTATATTAGATTTAGACTACATCCCTGTATACTAGATTTGTCCTTAATGACTTTAACGTCCACCATTTTCATGATGGAGAATATTCAATATCACTTCTGAAATCGATCGGCACACTTCATTCATTAAATTCCATCAAGTCGCTTAATTCTACATGCAGAAGAAATTTACTAAGTTAGATACATATACAGGAAAACATTTCCTTCCTTTTAATTTTGTTGAAATCTGGTAACAACAAAACGTGTGTTATATGAATGTTATGATGAGCTACAAAAGAATAAGTGAACTCTTATGTGCCATCCTTTGGTCACAGATTCAGAGATGGCGTGAGTTAATGAAAGTTTGATCCATGACCCACTGATCCACCACCCACCATGACCCACCATCCACTAAAACCCATCGTCATCAACTCTGACCCATGATCCACGCCCTCCTTTCTACTAAAGAGTTTACATTTGTAATAAAATAAAGTTGTGATATTATCACTAATCTGAGTTTGAGTTTCTACGGTTAATACAATAACGGTGGATCTGACTTTCACAATATAAAATGGTAAAGTGTTTGTCATAGGCCATATTACGATTAATTTCAATTTAATTATCATATACAATCATTTCTTTGTTGAATTACAGATACTTTTCAGTGGAAAATGGAGCGAAATTTCAAAATCTGAAATCAAAGTGAAGTAGGCCAACGTAAAGGAAAAAAGTGTAAAATTCGACTGTCTCTCGAAAGCAAAGTAGTAAGTCCTATTGCTACTATTACAATTGTAAATGTCAATATCCAAAACTGCCTGAAGTTTTTTTTTTTTTTTTTTTTTTTTACTTAGTTGTACTCTCATTTCAGGCAACTCAGATTTAAATGCCCACTCTTAGATACAATTGCACTTTCTGTGATAATTTGCGAACGATGAATCCAATAAAGCAATTTTTAAATGGTCTATCCCGCGAAAAGTGACCTCAAAGTGGAAAGTTTAAATTGTTGCTAATGCTAATGGTACATTGTTAAAAATAGTTTCTTAAATCTGAGAAACCGTTTCTTATCTGTGCACCGAGAATACCTTTTCTTAGAAACAACAGTTGGAAATTCTCATTAATGAGAAATGAAAAAGTAGTGGAGGTTGTATAAAGTGAAATGAGAAAATATATTGTTACTTTCCTTATGAACGAGAATTGCCAAATCTCATTTCCAAGAAAACATTGTCTGGGTGCACAGGTAAGAAACGGTTTCTCAAATTTAAGAAATTATTTTTAACAGTGTAAAAGTACCAAACTAGGTGAAATATCCATTCTTTGCTCGGGTAAAGTAATATCTGGAGAGTAATATTTGAGTCACGGTTCCCTGTTTAGATACAAATTTCTATGAAAATTTAATGATAAAAACCATAAAACGTTAATTTAGGGTAACTTTTAAAGTTCTCTATTCTCTTAAGAAGCGCCCTTTAATCAATATGCCATGATAAAATCCTAGCTTGAGGTACTACTGTGTTCCAAAATTCATTTAAAACGGCTGAATGGTAATTCATTTAGTGTGATCACAGAAAAAACAGACAATATCGATTTCGATGAACGAAAAAACGTGGACATTTCTCCCAACCCCATTAAACGAAAAATTTCAAAAGAGCTTATTTTTAATGAGAAGTTTATATAGCGAATATTTTTATTCTAACTTAATGGTCTTGTGAGATACTGTATTTTATACCTAAATTTTCTATACCTCTACTCCCTTAGAATATCCCCTTCCGTCAAAGTAACATGATAAATATACAGCTCGAGGTGGGTATTACGTTAAAACAATCATTCGGAATTGTTTAAACGTTTCCTCTTGATAATATCACAAACAATAGACATTACTTTTAACGTGAAGAAAGAAATTATAGAAAATATCCTCCCCCAGTGGCGTAACTAGTTTTACTGTGCTCTGGATCGATCGATCATCTATTTACTAACAGTATACAAAGTACAGCGCGTCCGTAAAGTTGCGCAACCCAAAGTTTGATTGCGTATATTTTTGATCTAAGAATGATAAAGAGCTGAGACTTGAAACAAATGTAAGCATGTTCTATGTAGATATTTTCGAGATTATGACCAATGCTGGAACGTGCAACGTTTTTATGTAGTAACGAAAGAAATTACCGTAAGTGTAAAATAAAAAAATGTGCAAAATGAAGAAAATCAATATTCAGTTGCAGAACACTGATTTCCTGCGGGTGAATTCCTCTGTATATGTACAGTATGCATCAACATTTATCCATTGCTGCGAAACTGTGACAAGGTTGATGCAGTGTTGCCATGTAAAATGGCTAGTTAATGCAAGTCCGTATTTTTTTTTTTTTTTTAACAGAAACGCGGCCCCTAGCAACGCTGTTCTAGTAAAACTACTGCAACAGGTGTGTTTTAGGTTAATTAATGATAAGCAATGAGAATTTGCACATAATTGATAAAATGAATTTTTATTCAAAAATTTGCGTATCCTAAGGGGAAGAAAGGGTTTCAAAATGTATGGCAAAATAGAGTATCTTTACGAGCGAGAGATTTAAAACTTGAAATATGAAGTCTTTAAATAGTTGGACGTGCCAAGTGTTTCAGAAAATTCCTCTCCTAAGAGGGAGGGGAGACAGAGACAATTTCTATAATAATTTTACTAATATATAAAAATGATATCGACGTGTCTCTCTTCACTATCATGGAAAAGTGTTTGAACTGTTTCAGATTAATTATGGGAGGATGTTAGTTAGACTTGGGCCGAGTTCAGCTTTTATAATTTCATTTCAATTCAAATACATACTCTAAGAGGAAGAAAAGAGTTCAATTATAACTTTCAAATATTTTGTATGAATTTGTTGCTCTATAGAGCAAAGAACAGAGATTTCAGCTAATCTTTCTATATTACTTTCTGGTCAGTGATATACATTATAGAGAGTTACAATTTAGTTGAGGAAATACTTATATATAGGGCGACATTTAATAGCAGTGATATATTTTATAATTTATATATTTTCGATTACACCAGGAGGAGTTTCCTAGATAAAACATTCTTTCAGTTTTAGATAAATATGTCAGTGAAAATATATTTATGCTAATCTAGCTTCTTTGTTCTTGTTATATCAAGTGGATGGTATGGTTTTCAATATCCTCCTCAGACCCCTCGTATCATATATGATACAACCTGTTTAAGTTTTTTTGGACGCTTCTCGTGAAGAAGAATGAAATGAAAGAAATTTCCTCGTTAAAAGAAAAAGCGTTGCTACTCAGATTATTTTTGTCTTTGTTTTTGGTGCATTTACTAGGTGACAGCACCGTGCTGAATTTGCCTATTTTGCGGGTTCAACACAATGAAGCGGAGAAAGGAAGGTAATTTTAATTTTATTGTTTTCAATCACTTCAGTGAATAAAATTTAATTCCAAGAACCAGTTTTTATGTTTCTCTTGATTAATAACTAAAACATATTTTAAGACCATTCTATTTTAACTTAAATTTAATGTATCAACTTTGATACAAAAGGTCACTAGGCTTACTTTCAACACGTAACTTACGTTCATTGTATTTATCTTTTCTTTGCTAATATCTCACCTTTTTCTCTTTAAAAACTGTCAGCAGGGGCAGTGTTCGAAGTGGAAAAAGAGCAGACGCGGTATGTTTTATTATGATTTTGACTCAACATCAATATTTTCTTGATCATTGAAAAACCAGAGACGGTATGTCCTCATTACTGAAAAACCAGAGGCAGTATAGCATACCACCGCATACCGTCTCACTTCGACCACTGAGCAGGAGTTATTAGCAATTACTCAGATTGGTTCAGGTAAAGGGGAAATCGGAGGGGTAAATTCCCCCTTCGGATTAAAGAAAGTATGGGTAAATATGCGGTTTGAACAAAAATGTGTAAAATATAATCTAATTTTTTCGCATTTACCGACGTTTCTCTTTTGGAAAATGCCCTCCTTAGAATAAAGTTTGCAGTTGCACATTGTTTATTATTCTTAGTAAGTATGCCACGAGAAGTAGAACTAAAAAGTGAACAGTACAAGTAATTCACCATTTTTTCGACTTCACAATCACATCTGCCTGGATTGAATACCGGCGAAATGCTGAAGATAATAAATGGCCAAAGGAGAACATTCTATTGTATTTTGATTTTAAACTCACGATTGCGGGACACTTAATGTACAACTCAAGTCAAATTGATATAGAAACCACTTCTGAAAATATCTATGATGATGTTCCTTGTCTGAAAAGACATAGAAGTGTTCAGGCAGTTCCATGCGAGGCTTCTGGACCTGCAAATGCTCTTCACATGAGTGAAAATACCCAAAATGAACAGAGAACACGATCAATATGCCGAATGAAAGGTTGTTCCTTCTTGACATTTGTTCGTTACCTCAATGCAATGTATACCTATCCTTCACAAACGGCCGGAATTGTCCCAAAGGCCCACATAAACTAAAGAACTGTACGTACGAACATAATATCTGTGCAATTTAGTGTTTTAAAAATATTTGAAAGAAATTTGTGTGTATGTAGAAAAATATACGTAAGAATACTATCCAGCTTATATTTGAAAGCTTAATTGTATGCAACAAATAGCAAAACAAAGCCAATAATGGCATTTAATATAGAATAGTATTTAATAGGCAATAGAAATAAGTCTCGTTATTATACTAACATTAGAAAATTGAAATTTCAAAATAAATATATATCTAAATATTATTGCTAATATATTATGTGAGTTGTCCTCCTTGAGTCCCGATGTATCATATATGATACATGCCATAAATGACAACATGGTGGGGGTAATTTTTTTAGAACATTTTCTCACTTCAAGAGACCCAAATTTTCAAATATATGTAATATCATGTGATTTGATCAAACACTATGAGCTTGGGTCTGAAGAGGATATTTCGTCTAAGCAACATTGACTCGTAACTTCAAATATTCCACACAATAAGTGAATGATTTTGGAACAAATGTTACTCGTTACTAAAACCAAAAAAGCACCCCATCACGGATCGAACCTAAATTTATTGCTTTAAAAGCAGAACTCTAACCACTTGCCTACGAGAAACATTGAACCTAGTACTAGCAAATAATCATTATATGGTGAGTGTTTCTAAATTCAGCCGTCTCTAGTAGTCAGCCATTTTTCAGTAACAAGCAATTAAATAAGCATGCGGTAACCTGTTATCAAACAAATAGTCAACTAAAACCTAAATCAGAGCTTCAGTAGTCAACCTAATTTGTTCTGGCCTCTACTTCTCGTAGCAGAAAAGAAAAATGATCATTTGAGGTCTGGTGATGCAAGTGAGCAAAGTGAGCATTTTGTTAATAATAATAAAAAAAGGAAGAATCTTTACTTCGAAGTTAAATTAAAACTATATTATTGTAAAAAAAAAAAAAAAAAAAAGAAAGAAAGAAAAGAAGAAAGAAAGAAAGAAAGAAAGAAAGTACTGGCTATTGGGAGCAGGAAAATTCGGTGTAGGAAATTTCGGTGTAAGAAAACTCGGTGTAGGAAAATTCGGTGTACAGAAAATTCGGTGTACGGAAAACTCGGTGTGGGGAATGTTAGGTGTAAAGAAAGATTCGTTGGAGGATGTCTCCTAGAATTTTCTACTTCCCCCCCCAAAAAAAATGTAGGTTACTGGACGGTGTAACCTGCCAGCCCCACCAACTGTTTTACATATCAAAATGTAAATATAGTAATTTACATATATAATTTAATTTAATTTGAAAGCCAGATTAAGTAGTAATTTTAATCATATTAGAATTAATTCAGATATAAATAGGTATAAATGGAAGTATTTATATACAAAATGATATTCATATTATAGTTTAAACGTACTACTAAAAAAAAAATATATCTGTCTAAAAAGCACTCAGCTTCACAAAATTTCAACTTTAGCATCACACAACAGGAAAATTCGAGAAGCTAAGAGTTCAATAACCTTTGAGCTAACATAGTTGCTAACCTAAAGTAAGGGGCATGTCCAAAAAGAAGCAGGTTTATAAAGTATATTCTATAAGGAACAGAAATCAGAGAAATAAAATGAAGTTAGAAGCATTGACTAGCAACTATTGTTACTTCCAAACTCAACTCTATTGTTTGCGGGTACACACTTTAATGCTAAATTTTTGTGACAATAAGTGTGAAAAATCCAATTTGACCTGTATTTTCACACCTCTGAGGAAAACCGTTAGACTAGTAAGCGAGTCTGACCGAAAAAAAGAAAGAAAACATAGTATTTATGTCAGGAGTACCAGATTTAAAGCGTATATTATTAATATGTAATATTTAATATTAAAATGTTCTTGGAAATTCCGATACCAGTTAAGAACAATGTTTTACGCGACCCTGCATCGTATTTTGTTTCCCACATGCTTCCAATTCACTCAAAAAGATTTTTCTCAGCCACTCCTGGAGGGTGTCGAGTGGTATGTCTGGAGGGGGGAGCTAGCAGACAACTCACCACCAAGACGGATTTTTTTTTTATCTAGCATCTGAAAGGATGACAGCTCCACAAATTTTTAAAAATATGTAAAACAATTATGTATCATGTTGTATTTAGGGTTATTGTTTGTCCTATATAAAGGTTTAATCTCAATTTATTCATATTTTGATAATGTAAACAATAGTGCAGACGAATTCTTTCTCAACCCGCCACCTGAGCGCAGTTTTTGAATTCGGCCACCAGAGGCGTCACCCATCAGAGGCAAAAGGTTTTTGCTCCTACTTGTCCTAACTGTATCCACGCCCTATAATAAAAAATAAACAAGTTGAAAAAAAACTATGATTCGAAGTAATTAGAATAATGTTTGGTATAAAAGACATACTGGGAGTGTGTGGATAAACTCTCAGTGTACGTATAGATACAGAAAGTAGAGTGACAATAAGTAAATTTTTAATTATTTACAAAATTTGTCAAAATGTCGCCGGCTCAACGCGGGTGGCACATCACAAAGGGGATCAGGTCAACAACCCCAAAAACAATGAAGGTAGAGGGAGTCTACAACTATTGAGAGGCAACCGGCGGAAGAAAAATAGAGAACCATAGGGAGAGGACAGTTAGTTCGTGGTTAACCGCAAGTTCGTCAACTTCAATAGAGTTTTCTTCTTTCGGAAACGGTGATCAGTTTATTGTTAAGTTGTGATGCAGGCATGGACAATTAATGGACCCTGGTCCAGAGATTAATTGAGATAGTTGTGAAGGCTCGTTGAAATTGAACAAAGAGATATTACTTGTGGAAGTTTAAAAAAAAAAGTATAAAATAATTTTGGATTTGTGTTGAGTGATAGTGCGAGTAACTGTGCTACCGAACAAAGTCGTGTGTGTTCAGTGAAAACTATGCGTACATAATTATCTATAAATGAATAAATAAATAAATAATGTTAAAAGTTATTAGCTACGCTAATAAAGAAAATGTGGAATCGTAAAAAAAAAACTAATGCCCAATTGACCTGCATCAGAAAAATTTTTCCTTGAGAGACAGTGTAAAGTAGACAACGTATGGATCACAAAAGTTCTTTACTTCTGTCATAAAGCCTATCTCGGTGACCAAGTTCCAGAATCCCAAATTCCTAAATCAAGGCAAGAAGGACTTTGTCAGAAGCCTTGTTGTGGAGGAACAGAACATATTCACCACCCATCGACTGGAGAGCGGTCGGAACACTAACGGAAGCAGAAGAAGATATGAGAAGACTATCCCAGAATTGGAAAGGATAAGATTTGGAGAAAAAAGAAAAGGAAGAGGAATACTCATAGTGAGGAGTGAAAAAAAAAGGACAAATCTTATAGAGATATTCCCCTAAATAAACAAAAAGAGAAAGAATGGACTTTACCGAAAATTTAAATTCCCTACATTGAATCGATCGATTCTATATATATATATAGTTTTATATTAATTGTGTCTGTGTACAAAAAGTGTATAGTGCTAGTGAAGTAGTGAAATAAATCTGTCATGTGATAATCCGATCTTGGAGCTATGATCTTTTAGATGCTTGCAACCATCCTGGAGGCAGAGGTGAGTACATTTGCATGTTTGCTGATCTCTTTCAGGTGTGCCGCTTGGCCGGGTCTAGAAGAGGCTGTGAACACTCTTTCCCAGTCCTCATTTAAAATTTTATCTGATGGTAAAGATTCTCTGGCAACAAGATGGCAGGAGGAAGTGTTATAATGGCCATACCAGAGAAAGTCGTCCAAGGGGCAAGGCGACTATAAACTTTGAACTCACGTGGGAGGAGGATATTAATTTCTAAAAAAAAAAAAAAAAGTTTGATTAATTTTCATAAATCATTTTGGCTTAATTGCATAGTTTCTATTCGTATAAATCCTAATTATAACCTTGTTAATATTTTAATCGCATTAGATAAATGTATTACAAGTCTCAGAATGTCCTCCACCCATCTCTCATGTGCTGGAAATTTGGGAGTATTTTCCTTGTGATGACTTTAAGTAACTACTTAACGACGACCATCCAGCTCTGAACATGAGAGAGCCCTTTACATGGGGATTATCCAGAGTGATGCCCTTAACAATTTGGCGCCCAGCGTGGGGCTATTCCCATACTAGCTTTAGGCTGCTGGGAAATTTATCATCAGATAAAAAGTTATCTTGTAAAATTTCGCGGATATATGAAATATTTTGTGTTCCCCAAAATTTCCAAGAACATTTTAGTATCCTTTTGAAAAGTTCAAAATGGTGTGTGTTAAAACGAAATCTTATTGTTACATATGTGTTTAATTTGTGTTTTCAATTTGTGTCTTAAATAGAGTTCAAGGGGGGCATTAAATTTTAGAATTTTAAATTTAGAGAATTTATAATATTTAGAGATAATTTCAATTTTAGAGATATTAGCAAATTTATGGTTATCACACGTAGCCAATTACGGAAAATGGATCAGAATCTGCTACATTTTCAACACGCGCAACCGCGAAGTCCAGAATTAGAAGGAAGTTTAGGAGATAGGGAGGATAACCAAGAAAATAATGTTAGTAAGGGAGGTAATAATGAAGAGATTGAGAGTAACACGAGTAATCCCACTTCCAAACCGGGAGATGAACAAAATGGAGGGTACAGTCAGGTGTTAGCATTCTTGAAAGAAATGCAGAACTCTCAAAAGGAATTTGAATCTCGTATGGTAAACGCGCACTTAGAATTACAAAAATCACAGACAGAAATGCAGAATTTCTTGTGTAAAGAATTTGAGTCGCGGATGCTAAAATCTCAAGAATTATTGTCTAGTAAAATTGATAAAACAAATTTAGAAATTCAAAACACGCGTAAAGATTTAGAGAATGCGCAGAGAGCTCTTGAAAATAGACTAGGTGAGGCATTAGAAAATTCAAAACAAGAATTCCAAGAAAATTTAGAAACCACCGTCAGACAATTGAACCAATCGTTAGGAGATATGAACCAAAAGTTAGAGGCGACCGAAGATTCAATCGAACAGACTAGAACAGATCTTAGTGTCAAATTAGTAAGTTTAGAAGAGAAACAAGAAAATATACAGGGTCAGGTAGACCAAACAAGGGTAGAAGTAGCAGAAAGAATACAGGAAGTAGTTGTAGAACAGGCTGGATGAAGAGAGGAAGTTAGGAGAGAAATTCATGAATTAGATGATTCCATGAAGCGTTTAAAGGAAACATTAAGAAAAGAAACAGAAGAAATGATAAATACAAAAATCGGCGTAGTAAACAATCAAGAGAGTAGACAGACCGGAGAATTACAATTACCAGTAATTCATGAAATTTCTTCGTGTACACCCACTGCTCCTCATGACGCTTTTCCTCCGCCTGTGAGTCCGCAACCCGCTTCACAGATCACACGGACTGATAGCCAAATGGCTCAGTTAACCTCTGCTATGAATTCTTTCATTCACCGTGATCTGAATTTACCAGTTTACAATGGAATGGAAGATGAGACACAAACTTTCAACTTTTTGACTGACCTAGATAATTATTTTGAAGTGACTGGTGTATGTAACGAATCACGCTTATCTTTCATTCCCAGAACATTGAAGGGGTCCGCTAGTCATTGGTATAAGGTAATGAAACCAAAAATTTCTTCCTACTCGGAGTTTGTTGAGGCATTTAGGTCCAATTACTTGAGCCGAGAGCGACTGGCAACCCTGCGTGCTAATATCCTTACCAGTCGGTATGATGTAAAATTACACAAGAGCATGTGTGAATATTTACTAGAAATTTTACACCAAAACTCGATTCTTTCACCCCCATTAGATGAAGAAACTTTGCTTAAGGTGATCCCACGCCAGCTTCCGTTATGGGCCTATCGAATAATTATCGCCTCTAAACCGCAGTCGATAGCTAATCTATTGGAGATTGTAAAAGAAATTCAGGCCACGAACCGA
Source organism: Thermobia domestica (assembly GCF_964235325.1). NCBI lineage: Eukaryota > Metazoa > Arthropoda > Insecta > Zygentoma > Lepismatidae > Thermobia > Thermobia domestica. The sequence continues at coordinate 103,483,867 of NC_137465.1, read as the reverse complement.
GTACCAGAAAATTTCCCGCAAAGAAGAAGCATCAATGTGATGGAAGTCTCAAATGAGCAAAGACATTCAAATGCAGTGAGACGGGGAGGAAGAACGGGAAATAACACACAAGACCCATATCTTCGGAACAATAGAAGGAATGCGAGACGCAACTCAAATACAAATATGGGAAGTGGCCCTGGGAACCGTTCACGAAACAGGAACGGTGATTCACCCCAAAACAATAATGAAAACAACACCTACAGGCGGCAGAGTACAAGGCCACAGCGAGGTGCTTATGTAGGTCAAGGGGGGAATCGTTTTAGAAGGAATAACAACCACCACGATTACAACGACAATGAGCAGATTCAAGTTCTAGAGTTGAATGACCCCTCACCCGCGGAGAGAAATAGTAACACTCAGGCAAACAATACAAATACAAGAGAACGTACCTCACATGTGCCATGAGGATTTGTTGCACACACTGAGGGAAGTTCTGATACAAATATCTTGAGTACCGCATCTTGTATTCCACTGACAAATTCTACCCAGTGTGTGCTAATTTGTAATAATAGTAGTAATAGTAATTCTGCAGAAGAAGAAGAGAAAGAAACCCAGGTCAAAGTAGTAGAATATCGTGAAAAGAGGGAAATAGAAAATTGTAATATTTGTGAAAATATTGTAAAAACAAAACATTTCAACACCCTTCCAGATACAGATACACTCACATTAATGTTAAAGAATGGAAAAAGGGTCCCTCTAGACAAACTAAAATTTCAACAAGCTAATGCAATTTTTGATCAATTATTAGAAACAAAAGATGATCCTGTAGTGAAAAATAATATTATCACCTTACCAGAAATTCAAGTAAGTATTTTTGCACGTCCTATAAATGCGTTACTCGATTCTGGCAGTTCCATTTCTGCTTTGAGCTTAGAATTGTGGGAAACGGTGAAATCATCTCACCCCACACCAGCTTTTTTAAGAGTAAGTAATATGAAGGTTACCTCTGCATTTGGAAAACGGGTTGCAGAAGTCCAGGGGCAGACGATGTTACAAATTGTCATTAGTGGGAAAACCTTTAATACAGTGGGTATTATAGTACGCGGGCTGAATCGTGATTTAATTTTAGGTTCTCAGTTCTTTTCTGAAACTGGCGCAATTTTAGATTATTCAAAGAGTCTGCTAATTCTTCAGAAGCCACACGAAGTACAAATTAATTTTCGAGACACCGAGATTAATGAGACAGACTTAGTGTTGAGAAGCTTAGAAGAAATGCTTCATTGCGGGGATTTAAGTAAAAGTTACGGTGAAAGTAGGTGTGGACCGGAAGTGTCCATCACTTTTCGTCAGGTAGAATTGTGTGAGTTTAGGGAAAAAATCCCTTGCATAGGATGGATAAGAGGAAGTACCCCACCCCTACCGAATTAGAGAATGTAGTTCTATCCCCTGCAGACTGGCTTCAAGTAGAAACTAAAGCCACAGCCAGCGAGATAAAGGAACATGTTAATCAGTATGAAGAATTGGACATTAGGCAGAAGAATGAGTTAGTAAACTTATTAATGAAACATCGAGATATGTTTGACGAAAGGCCTGGTACTATTAAGAATTATGAACATACAATAGAGGTCACCGACTACAGCCCTTTTAGATCGAAAATGTATGCTTTTCCCACCAAATTTCAAAATCTCATTAAAAATGAACTCAACCGATGGATCGCGTTTGATGTGATTACTAAAAAGAAATCTGAATATAGCTGTATTAAAACCGAACGGTAAAGTCCGGCTTTGTTTGGACGCTAGAAAACTGAACACAGTGATTCGGGGAGAGACCGATCAACCGATCCCACCCATAGACCTGTTAAAGACGTTAAGTGGCATGAAATATTATACAAAACTAGACATAGTGGAATTTTTCATTCATGTGAACGTGAGAGAAGAAGATCAAAAGTTCTTAGGCTTTGTATATGAGGGTATTTCGTATTGTTTTAAGAAATTGCCTTTCGGCACAAAAACTAGTTTGTCATCCTGCATAAGAGCGCTTGATAATATTCTGGGGGATCAAGTGAGACCCTTCTGTAATAGTTATGTCGACGACCTGGTAATATCTAGCCCTAGTTTTGAGGAGCATATAAACCATTTAGACAAGGTCTTAACATTATTAAAGGAAGGAGGAGTAACACTGAGTTTGCGAAAATGTGAATTCGCAAGAGCTAAAATTAAAATTCTTGGGTACGAACTTTCACAGGAAGGAATAGGAAAAGACAAAGAAAAATTTCAAAAAGTAATGGAATTTCGAGCACCCCGGAATGTTAAGGAAGTAAGGAGTTTAATTGGATACTTAAGTTACTACCGGTGTTTCAGCAACAAGTACTCAGATGTCCTGTTCCCACTTTTTCAGTTAATGAAGAAAAATGTGAAATTTAAATGGACAAGTGAACACCAAGTAGCGCTAGATAAAATTAAGGAAATTTTCCAGGAGGAAGTAGTTCTTAAGAAACCACTTCCGGATAAAGAAGTAATTCTGGAAGTCGATGCCAGTGACCGAGCGTGTTCAAGTTTAGTGTATCAAATAGATGACCAGGGGGACAAACGGATCATTGGAATGTCCTCTCGAGTTTTCTCAGGTCCTCAGAAGAACTACACCACGACCGAAAAGGAAATGGCTGCACTAATAGAGGGCGTAACCAAGTTCAAACAATATTTGGTAGGAAGAAAGTTCCGAATTCGCTCGGACCACCAAAGTCTGAAATTCATATTGTTATGCCGACTCACGAGTCAGAGATTGGTTCGGTGGGCATTATCGTTGGCAAACCTGAATTTCACGTTTGAATACGTCCCATCAAAAGAAAATATGGCTGATTTTCATTCGAGGTACCCACCCGGCGAAAATTCCAATTTCGAAATCGACGCGAAACCCACACTGAAAGAATCTCTTATGGGAATCTTAGAAGAAATACCATGCGAATTACGAAGCCTCATAACTATGTTGCCTGAACTCCAAACCTCAGATTATTTCTTTGGACCACTAAAGAAAAAGATTGAGAACCATGAAAACTCTCCAAAAATCTCTGGAAAGAACCATAAATATGAAATATTGAATGGCCGACTTTGCAAAAGAGACAGCATGGGAGTGAGAATCTGTGTACCTGCCGTGATGGTAAAACCCCTCTTGAGTTACTATCATAAGCAAAATGGTCATATGTCAGCAAGCAAATTAGTGCCACAGTTGTCAGAATGCTATTTCTGGCCGAAAATGAGGCAAAACATTAGAAAATATTGTGGGTCATGTCATTTATGTCAAGTCATCAATCCACCAAACTGCTACTTAAGTGGGCCACTAAACCCAGTCATACCACACCAAAGTGGGACCTTCATTTGTGTGGACTTCTGTGGGCCCCTCGTAAGAGGAAAGGGTGGTTTTCAATATATTTTAGTATTCCTGGATGTTTTTTCTAAGCTTGTAGGATTGTATCCTTGTAAGCGGGCCACCACACAGATCGCCATACAAAAGTTAAAAGACTTCTTAAAACTCTGTCCGAATGCAGAGATAGTACTTACGGACCGTGGGTCACAGTTCAAATCGGGCCTCTGGGAAGAAGAGATGAAGAAATTAGGCCTTAAACACGTCATGAGTACGGCCTATTACCCACAAGGTGAAATGGCCGAGACTGCTGTCAAAAGCACTGTTCGTGTCTTACGAAAACTCTGCCATGACAACCAAAGAACATGGCCAGAACATTTAAGCAAAGTTTAACGCTGTTTGAACACGGCCAAACACCTAACTACTAACTTATCACCGTATGAAGTACATTTGGGTGTGTCACAGACGAGAGATGTCGCCAAACTTTTCGAAGTACCGGAAGTTGAAAAATCAGCTAGTATACAATATTACATAGACATAGCTTAAAAAAATTTGGAAAAGAAAGCCAAAGCCAGGAAAGAATATTACGACAAACACCACCACACTGTACAGTACGAAATTGGAGACCTCGTACTAGTGCGCGTCTTTCCCAAATCAGATGCACTCTCAGGGGTGTCCAAAAAACTCATGGTTCTCTATTCTGGTCCCTGGCAGGTATGCAACAAGACCAACACGAACGTCTACACATTAAAAGATTTGAACACAGGAAAAGAAGTCATAAAAAGAAATGCATTCCACTTGAAGAAATATCATCTTCGAGAATCAGACGAAGGAGAGAAGGGAGTAGAAGGGCAGGAAACTACTCAGGAGAAAGTGTAAATATAGCAAGTTAATTATGCAAAATGTAATATTATCGCATATAGATCCTCACATGTATAAAACTCTTATTTTATTCTTTTTGTAATTTCAACTTGGTAGTATTTCTATTGCATGAGTAAATTTCGAGTAAAGTTTGCAAAGAAGTTATTGAGCATATTAAATTAGGACCGCCTTTCTAGTTAAGTGTAGTAATATCTATAGGATGGTAATGAACTATATAAAGACATTTCCTTGCAATTTTTCTACATTTGCATGTTGTTTTTTTAGGTGATATTAAAGTGCATGTAAGAGCATTTAAAAAAAAAAGGAATCGTAGATATAGGTACATACATATATGTATATTATAGTATCAAAAGAGAAAATAAATTGACTAGGTACGGAATTATAGAATATTATCTACAAAAAATCCTAAAATTCCGTAAAGGGGGGATTGTAACCTGCCAGCCCCACCAACTGTTTTACATATCAAAATGTAAATATAGTAATTTACATATATAATTTAATTTAATTTGAAAGCCAGATTAAGTAGTAATTTTAATCATATTAGGATTAATTCAGATATAAATAGGTATAAATGGAAGTATTTATATACAAAATGATATTCATATTATAGTTTAAACGTACTACTAAAAAAAAAATATCTGTCTAAAAAGCACTCAGCTTCACAAAATTTCAACTTTAGCATCACACAACAGGAAAATTCGAGAAGCTAAGAGTTCAATAACCTTTGAGCTAACATAGTTGCTAACCTAAAGTAAGGGGCATGTCCAAAAAGAAGCAGGTTTATAAAGTATATTCTATAAGGAACAGAAATCAGAGAAATAAAATGAAGTTAGAAGCATTGACTAGCAACTATTGTTACTTCCAAACTCAACTCTATTGTTTGCGGGTACACACTTTAATGCTAAATTTTTGTGACAATAAGTGTGAAAAATCCAATTTGACCTGTATTTTCACACCTCTGAGGAAAACCGTTAGACTAGTAAGCGAGTCTGACCGAAAAAAAGAAAGAAAACATAGTATTTATGTCAGGAGTACCAGATTTAAAGCGTATATTATTAATATGTAATATTTAATATTAAAATGTTCTTGGAAATTCCGATACCAGTTAAGAACAATGTTTTACGCGACCCTGCATCGTATTTTGTTTCCCACATGCTTCCAATTCACTCAAAAAGATTTTTCTCAGCCACTCCTGGAGGGTGTCGAGTGGTATGTCTGGAGGGGGGAGCTAGCAGACAACTCACCACCAAGACGGATTTTTTTTTATCTAGCATCTGAAAGGATGACAGCTCCACAAATTTTTAAAAATATGTAAAACAATTATGTATCATGTTGTATTTAGGGTTATTGTTTGTCCTATATAAAGGTTTAATCTCAATTTATTCATATTTTGATAATGTAAACAATAGTGCAGACGAATTCTTTCTCAACCCGCCACCTGAGCGCAGTTTTTGAATTCGGCCACCAGAGGCGTCACCCATCAGAGGCAAAAGGTTTTTGCTCCTACTTGTCCTAACTGTATCCACGCCCTATAATAAAAAATAAACAAGTTGAAAAAAAACTATGATTCGAAGTAATTAGAATAATGTTTGGTATAAAAGACATACTGGGAGTGTGTGGATAAACTCTCAGTGTACGTATAGATACAGAAAGTAGAGTGACAATAAGTAAATTTTTAATTATTTACAAAATTTGTCAAAATGTCGCCGGCTCAACGCGGGTGGCACATCACAAAGGGGATCAGGTCAACAACCCCAAAAACAATGAAGGTAGAGGGAGTCTACAACTATTGAGAGGCAACCGGCGGAAGAAAAATAGAGAACCATAGGGAGAGGACAGTTAGTTCGTGGTTAACCGCAAGTTCGTCAACTTCAATAGAGTTTTCTTCTTTCGGAAACGGTGATCAGTTTATTGTTAAGTTGTGATGCAGGCATGGACAATTAATGGACCCTGGTCCAGAGATTAATTGAGATAGTTGTGAAGGCTCGTTGAAATTGAACAAAGAGATATTACTTGTGGAAGTTTAAAAAAAAAAGTATAAAATAATTTTGGATTTGTGTTGAGTGATAGTGCGAGTAACTGTGCTACCGAACAAAGTCGTGTGTGTTCAGTGAAAACTATGCGTACATAATTATCTATAAATGAATAAATAAATAAATAATGTTAGAAGTTATTAGCTACGCTAATAAAGAAAATGTGGAATCGTAAAAAAAAAACTAATGCCCAATTGACCTGCATCAGAAAAATTTTTCCTTGAGAGACAGTGTAAAGTAGACAACGTATGGATCACAAAAGTTCTTTACTTCTGTCATAAAGCCTATCTCGGTGACCAAGTTCCAGAATCCCAAATTCCTAAATCAAGGCAAGAAGGACTTTGTCAGAAGCCTTGTTGTGGAGGAACAGAACATATTCACCACCCATCGACTGGAGAGCGGTCGGAACACTAACGGAAGCAGAAGAAGATATGAGAAGACTATCCCAGAATTGGAAAGGATAAGATTTGGAGAAAAAAGAAAAGGAAGAGGAATACTCATAGTGAGGAGTGAAAAAAAAGGACAAATCTTATAGAGATATTCCCCTAAATAAACAAAAAGAGAAAGAATGGACTTTACCGAAAATTTAAATTCCCTACATTGAATCGATCGATTCTATATATATATATAGTTTTATATTAATTGTGTCTGTGTACAAAAAGTGTATAGTGCTAGTGAAGTAGTGAAATAAATCTGTCATGTGATAATCCGATCTTGGAGCTATGATCTTTTAGATGCTTGCAACCATCCTGGAGGCAGAGGTGAGTACATTTGCATGTTTGCTGATCTCTTTCAGGTGTGCCGCTTGGCCGGGTCCAGAAGAGGCTGTGAACACTCTTTCCCAGTCCTCATTTAAAATTTTATCTGATGGTAAAGATTGTCTGGCAACAAGATGGCAGGAGGAAGTGTTATAATGGCCATACCAGAGAAAGTCGTCCAAGGGGCAAGGCGACTATAAACTTTGAACTCACGTGGGAGGAGGATATTAATTTCTAAAAAAAAAAAAAAAAAAGTTTGATTAATTTTCATAAATCATTTTGGCTTAATTGCATAGTTTCTATTCGTATAAATCCTAATTATAACCTTGTTAATATTTTAATCGCATTAGATAAATGTATTACAAGTCTCAGAATGTCCTCCACCCATCTCTCATGTGCTGGAAATTTGAGAGTATTTTCCTTGTGATGACTTTAAGTAACTACTTAACGACGACCATCCAGCTCTGAACATGAGAGAACCCTTTACATGGGGATTATCCAGAGTGATGCCCTTAACAACGGGTAAATTTGAAAATTGTAGGTTTTTCAAAAATGTTCTGACGATTTTATGCGCATTTTATAAATAAATATTTAAATCTAAATTCTTGAAAAATGACAGTTTATTTGTTACTCAAAGGTGTAAAAGTAAATGTCTCAACTAAAGTATCTACGCCTGATTGGAGGAGAAGTCAATAAGGAGACAATAGGGTTGCAGTACTTGTTTACCTTAACTTAAGGCAAACAAACTAAAGTGTCTGCTTGGAGGAGAAGTCAACTATTTGTACAACTATTATCTGATAAAACCATCCTGCTTTATATTGCTCTTTCCACTAAGACTTTTTTGATCAATATATTTTTGCATCTTACATATGTATATACAGAGTGATTCTTTCAAAACTCACGGATTTCATTTGGCTCTAGAATTTCTAACTCAAGCCCGATTTTCATGAGGTTTGTTGCAAATCATCAAGGAAGAGTGGGATATTTATGGGACTATGTTTACTGGTTTAAATTCATCCGGGGTAATATCGAGCAGGCCGCAAGAAAAACAGCAAATATTCGCCATTGTACGTTACAGTTCAAATGAGATATTGGATATTTGAAGCGAAATTGAAGAATACAAATTAAGTTAGTGAGAATACAAATTAAGTGTTAGTGGTAGCACACATAAATCACATGTTGAATAGAGATATCTTGGGTGACTTAGAGTCGGTAACTGACATCTCTCACAACATCCGCCAGCGGGGTCCGATCCTTTCCTGTCTTATTCAGAAGCGATTCTGTTTCCTGCAATTTATTCACTAAGGACCATATTATGTTCCTGTCTGGGGCAGAACGTGAGGCAAAGTTGCGTGTAAATGCCCTTTGCGTAGCAACAACAGATCCCGTTCTCCAAAAACTTTTTAACGATAAAATCACGTTGCTCCAAAGAATACATTATTGTAACTGTGTCCTGGTCATATTGATACAGTAGCACAGCATAATTCTCAATACAACGGCCCAGTTTCCTGTTTCTTATTGACCGTCGCGAGGTTGCTATCTAACGAAGAAACTCAAATCTCCATACCGCACCTCACCTCACCTAATTCCAATTCGGTACAGTGGCTAATATTTGCTGTTTTTCTAGAGGTGTGTCCGATAATACCCCAAACGAATTTAAACCAGTAAGCATAGTTCCATAAATCTCCCAACGTTCCTTGATCATTTGCCACAAACCGCATGAAAATAGGACTTCAGTTAGAAATTCTAGAACCAAATGAAATCCATGAGTTTTAAAAGAATCACCTTGTATATGTTCTATGATGTACTATAGGAAAGGTGTTTTTAGTTGTTCCTATAACAATTTTCTGAACTTATAATTGTTTTATTTCTGACAAAAAGTGTCAGCTTCATTGTGTAATGAAAAGTAGTGATAGTAATACCCCGCGAAAGACATGCAAGAGGTAGTGGACTGAAGGCAAAAAAATAAGTTTGCTTTCCTTGAAATAGGAAATAACATTTTATTGGTTACATTTTATGGTTTTCGTTTTCACAATATGAAGTGTCGTAAGCTATCGTAGAAACAAGGGGGGCTGACTACAGATTGCATTTTTGATAACGTTTCCCGATAATCAGTCATTAGGGGCTGCCTACTGGAAATGACCCTTGACTTAATTTTCCACTGGTCAGCCCCCATTACTTTCAACGGACGACTACTAGATACATACATTCCAGTAGTCAGCCACCTATCATTCATTCAATTTAAATGCACATTTCTACAACTGAGACACTTAACTAATGCGTAGAAGACTTTCCTAACGATTTAATGAAAAAAGTAGCTATTATGAAGTCACTAATTGCATCATGCAAACATAATACAGTTATAATACCAGCCATTTCAATTCTTATATTTTCCTGGAACTAGGGAAAAAAGATTACGAATTTATGGCTGGTCTGAATTCTCTCTCTAAAATTTAAAGGACAGGTAATGAGTATTTTTTTTAACCTTGATCATAGGCCTAGGTTAGTCTTTTAATCTAAGGTAACTATGAGGAAATCAGGGATATCAATATCTGGTTGATTTGATAATTTAAATTACTCCGTACAATGTCACGTTTCTGCATGTTTTTAATTCCAAGGTTGCAACTGTTCTTTAACTATTATTATTATTATTATTATTATTATTATTATTATTATTATTATTATTATTATTATTATTATTATTATTATTATTATTATTATTATTATTATCTGTTCCGTTCCTAGAGTTGCCTAATTGCAAAAACAATACAGAGTAATCATAAATATTTATATTCTAACTCATGCTTCTCATTCAGTACCTCATAGCCTAGCTACACTTTCTCATAGTAACCCACTTGCTGTCTACCAAAACCTAATTAAAAACGCGGTTTATCTTTTTATAAGTAAATTCACGCACAGATGCGTGTTAGTCTATCTTGAAGAGAGACAACGGAAACCAAAGAGTCATAGAGAGTCATTTCAAGCATTTTAACCAAAGAGGACTACCTGGCAGCTGTGAAAGTTATTGAATATTTGAAATCGAATCTTCATGGAAAAGCAAATAATGTTGAAAGTCTTCTTCAAGAAATTAAAAGGATTGCTGACCGTGAGGAAAATATGTCTAACACTTTATGAACGCGTGATTCAGCGTTTCTTTCAACCAGTCCAGACATCTACTGGAATAGACTCAGTGTCAAATGATTTTGCAACCAGGTGCGTTGAGAATACTGTGTCCAAAGAGTCTCATTGTTCTACACTAATGAACACAGATAGGACTACTCTTCTGTCCGAAGAGGATCGATCTGCTACATCAATACTTGCTAGGAAGATGTTCGATAATATTAGTCCTAGAACATACCAGATTTTCGCAATTGGATTCCAGACCCTACAAATACATCTGCGATATCAGAAATAGATGTTACGTCTGACTCAAACCAGGAAACTAAACCCTGCTCCCGCCAAGTGAACTTTGTGGTGGACAAACACCGTGTGCGTGGGTTTTCTCGGGGTTCCCCCGTTTCCTCCTACTTTCTTCATTCCACCATTTCATTCATTTCTCATAATCACCGTCCCTTTTAGCCTAACCGGCATAACCGTGGGACGTAAAACTCAAAGATTTTCAAACCAGGAAACCAACACATCCGTTGTGGCATCTTATGCTGAAACGACGCAAGGTGAAAGGTCTGCTTCAGTTTCTACAATCGGTAGTGCCATAAATAACTTCATATGATCTCAGAAGAAATTCAAAGAGAACCTTCGTCAAACATTTCCATACCATCTGTCTTCGATCAGTATCTTTTCTGGCCAGCTCCAATCAAAAGCAAAACTATCAAAAATGTGCCCCCCAAGAGTGGAGAAATTATCAGATGTTAAAGAATGAAAAGAAAACTAGAACAGGAACGTCTAAAACAAAAAAGGAAGAGAATAAAAAAGAAAGGAAAATCTGCAAAAGTCAAACAGGAAAAAAAACACTGACAAAGCCAAATAGCAGTAGTAGTTCGGAAGACGAGATGCAAGAAGTTGTTGAAAGTCGTGTAAAGTGTAAGTCCTAAGAAGAATTCATAAGTGACATTGAGGGCGACACACTTAAATATATTGGGTGTGATTTTTGTGATCACTGGTGCCACTTGAAATGCACTTGGTGATGGCTGAATTGTCGTACGGAGAAGCTACTAAATAACTGTTTGTGTGTCCTGAATGTGCTTAATGAACTTCATATTAAAGGATTAATGTCATAGCTAAATATAAATATCAATGTAAATAAAAATAGGCCTATATATTAGTTTTAAATAGGCCAGTCTAGGCCGAGGCACATTTTTCTTAGTTTATGGTAAGTACAAGAAGTCTTTTTTTTTCTATATCGCAGTACATTTTCCACGTAGTTTTTCTCTGTAGGAACTCTAAGTGCAACATAATTGTCCCTTAATTTGGTAACTGGGGAATCGGTCTCTTAAATTCCATTAAAAAAAAAGTCAATTCTATAGTGTGGCTAAGCACTGGTTAAAGTAATGGCTGAAATTTGGTTTTCATAGGCTGACTACTGGTTATTTTAGAGTTTCTGGTATTTTCTTTTACCTGTGTATTTATTTATAAAAGATTTCTTATGTGAGCTACACAAACGTAAAATTTAAACTCTGCTCCTTGTAATAGCATGTACAGTAAAAGTTATTAGAAAAAAATGAATTTTTTATACTTTAACAAAGTTGAGAATCTCCTTAAATGGCCGACTACTGGCACATTTACTCTATGAAGTGGAACTACGCTGGGAAATTATAAGTCTCATATTGAAGTCAAGTTACAGCAGAAGTGGATGTAATTAGGCAACTCTATAAAGAGACTTGAGACAATGCTTTATGTGTTAGTCGTTACTTTATTCAAAATTGGTATCTTGTGTATTTCTCATTAGATTCTATTACGGCTCTTATTCGCCTTGTTACGGAGTTAACTGAGCTGGCGACATGTCGATGTCCTGTGCCACTTCTTCGCACACATTAAGAATTAGCTCACATAGCTCTCAAGTCTTCTTGGTGGATTGTCAGGCCAGTTTCCTGTAGAGTTCTAGTAACTTCTGCCAATAGGTTTTCCATTGAACCCAGGTCGGATGCTCTAGAAACCCGGTTGACTAATTTAGGAAAGAGATGTTTTCAAAATATATCTTGACTCAATTAAAGAACTTTATATACCAAGTTATATCTTCCTAACACGAGGAACTCATGAGACACTGTATTTTGCCCTTCTCTTCCTTAGGACAGGAATTTTAATAATCCTTAGGTTTGTTTGCAGGATAATATATTTTGCCTCTTGTAGTAATGGAAAGTATGGAAAATCAGTTCACGTAAGCACTTGATTGTTTTTATGAAAATTTTAGTGATATAAATCTTGACGAGAAAACAAAATAGTATATATACTTTCACAAATTAGTCTACGGAACACATAATACAGTAGTGTAAGAAGCAAAATAAGCATAAAACTGTTATATAAAGGTAACCAACAAGTTCTGTCCCTTTTCATGGAGGTCTGTGTTCAATTGGTCCTCACCGTGAGTTGAATGCAAATGGATAAGGCGAAGGTCAGCTGTTGGTATGGGTATATCCATCATACTATCTGGTTGTGGCAGTTTAATTTTCCGCGAACTTGCGTAAGGATAGAATGAACATGGTACCTCTACAGAGCGTCATAAGAACGTGTATGCTGTACGAGTTGAAACTAGACCCAAATGCAACTGCAATTTGACAGAAGATATGCCAGGCCTTGTTGACAAGTAATGAGAAGTGAATCCTGTACGAAGCTCCAGGGCACCGTTATCATTGGTTAGCAACCATGAACCAGTTCCAAAACAGCCAAAACACACAGCCAAAAATCACATGAATGTTTAAATTTTATCGCAGGAATATAGCACATAAATATTTCCTATAGTGAGTTTCGTTCTTCACTACAAGTCAGCTAGCTTACATACATCTCTAAATATAATTTCAATCATATTTTCTTTCTTTCTTAAAAATATGAAAAGTGTGTATCTTATTTAGGTGTGAAACTGTTGACTCAATGACCTCTCCTTTATCACTTATTCAGTGAATCTTCACTGAACACTATAGGGCGAGAGAATAATAATATTGCCTCAGGCGTTCTTTGAAATGTGTGTTTTATCTTTGTTTTAACTGTGAAGTGAAGATATTTGTTTAAAGGAAATTATGATACGCATTATTCCAATGGAATACTGGTCCGTGTGTGAAACCATAAATAGAAGAGGAAGGGAAATATTAGTTATACTCTGTCCACTATTTAATCAGATTACGATCAATAATCAAGCATTGTTACCAAGTGGAAAGACAATATGTATCTTGGAAATGTATATTCCATTCGGAAACACTCGTATAAGATTCAAAAGGAAAGTAACATTTCATGCGTTACGGATTTGTGTTAAGGAAGACAACGACAAATTTATAATGAACTTAAAAAAATAATTGTTACCACGATTATGTAGGAAATATCGATGTATACTCCCAGTCTTAGAGCTGTTTTGGGAAGACCTGGGTTCGATTCGCGGTGGGAGCTCATTTGGTTCGGAATCCCACTTTAGCTGTACCTTTATGTCTCATATAGTGCCGGTGCTGAAGGAGATGCTAAACTCTTAACTAATCAACCCATCTGTCTTAGAGCACGTAAGATTGAGGAAAGAGACGTGAACTGTTGCAATTAATCTAAAAACCAAGTCTAAAAATAGATCAAAGTGACAAATCTGAGTATAAAAGGTGACCTCTCGCTAAACCATCGTGATCCATTATTAAACTTCGGATATTTCGTTTCCAAAAATTGTGCATGTTGGTTCGTAATAAAAAGTCGAAACATCCTTCAATATATTCTAAAAATTATGAAATAGGATAAACATTTTTTTTTTAAATATTGACTGATTAAATCTTTAAAAGCCAGACACAAACTAGTTGAAGTTCTTCCGAAGAGAAGACGCAAGTTTTGGAAATATTATTTGTGCAATATACAAGCCCCTTAACCGAATAGGATACGCGTTTCAATCAGACCAAAGTGATGAAAGCTTAAACCAATTCAAGTGTTATGCTTAAAATTAACTTTATACACTTAATTAAAATGTTTAATCGCTTTGGCTGTTTGATGACTACTAAATGGGAAACTAAGATATTGTAGCAATTGCCCCCATTTCTATAATACTAAGATTTCCCATTATTTATTCAGAAAATGCTTAATGCAAGAATTCGTTTACTTAAGTTGGAGGTGTGAAATTCATTATATAAACTCTTAAGTAAAACTAAAAGGAACACGCAATTATTTCAACATTTTCGAAAATTCCGCTTATTGAAAGGATAAGGGATGTACGATTATATGGAAGAATGAAAGTGATTCAGTGAAAATTCAGGTCATGTTAATTGAGCTGAGCGAAGCGAAGCTCTTATACTCGGGTTAGCCGTTTGGTTGTCCGCGAACTCCTCCTAGACCGTTTGGCCGATCTCAACCAAACTTAGCACGCTGATAGAGTATGTCGTGCTGAGTGACAACATAGGTCGAAATCAAAAATCCGATGTACCATCGAGGAATAATGACCGAAAAACGCTTCCTCCTAGACCGTTTGGCCGATCTCAGCCAAACTTAGCACGCTGATAGAGTATGTCGTGTTGAGTGACAACATAGGTCGAAATCAAAAATCCGATGTACCATCGAGGAATAATCACCGAAGAACGCTTCCTCCTAGACCGTTTGGCCGATCTCAAGAAAACTTAGCACGCTGATAGAGTATGTCATGCTGAGTGACAACATAGGTCGAAATCAAAAATCCGATGTACCATCGAGGAATAATCACCGAAAAACGCTTGCATAGACTTAACATGGGGGAAAAGTTTTCACGCGATTTTTTTGTCAACAATTAAAAATGGCATTTATTATTGCATAATGGCCAGGAATGATTACGTAGTTTAAGCTCGCTCAGCTCATTTCATTGCAATCGGGTACATCCATTGCATTCCTAGTTGAGCTGAGCGAAGCGAAGCTCTTATACTCGGGTTAGCCGTTTGGTTGTCCGCAAACTCCTCCTAGACCGTTTGGCCGATCTCAACCAAACTTAGCACGCTGATAGAGTATGTCGTGCTGAGTGACAACATAGGTCGAAATCAAAAATCCGATGTACCATCGAGGAATAATCACCGAAAAACGCTTCCTCCTAGTATAAGTAAAAACGTGATACTTGGACAAAAAACTAATTTTATTACGAGATCAATAAATAAGCAAGTAATTTTTAAATGTATATACTAAGAGAGATAGAGGTGGAAAGAACATTCGAGTGTTTTACTCAAAATAGAGTATAACATAAATCAATGAAGATAAGAAGATGAAACTCGCCTTAAATCTCATCATTAAAAATAAGCGGACGCCTGGCCCCAGCGTATTTGTTAAAATTCCTTTTTAAGAGGAAAGATAAAGTTTCTATTATTTTCCCTTCCCTACTGAAAGCAATGTTGTCTGTTATTTCTGGTCGCATCACGGGAAAACTGAAATTAATTTTAAAACGGCTGAAAACTTTCAAAATATTTTTTTAACATACTTAGTATCCACCTCGAGCTAGGTTTCAATCATTACTTTGATTAAAGGGCTATCTGAAAGGGGTATGAGTTTCAAAATTAATGAGGTAAATGGAGTATATCATGAGCTTCTCAAGTGAGAAAGATGAAATATGTATATGTATTCTTCATTTCAACTAAGCGGACACTCGAACCAGCATTTCCCTAAATTCCGATTAAGTAAAAGATGCAATTTCTATATTTTTCTCCACATTGACATACATTGTTTTTTGTTTGTGAGCGCATCACGATAAACGGTTTATCCTTTGGAGTGAATCTTGGATTATGAACTCCTGCTTCAAGATTTTTCTCATGTCACATTGATTAAGGAAGTATCCCAATGGTGCTCGAAATATACACCAAAAATAGAGAATCTTCTAGACTTTTACAATTACAGTTTCATTGAAATGTGTATCTCAATGGGAAAATGAGTTCAAATATTTTCCATAAATTCATTCTCCCCGTGCAAAGAATGATCATTTTAGCTAGTTTCATTATAAAGCTTTAGGGACACAAGTGCTTGTTAAAATTGTCATTTATCCTCTCTCTCTCTCTCTCTCTCTCTCTCTCTCTATATATATATATATATATATATATATATATAAGTCAAACCCAAATATGTATCAATCGTTTAAAATATCATTCTTTTCCATTATTACTTTTAGTAGAATGATAAGTTTTTATTTAAATATATTTTCTACGCGTAAGTTTCATATAATACACTTTCAGATAAATAAAATATTTAAAAATGTAACTTCATGAAGCAAAATAGCTACAACGTTTCACAATAGAAAGTAGTCATAAACAAGAAAGAAGTTTTTCTTCATCTTTTGCAGACATTCTTTGAGATTTAGCGTGTTTTCTCATTCGTCAGTTAATGACTCTATCTACAGCACCTTGCTATCGCTTCGCTCATTACAACTTTGAACGATGAAACTTAGAAAGTAGTCAAAATAGTTTGTTCCTGCTGTAGATAAAGTTGTACTGCTGTAGATAGTAAAGTTTCTTGCCTTTTTTACATATAGCATATGTTTCTTGATGTAGATTAGGGTATTGTGAAACATTTTTATTTTTTCTGACATACCATCAACCTTTAGAACCCTGTTCCTTTACCATACTTTTTCTTTAAAAAAGTAAAAAGAAAATAAAAAAAACTCATTGGTTGTTGGGGAAGTTCGAACCATTGATCCTGGGTTTTATAATTGTATTTTACAGCTAACCATTTTTTTTTATCACTTTGCTTTTTCCTTCCTTGCTAATTCATGCAAAAGACCAGAGTGAAGTCATGTTTTTTAAAGGTTTACTTTATATGTATACAAATCCATGTTATGATAGCGTTTTTGTAATACTGCACTATCGTGTTTAAAATAATTTCATAGTAGAATAAAGTTTTATAATTTATGAAAAATTTTAAAATGTTAAGCTCGGATGAGCTTAGGGTTCGAAATTATACTTTGCATTCATGTAGGATTATGCACTGGATTATAAAGAAAATGTAATGTAGATACGTCAGGCTGCGACAATTTAGCAAATGAAGATAGTTGTTAAGTTAAACACGCATGCGATTGAGAAATTTAGCTGAATATTGGTCTAAAAAGCATAAGAACGAGAAGGAAACGTACAAAATTTCTTATTTAGTTTCACCGGACCAAGCCGGGTATTTATTAAGTGCGGATTGACGTAAATATACCTAAATATAAGCTACTGAATTTCTGATAAGGAATTAACTTCTTGTAAGAATCCTACTTTCTTTCAGTTATCAGAAACTATTAATTAAAAATATGTAAGGGTTATTTAAACATAATGAAACATCAGCATTATTCTTACATTTTAAATATTCCAATTTCTCTTCCTGGCAAGGCCATGACATTTAGAGTTTCCTTGGGTGAATTTTAAGTTTGACTAATTGTTGCTGCGATGTCCTTTATCGCCACCAACGACCCTATCAATCTCGCCGAGCGAGAGATCCAATCACCTTTAACTTCAAGTTTATTGAGAACAAACTTTTCGACGGTGATGTCCATGGAGCAGTCAGATTCCTCATATCTGATGACCTTTGGCGTCTCCGAATGGTAGAGTGCTAGATGCTTTATGCAACAAACACCCTACACACAGTCACACTTTCACATCTGTACTCATTGAAAACGCTCCAGCTGTCCCTAGATTTTCTGCCGAAGAAGTACAAAGATCTCTCTGATTCTTTCCTTCCGCAGGAGGTATGGACAGTTTACGCCTTTCCATCTCAAGTATTTTTTACTATGCCAGGACATTGATTCTAGAGATAGTCTTTTGAGCACTATCAGTAATTTTTTTCACATAATCCTCACTGGAAACGTACAGAAATCGGGCCAATATTTTTTGGGGCGTCGCTTATAACACCGAGGAAGAAATATGGTGATAGACGCCCCATCGCTGTCGGTGACGTTTGGGGACGGCTATCAACTAAAATAATATGTCAAAGAATTGGGGAACCATTATTTACCTTCTTGTGACCACATCATTTGGGAGTGTTCATTCCACATGGCTCAGAGGTTGCAGCTCATGTCTCCCGACTATATTATTCTCATCCTCATATCCAAGAGGAAATTTTCTTGAAACTTGATTTCCGGAATGCATTCAACGAAATTAACAGAAATTCTATGCTTACAGCTGTCAAAACGCACTTCCCTTATATATACGCCTTCATCCATCAGTGCTATTCACAGCCTAGTCACCCATTTTTTAATGAAGACATCATCCTTTCTCAGCGAGGTGTTCAACAAGGCGACCCCCTAGGACCTGCTTTATTTGCATTAACACTTCAATCTATTGTCAGCAATATCAATATTGAGTTAAACATTTGGTATCTCGACGATGAGAATATAGCTGGAGACAAGGACGATGTAATCGAAGCTTTAACAAAGATTAGTATTCAATCTCGTGAGATTGGATTAGACCACAATTTCTGCAAGTGTGAAGTCAGTTTCCTGGTAGTCTCAAACGAATAGGCTAACACCCTTTTCAACATCTGGAATTTAACTTATATTATCCGACAGAGTCTGCCTTTTAGGTGCAGCACTAAACACCTCGATGCATCTTGTTACTTGGCAATATATCTAAATTAGATTTCTTTTTCACTCGCCTATCTAAGATATCTGTGCACTCAGCTTTCTATCTCCTCCAGGCCTCATTAACAATACCTAAACTGTTACATTTCCTTTGTAGTTTTCCATCCTTCGATACCAGCTCGCGTTAAGTGGACTTTGTGGTGGACAAACACCGTGTGTGTGGGTTTTCTCGGGGTTCTCCCGTTTCCTCCCACTTTATTCATCCCACTATTTCATTCATTTCTCATCATCACCGTCTCCTTCAGCCTAACCGGCATAACCGTGGGACGTAAAACTGGAATATTTCATTTCTTTTCTTTTTTCTGTTACATAGAGAAGACAACATGCAAATCAATTACTGTTCTTTTTCCAGGTACACGCACACACTTGTTTCATTGGTGTGGTAGTGCCTGTATCCCTGTGGCAAAGATCTTTCAGCCATTTCAGTGCACACCGGTGTGGAATTTTTGTTCTCCGAAGTGCTCCTTGAGGGAGCCAAAAAGATGGAAGTCGCAAGGCGACAGATTGGGGCTATACTGTGGGATGGTCTTGAATCTCCCAATCAAGGTTGGTGATAGCTGAAACAGTTGTCGTAGCCGTATGTGAGCGCGTGTTGTCATGTAGGATGATGACACAATTCTTCTCCTTATGTAGCCAGTTTCTTTTCAAAATCTCTTTGACTTGGGTCCGGAGGAAGTTGCTGTAGTAGGCCGCATTGATTGTGGCCTCTCGTGCCAGGAAATCAGTGCATATCACCCCGTCTTTGTTCCAGATTACCGTCAGCATTACTTTGCCTGTGGACGCTTGGGTCTTAAAGTTTTCGGCGACGGCGAGTCTGGATGTCTCTACTCCATGCTGAAGCGCTTTTACTCCGGAGTGTAATGATGCACCCAGTTCTCAACGTAGTTGGTTATCTTTGCAAGGAAGGTCACCTTCTCCCTGGAATCACTGTAGATGCTGACACGATATTTTTTCCTAGCTTCTGGTTGAACGTTAGCGCTTTTGGGACCCACCTGGCTGTGATTTTCCGGAAGTGCAGGTGTTAGTGGATGATCGTTTCCATACTTCTGACGCTGATGCTTGTTTCCTTATTTAAATCTCTCACACTGATGCATTGACTACTCAGAATCAGTTGCTCCACCCAACGAATGTTGATTTCGTTGACTACAGTAGCTCGGCGTGGAGTATGGGCCACGTTGGGAACGGAGTATCTTTCTGCTTTGAATTTTGAACACTACTGGTCACTTGTGACTGAGAGAGAGAGAGAGTTTCTTCACCATACGCACTTAATCTTCTGAAGATTTCATTAGGTTTCACACCTTCCTTCAGAGGAACTTGATGATGCAGAGCTGCTCTATTGGAGACGCCAGCTCTACACTGCCAGGCTTGTTGCTATCGTCCATCGCCGCTCTTTAGGACTCTATCTCATACACCCCTGTCGTCGCAGAAAAGTGTCAGGACTACCTTATCACAGGGTGAGACAATAACACCAAACTGTGCACAGTAAAACGTAAAAAAAAAGAAAATTCTGGTTATAAATTGAACGTTCTTCGTATGATTTTCTTCGCGTATTAGAATAAAATGGGTAACAGCAACAACAGGACCCTTAATTTGGTTAGTAGAGATATATTTCAAATTACATTACTTTTTGGGGAGAGAGTGTTAGGCTTGATGTTTCTTCAATTATAGCATAGGCGCAAGTGTTTGTTAATCCGGTGTTAAATTGAGAGCATACTTGAACTACGGTATTTATAAATCTGCATTCATTGGAAATTTGGATTCTTTATAGAATCCTACCTACTAGTTACTGCATAACCTACTGACGCATAAAATTCCAAATTGTACCGGTTTGGGCGGAATTAATCAGGAATTCTACATCATGTCCCGGGGAATTTTGTTTATCGGAACGGTTAAAATCCCAAAATTCAATATTCCGTCTGTTGAATAATGAATATACGTTGTTGGTTACAAAAATAAGAAAATAAAGTACGAGTTTGCTATTATCGCAATTGCATTGTTTATCGACATCACAAATCGGAGGAAAAATACAGATTTTAAAAATTCAGCTGAAGTAACGGCTGATTTTCCAAGCACCAGTGTAATAAGAGAAAGAATTGGTATTCTTGTCTTTTCCATGCACGTTCATGAAATTTCTTTTCTTACTTGCACTGAAAATCCTTCTAAAATTAAGATATTCTAAACCAAATTATTTGGTTTATATTTTAACAGGACCAAAAGTTTCATTTTCTCTATTTCAGTGAGTACGACCCTAAACTTTTTCTTTTGTGGCATATGTCATAACTAAAAGTAATTCTTTATGTTTGTGATTATGGTAATTATCCTTTAGCGAAATTTATTTTTTCGTAAAAGTATGTCTTTTACAATCATGCTGTAAAAATGGAGATCACAGATCTGGAAATTACAAAAATAACAATAGCAAAAATAATTATTACTTACTGACGGGAGGAAACTTACTGACGGGTAGTAACTTTAAAATTGATTGAGGCTTTCAAGTAAATAACATCGACTGTTTCAAACCATCAAAACCATATATTCTCATTTTCCAACGTATAATACTTAGTGTGTATAATCAGAGAAACAAAATATAGTTACAAGACACGAAAACCATTTTATTAACATAATCTCATCACTTAGCTAAAATAATCCTTACTACAATCGTAAGTTTCACAGAGACTTTTCGTTTAGTGCATTTTTACTTGATACATATATACACAATATAATGCGCCACCGATTAATGTATATGTGAAAAAATCAATACATAAAAATATAAATTTAAAAACTACATCCAAAAATACTTTTACAAAAACTTTAATTTTATACAAATATAAAGCATCAAAAATATTTAATATACGTTTTGAACCATTAGCGACGTCTTAATGTAGTTTGTAATATACAGGTGGGACTTCAACTTCTTCTCCACTTATGTCTGAGCAACTAAGATTAAATATAAGCATTTCCACTTCAGCACCCAGGGTCTTCTTTGAAACTGTCTCATACAATTCTTTCATGCTAAGTGGCATACGTGTTTGTAAAGCCTTGGCGTTTGTGATGGGGGAGTACAGCAAACTAGATCCACAACAAACCATAGATATTTCCAAATTATGTACATCTTTAAAATATTTCACAAACTGTGATAGCGTCATTTCAGTGTCTATATCGAATTTATCCCAGAGCGTCCATTCTTTATTGTTATACCTTTTGACAGGGGCTTTCAATGGTTCTGCGAAATCCATGAAGGGAAGAGCAAGATTAACAAATCCGTTCTTGTAAGCAGAGATGTCACTATCGTTAACTAATTTGTATAATTCCAAAGAAGCTAAACCAGCCACGACTGATGTGGTAGTAGCAATAGCTGGTATAATATTTCCTGCTATTAATTTGCTCTGAAATTTGTCTGCTTGAGGTATATTGTAATTTTCTGCTCGTAAATTTGAGGCAGCCACTATAAAATCCATATGCAGATTTTCATCATTATCTTTCTCAAATGATATCGGAGCTATATGAAGGTCTTGTTTAACATCCGGTTTACTAAGTTCGTTAATCAACTGCTCGAATGTATCATCTTCTGGCATGTTTTCGACGATATTCAGTTGAGCTTCTTCATCTGTAACCGGTATACGAACTGACTTTTGAGGGACAAAATCAGGTACTTCAACATTTTGCACCATGGAACGAACACTTTCGCGATCACGTATTTGAGGAATTCCGTATACTTCAGCCTTTAAGTTTGCTGCAGTAAAAATATAGTCAAGGTGCAACGAATTATCTAGCGAAAATTGTAGGGGATGAGGACATTTCTTCGGTCCAGACCAAAATAATTGCCCAGCTGTTGTAGTGAAGTCTTCAGGAAAATTATTAAGGAGTTGTTTAATGTTGTTCGAAAATTGTTCTTCCCAGTGATTTCTAGCCCAAATCACACAATCCATGAAAGTTTTTGGTCGATTACCTTTAATAGTAGATTTTATATTCTCAAGTATTTGTATTGGCTGTGCTCCCTTTATATACTTTATTCTATTCAAAAAGTTTGAATCTTCCAAAAATTGACGTGCGTCTTCCACTGATTTCGAAAATAATCCTTCAAACATATCACGAGCCCATTGCAAAGTATGCTCTATTTTATTTGGGAAATGTTTCAATGTACACATGGGAATAGATTTATCTGGAGGATCATATGAAGAACTATAAGATTCCGTCAAGTATGGTACAACTACTTGTGTATTGCCTTTAGTACCAAGTGTACCCGATTCTAGTAACGGTTTCTGGAATTTCACACACATGGCATCCATATATCTGCGAGCTTCAACGTTATCTAAAGCATTTGCAACTCCGTCCAAAAGCTTGAAAAATGACTCGTTAAAAGTTTTCTCACTGTCTGGTCCAACAGGAATATCAAAAACAGTGATATTTGTATTAGGATTTATTGTCTCCAATATTGCTTTGGCTGCTGTTGCTGACTTTGACTTGTGAATGTCATTTGGCCTGTAAAGGAACTGTCTATTTAGATTGGACTTTTCAATTCTATCCATGTCTGTGATTATTATACATCCATTAGGTGCAGATCCCACTCCCATCATACTAAAGTTTTTCAGTAGTTCGCATCCAATAGCACCTGCTCCTACAATAAAATATTTCAAAGACGCGAGCTTGTTCTGGAAGTCAGTTCCCAATATTGTAATCTGAGATGAGTAACGAACATTCGACTCATTTGGTTGACACTCCTCAATCTTAAGATTTCTGTTCCCTAAGCACTCTATGGCGTCAAAATACAGCCACTGAAAGATTGGGTGAAATTTTCCGGAAATTGACTTCATAACTTCTTGAGCTGCCAAACCTCCAATTACAGCGTCAATAGGGCAAAGGTTACCAGTGCACGTTTTTGCAAACAAGGCAAGTAGATCTTTATCAATAGTTTCAACTTTCTTACAGTTAACTCCATTTATTTTCAAAGCTAAATTAACAAATTCATTTGCATCTTCTTCATTCCATGGTCTCGGTGCCCTTTTCAAAGAACTCTCAAATCTTTCTAACGTATGAAAAGCTAAGTGAAGTTGATCACATCGATCAGATTTACTAGAATCAGTTATAACAAATTTCGGATCCTTCAATGCCTCCTTTAGGGGTAGGAAGTGTATTTTCTTTTGCATTTTAACTTGAGTAACAATTCCTCCACCAGTATATTCTGAACACATACTTGTATCACCTATTCCAAAGGAAGTAGGACTCACCACATGTATTTTCCTTGGATAGGAGTTGTTCAATTCCACCATTCCTTGAATTTCTGAAAATTTAACATAGTCGCCTTCTTCAAGCCCGTGACGAGTCTCTTCCAAACAAGTCACGATGCCATTATGATCATTTGTAATATTTGCAATCATAGCTGTCAACGGATTTTCTCCGTCAGTATCAACAACCGTGAAGTCCTCACCAAAATCACAAAATATTTGGCCAAACACACCTCTTGTATTTGCAATTATTAGGGCAATATTATTAGCATGCGTTGTTTCTGAAACCAGTATTTGTTCCTCAAGTGGATAATTAACAAGTACTACAACGTTAAATTTTTTTACATAATCTTTAGTCAAACGACTGGTGTAAGCTTTTGTATTTACATAACTATTCAAAGCTGCAAAGGAGTTCAAACAAGCTTCTGCCCTGTTTTTCCCGAGATCTTCTTCACTGAGATAAAAATGTGTCGCCAAGTCTGCAACCCGACATGTCATTGTATCGTGTAAAGTTACTGATCTAACTCCACAAAGTATGATATTTTTGGCTATTTCAGCACCAAGCCCCGAAATACCAGATATAAGAACATCTGCCTGTTTCATTAAAAACATAGCGTCATGCCCAAGAACATATAGTTGTCGTGAGTACAGTTGTTCGTCAATCTCCTCAATCGAGTGCATTAACTCATCATTATTAAGTGAAGAATTTGTTTCTTCCTTTTCCTCTTGTCTCCGTCGTTTGGCCGGTGGGCTGTTGTCCCTTGAAGAAGTTTCTTTTCCATCCGACATTGTGATTGGCGTTTATTATTGCATATTGAAGTTCACTGCGAGATGTTATTTATTTACTTTATTTTTGTAATGTCGATCGCACAAAGCTGGAATAATAGATGTCAGGAAAAAAAGATAAGTTTAATATATAGAATTTTAAAATAACAAGTTATTATTTTTATTATCACGATAAAAAACATATAAACATAAAAAGTATCATTTGAAAATTAAGAAACGTCTACGATCCTTCTTAACTACTGTGTGTATATGATACCTGAACCATAAAACCAATCACTAAAGATAATAGTACTATATGTTAGAAATAGTCTAAAATCCTCAAGGCGGACTCAGTAGGGAGTGTTTTGGATACTAAACTCTTTCCAAAGGCTGAGAATATTGTGATAGACAAAAATAATAGAAGTGGAAGTAAGTGAACCAAGAAGAGGAAAAATGACATAAAATAGAATATTACAGTTTCAATAATTGCATATATAAGGTGCACACCAAAAGAAAATGCCTTTTCGTTCTAATTTCCAAGAGCAAGGAAATACAGGGAACTAACCTGTATCTATTTCTCAACAATCTCTCCTACTTTATTATACACAGTTGCCATCACTTCGTACATTTTGTATAGTTTGTGGCATAATCATCTTTGGGGCATGTTTTAGATACTGGAAAATACCACTTCCCAGGGATGATCAACTGGTAAAATGGCATCCACGAAGAGAATCTTTGAGTTTTGGGAATAACTAGAAGTCACTCAGGCTAAATCTGGTGACTAGGGTGGATGTGGCAGTAGCTCAATACCGTACTTAATCAAGTATAAGGTCACACATTACCACGGTCCATGCAGAGGATGAAATTTCCATTTGCAATTTGCGGTAGTTTCTCAGTCAATTTTGCCAAAACTTCTTATACAAAAGTTTACGAAAGTACTCGCTCGTAATTGTATGATCTTTCGGAAAAGGGTGGGACAATATTTGCTGGGAATCCCAGAAGATAGTGCACCTTCTTATTGGGTGGCACCTAACGAAATTTTTGGAGTGGTGGTGAATCTGTGTCCTTCCACTGCATTAATTGTTTTTTTTCTTTTTTTTTTTGTTTCTGGGTTGTATAATGAAATATGTGATTCATCCATTGTCATAACACTTTACAAGAAATTGCGGGTCTAGGTCAAAATTCACACAGTTAAAACTCCCACACTCAAGAAATGACAAAATGCCCACACAATCGGTCATAACTTCCACACAAATGGACAAATCTCATAAATGCACGAACGGTCATAACTCCAACAGCCAAAACCCCCACACTCAAGAAATGTCAAAACGCCCACAGAATGGATCACAACTACCACCACATAAATGGACAAAACACCCACGGTCACAATCCCAAAATAAATGGACAAAACTCCCATACAAACGGACAAAACTCCCACACAAACGGACAAAACTCCCACACACAGAAATTGTCACAGCCGACACACAAATGGACAAAACTCCCACACAATCGGACAAATCTCCCACACTTTGAAATGATCCTGGTTGCACATCTTGTAAGTTTCACACGCTAAAAATAATAAAAAGAAGTACAAGTTTGTTTTGATCGTTCGTGCATTTGGGAGATTTGTCCATTTGTGTGGGAATTATTACCGATTATGTGGTTGTTTTGTCATTTCTTGAGTGTGGGAGTTTTTGCTGTGGGTGTTTTGTTTATTGGTTGTGACAATTTATGCGTGTGGGAGTTGTGTCCATTTGTGTGACAGATTTGTCCATTTATGTGGGGATTGTGACCGTTGCTATGTGTGTGAGTTTTGTCAATTTGTGTGGGAGTTATGACTGTTGGGGGTTATGACCGCTTACCTGTGTGGGAGTTTTGCCTGTGGGAGTTATGACCGTTCGTGCATTTGGGAGATTTGTTCATTTGTGTGGGAGTTATGACCGATTGTGTGGGCGTTTTGACATTTTCTGAGTGTGGGAGTTTTAGCTGTGGGAGTTATGACTGTTCGTGGATTTGGGAGATTTGTCCATTTGTGTGGGAGTTATAATCGTTTGTGTGGGCGTTTTGACATTTTCTGAGTGTGGGAGTTTTAGCCCGTTCCCGAAATTGCGTCTCTTTCTTTTGAAGCGTGTCAAATTTACATTTGATCGAATTACTGCCTCTTTTTGATCTTCATTAAGCATTCGTGGAGCCCAGCGAGAAGAAACTTTCCTCAGGCCAAGTTTGTTCGTAATTCTTCATTCTACTGTTCCCTTTGCTAACCCCAGTGTATCATAAATCTCTTGCATAGTGATACGCCTATCGTTCATGATGAAATTTTTAACGGGCAATTTTAGCATTAGTTGATGTTGTTTTTGAACATCTAGAGCTCGGCTCATCTTTCACACTCCTTCGCCCTGCTTTGTACTCACCCATCCATTTCCAAATAGTGTTTTCTGCAAGAGTACTATCATTACACACACACATATTCCCATTGGCGACGAATATCAGCTGCATAACGTCCAGCTTCCAGGAATTTCATAATTATCAATTGCTCTTCAACCGAAGATTCTAATGTCCTCGGGCAGTATTAGAAATGCGTCTTACTCGTTCAGGCATTGTAACTCAACTGCTGCCACCTAGCAAACAAAACCTGCACTGCTTAGCGACGAAGAATAGAGGTCTCCGAAGCCGCAATTGCTTTCTGATATGACAAAAAATGAGGACTTTAGAACAAAACGGCACGTACTTTTGGCATGAAACTCATAAGTGAACAATTGTATAACATTATATCATTATCACTTATTTTATTAAAATGTTGAGTGAAAGGTATAATAGTAGGAAATCTAAGCCACAATGTTAATGTTATCGATGTTATAATGTTATAGGACCAACAAGTTTTTGATGAAAAGAGAGAATTGTTTTAGATTAATCTTGATATAGTGAGTAAAGGAAGCAAAAGCAGGACATGCATGATTTTTATTCATGTGAGGGATGAAGGGGGTAAACACCCCTCTAAAATGGAAACAAAGGACAATATCATTCCTTTTAGCAAGGTCATAGCTAGCAACGCACAATGCGAATTTGCTTCAAACTGCTGCAGTAAATAAAGGAATCAAAAGCAGAACATACGAATTTATATATAAGGGCCAAACTTCAAGGGATGATAGAGAATGACAAAAGAAGTGATTTAAGACAAGAAGTTGTTATCCAAAAATGTGTCAGTTCTGAACTATAGCCCACCGAATATGTACCAAAATAGAACAGAAATGAATAGAACTAGAGAACGAATTGTCGTAGAAAGGTCAGATCAGAAGAAATAGTGTATTATTGGACCTGGAGATTCGATTCATGTACAAATCTATGAGGAGCAGTGGCGGCGCAAGACGGGGCTCATATGACAGCACTTGTTGGGATAGGAAACATTGGATAAAACGCACCGGGATGATGGAAAAGGAAACAGGAAACAATTCGAGAGACGGATCCCTAATTCGGAAATGCAGCAATCCCGAGCTATAGCCCGCCGAAACTGCGATTGATTAATACAAACGAACGAGAACGAAAGAACGAATTATCGGAGAAAGGTCTGGTCAAAGGAAATAGTGCATTATTGGACCTAGAGGTTCTATTCATGTACAAATCGGAGGAACAGTGGCGACGCAAGAGGAGAATCACAGAAATGTACTGTATTACTATTGGAGCGTTGGAAAAAGGGCTATGGAGAATTGACAGTGATTCAAGAGGACATAACAAATCGTGAGGAGATTTGCCGGCGTCACGAAAGCTGTATAAATTGTGGCAAAATGTGGGACCTCAAAGCCCGGATACCACCGAAAGTTGAGTGCGATCCTAGGAAGCAGGATCCTTGGAGCAAGAAATATGTACGTAATAAACGACAACAGTGACTTATGAGGCCGACTGCAACAATCGTACAACTCGTGTATGGTAATGGAGAACGACACATACTAAGACTAGACAAGACAGAAAATTATACTGGTAAAAAGACAAATGTACTTACACTCACAGCAGGTGCTCAAAACGGCGTCCCCTGGTTTCGATGCAGACAAGGCATCGCCCTAATAAGTTTTGTCTCATCTTCTCGAAGATGCCTGGTTTCGTGCTAATGATATCACAGGCAGTGAGGATTTGTGCAAGAAGGGTTTCTTCGTTCTGTACAGGTGTATCGTAGTTGAGAGATTTTATATAATCCCAGAAGAAATCACTTGGGTTGAGATAAGGGGATCGTGCCCTCCCCTTCCGATCCCATATGCGGGAAGGAATAGTCAATGGACTGGGGAGCAGCTACTCCAAAGTGTGTTGGAGCCCCTTCATGCTGAACAAATATATGTTGACGAACATCAAGAGATACATCTAATAATTTAGGGAGTGTTTCTTGCACGATCAATGCGTATAATGGTGCAGTTAAGCGAGTTGGTAAGAGGTATGGTCCTATAAGCTTGTTACCGACGATGCCTGCTCAGATATTTACCCCAAATCTCTGTTGATGTCCACGCACAATGATACCATGGGGATTTTCGTCGGCCCACACATGACTTTTCCGGCCATTGAACACAACCTCTCTCGTAAAATAGGCTTCGTCTGTGAATAGTATCGCGGCATGAAACTACAGATCGTGCAAACAGCGCTGCACTAGCCATTCACTAAACACCACACAAGGTGCGAAGTCTGTAGGATGCAGGTCTTGAACGTTAGGGATGTAGTTGTTGTTCACGGAGTACTCTCTAAACGGTACTGATTAACTCCCACTTCATGTGCTAATGCTCTAGTGCTTGTCGAAGGCTGTTTTGTCACACGATCAAGAACCTCTTCTTCAAGATCTGGAGTTCTGGTCGTTCGTCTGCTTCCGCGGTCGTAACGTAATGGGCGTGTCATGTTTCTGAAGTAGCCTCGGAAACATGGAGTACTTTGGATGTCGTCTGTCTGGATATCTGTAGTGATATAACCTTGTAGCTGCATGACAGTTTCTATTAGCTAGCCCATAAAAAATCTCCATATCTTCAACTTCTTCAAACGTGAACTCCATTCGCTCCTGCACTAATCCCGCTACCGACCAAGAGCACAGACAACGCACAGGTACAGAAACTAAGAGACTACCCACGGAATAGAAGCACGCCTTCTTCAGTTTACTGAACGAAACACTCGCCTGCCAAATGATGACCTAAATGACCTCCGAGTATTGTAATACAGCGGGCGTACCGCTACAGAGACTCTTTTGTTTCCTCTGTTGGTGTGCAGCAAACAACTTACTGTACGTAAGGTATGATATTCAAGGAAGGATAGGTGTCGAATGATGCTTTTAACAAAGCAAAACGTGTTTTGTTGTGAATTACTAAATAGGGCTTTCAAGAAAAGATTTATATTTTCTATGCAAGGTTTAGTGTGGGCCATTGTACTTGCCACAACGTCACGAAATTAGAATAAAACGCAACTTGAGTCTATTGAAAGTCAGGTCTGATGATATTTACAATAATTCGTGGAATACGGAACTATGAAAAACCCGGAGACACCAGTGCAACAATGTCATCGAACACGAAGATTTACATGATTTTGGGATCGACTCCAGGACTGCTGGATTCAGATCTGAGTGCTTTACGACGCAACCATGATGCATCAAGGATGATATTAAAAGATAATGTTTGCATATCAACAATGTTCGAGCTGTGGGGTATAGGAACTCTCTTGTGGCTAGTAGTAACCAAGTCTAGTATATGATGATGCTGATAACTCACCTCCATTTATACTATCGGTAGCTAGTGCGATCTACTTCGATGCTGGTACAACCATGTATTTTCCAAATAAATACCACTGTGTACATCCTTTATTTATGTTGTTCGCTCCCGATATTTCAAACGGTTCTACTATGACAATTGCAACTCAGATTACACGTCGGATATTTGCCTCCGGTACGAAAAGTATGTCCATTTCCTGTGAACATACCCTTACGTCGCCACTGTTCCTCGTCGATTTGTACATGAATCGAATCTCCAGGTCAAATAATGCACTATTTCCTTTTTCCCGACCTTTCTCCGACAATTCATTCTCTCGTTCTCGCTCGTTTGTAGGATTAGTCAATCGCAGTTTCGGGGGGCTATATCTCAGGATTGCTGCATTTCCGAAATAGGGATCCGTCTCTCGAATTACTTTCCGTGTCCTTTTCTATCCTCCCAGT
This sequence comes from Thermobia domestica, assembly GCF_964235325.1. NCBI lineage: Eukaryota > Metazoa > Arthropoda > Insecta > Zygentoma > Lepismatidae > Thermobia > Thermobia domestica. The sequence continues at coordinate 103,453,004 of NC_137465.1, read as the reverse complement.
TAGTTTTACCCAATGTTTCCAATCCCAACCAGTGCTGTGATATGAGCCCCCCTCCTCTTGCGCCGGCAATGTTCCTTATTGGTTTGTACATGAATCATATCTCCAGCTCAAATAATGCACTATTTCCTTTGACCCGACCTTTCTCCGACAATTCGTTCTCTAGTTTTGTTCATTTTATCCTATCTTGGTACATTTTCGACGGGTTACATTACAGATTCATTTTTTGGATAACAACTTCTTATCTTAAATCACTACTTTTCAGGGGTGTAGCCAGCAAGTTTGTTTAGGGGGGCCCGTCGTTTTTGAGGGGCGGCCAGCTACAATGTACAAAGCCAAAAAAAATGTGTTGCTGCTAGTGTTTTTGAGGCCTGAAAGAAAGGAAAATTTTGGTTTTCTTCTGGAAGATAAAAAACACTATTTTAGCTTATTATTATTATTATTATTATTATTATTATTATTATTATTATTATTATTATTATTATTATTATTATTATCCATAAATTATATTCAAGATAGTTTTTATTATGCTTAATCAAGAACTACTGCCCGGGACCAAACGCTATACTTTTGTGCATAACTATAAAGGTAACCAAGAAAGTTCTATCCCTTTTCGTGGAGGTCTGTGTTCAATTGGACCTCACACTGTGAGTTGAATGCAAGTGGAGATATGGCGAACCTCAGTTGTTGGTGTGGGTATATCCAACATACTAACTGGTTGTGGCAATTCAGACACACCGTGAACTTGCGTAAAGACAGAGGGAACGTGTTACATCCACAGAGCGTCATAGGAGCATGTATGCTGAACGTGTTCAAATGGAGGTCAAACGCCGCTATAGCAGGACAGAAGATATGCCAGGCCTTTGGTGAGGGTGTCGTGACGACGCGGACATTGCAGCGATGGTTTAACAAGTTTAAGAACGATGACGAAACACCCGAAAACACCACGTGCAAGAAGACCAACACATGTACAAAGAGGAACTGGGACTACAATTCAATATGTGATGAAACCATTCGGCAGCACATCCATCAACTTCTGAAGCACTACAAATTGGGTCGATGGGTCTCTCATATTTTCCCTCCGGGCCAGAAGGCAACGCGGCAGTCACCTGTGTTTATTTACTATTTCGGAGCCATTTCTGGACAGGGCGTTGACATGTGATAAAAAAATGTGTCCTATACGAAGCTCCACAGCACCGTCATCATTGGTTAGCATCCCATGAACCGATTTCAAAACAGCAGAAACCAGCACTGTACCAGAAGAAGGTCCTTCTGTGAGTTTGGTGCATCGTGCATCGGGAACTGCTACCAGCTGGTCAGAGTATTAATGCAACTGTGTACTGTCAGCAGTTGAGCTGTGCTCAACAAAAATTCAAAACTCTGGAGCCATCACTTCTGAATTGCAAATGGGTCCTCATTTACGGGACAACGCTAAGTCCCACGTGGCTAGGATGACTCAGGACACCATTTTACGCCTTGGATGGGAAACAATATTGCAACCCTATATTCCCCGGGTATTGCAACGTCCGATTATCACCTGTTCCATTCTTTGGACAATCACCTTAGAGGACGCCAGTTCAAATCCCTAGTAAAGGTCCAAAATGCACCTGATACTTTTTTCGTTTCACGGCCCACCAAGTTCTACCGCGATGGATTTCATGGCCTTCCAGAACGTTTTCAGAAGGTCGTCGATGCTGACGATGGGACTATTTTTGATTTTCCAGGTTAGGTGACATATCGATGTTCGAAGGTCGTGGGTGAAAAAGCAACCAAACTTTTCTTGGTTATATTTAAATTTAAGACCTTGTATACAGAACCTATCTACACAAGATTGATTTTCTTTGAAATTTCACTTAATTTCTTTATGGTTTCCTGACAAAAATATTTATTTATTATTCGTGACTAAAAAAACATAATTATTTTATTACACTGAGTAGAAATAAAAGAGAGCGAATGAAATCAAAATTGAATAAAAACATTGTTTCTCACCAAATTTTCCATCCTCTATGTCTTTTAAAACACTTGTTAAAGCATATAAAAATATACTGTACTTACAAATCAGTTTAGTACCTTTGTTTTATGGCTGTATTTGTAGTACATTGTTAAAACCTTTGTCTTCAAACTGTCAAATATAAATCGCAGTAAATTGTGTAATCTGCTGTCACAAAAAAAGTATCCTATTTTTCGATGGGTATAAGGAAGAGATACTATACTATTTTTCGATCGGTATGGAAAAACAATATTTCTCCATACTATTTTACCATAAATTATTAATTGTCAATAAACTTTGTTACTTTTAAATGAATGAAGCGAGATAATTTTACTATGATGTCTTAAAAGCTTGTCATTTGGGGGGCAGGAAACCATTTGGAGGGGCCTGGCCCCGATGTGCCCCCCCTTGGCTACACCCCTGCTACTTTTGTCATTCTCCATCATCCCTTAAAGTTTGACCCATCATTAAAAGTACACCCTGTATATATCGGCAAACGTGGGGGATGAAGGTGGTAAACACCCCCTAAAGTGAGAACATAGGGCAATATGATATATTTTAAGAAGGCCATAACTAGCACCGTACAATGCGGATTTTCAAACTCCTACAGTGAATAAAGAAATTAAAAGTCGGACATACGTGTTTTTTTTTACATACGTCAGTATATGTCTTCCGTGTATGTTGGCATTACTACCCTACAGGGACTTAAATATCCTACTGATATTTGTATGTTGTAAAATTTCACCGTTTTTTGTTTATTAGTTTAAAAGTTATAAGAAAGCATCAAGATAAATGGTCATTCATATATATATATATATATATATATAGTCGAGGATCCAAGGAGGACTATAGGGGCTATAACCCCTCCTTGACGCTCAGGTAGGCTATACACTGGATAAAATTGGCTTCAACCCTACTTTCTTTACACTGGTTAAACGGCAAACTATGGTTTAACCTCTCCCTTCATCATATCCTGGATCCGCATACGTTTGTATATCAATTTAAATATTAATCAACATCATATACCAATTAAGAAATAAAATTCTTCATGAAGGATGATTCACGACGAAGTGGAAATATTTGGATGTTGGTAGGATGGGAATCAATTTATTCTAAGTGTTCATTTAATAACAAATTTCCAGTACATTTCAAGAACAAAACACATAATAGACTATGACGTCATTTCTTAATACTTTAACCCCCTTCTGCTCAAAAACACAAAACGCGCTTTGTTGTGTGTTATTGTATACTAAAGGATTAACTATTCCCAAAATTTCAGATTTTTTTTTATCCAGGCCCATTGGAGATATTGGACAGTGAAACATGTTAAATTGGCACAATTCCTCAAATTTACGATTTTTTAAGGCGTTTGGAAGCAGCTAGAGGTCTGTAAATTTTTGTGTATTAACTTAAAGCCCCAGACTACATGCACATACAAATTCAGACTTTTACGTCAGTTGTTTCCTCTTCCCAAACACGTTTCTAATGTCCAAAAATGTTGCTACTATAGGCCCTGATTTCAACCCCTTCAAGTGGTTCTAGGAAAATAAGTTGAGATATCAAAGTTTTAGCTCTGCACGAGTTGGAGTTGTCCAGCAATTTTCAATTTGGTAGGACAAATACATGCTGAGATATTCAAAACAACGTAAACGCCTAAAATCGAAGAGGCGCAAAATGGCTGCAGACGTTTTGCCACCATGGGATGTTGTAAAAAATAATTAATTGTGGTTTTGAAGTACCCTGATGTAGGATAAACATTCATGAAAACATTAGATTCTTTGAAAAGGTGGAGCGGCAATTTTTCTTTTTTCTCGGTCACTTTGCATGGATGATTCTATCGGATGATTTAACAACCCATGGGTGATTCTAAACAATAAAAATCCCATGAACATAGGTACGATTCACAATGGTTTGCGATCCATAAGTTGTTAAACATTTTGGACACCTTCGTACAGAAAAGTATTTTTGTTTTTTACTCAGCATGTAATTGGCGTTCTGAGAAATGCTATAGCGCACCGGAAAGGCAAGGGGACATGATAGGGAAATGGATTTCCCTAATCACATGATAGGGAAATTGAAATGGAAATTTCCAAAATTCTCTATAACATTTTTCCCTTTTTCGAATAATTTATGGGAAATGAATTGCGACACTGTCGCCTAGACAAGCAAAAAAAAAAAAAAAAAAAAGATGGGTTCTACGTTGTACGATTACGCGCACACTGATGACAGACCAATTGAACAGTTGTCGTTGTTAGGAGTCGCGGTGATAGATGTGGCGCGTGATGTCCCTCATTTGATTCCGTAAAGTAGGCTCTGTGGTGAACAAAGATCGTGTGCGTGTGATTTCTTAGGATTCTCCTGTTTCCTCCCACTTTCATAATTCCACCATTACCATCCATCAGATCATCATTGTCTACCTTAGCATCAGTGCATAATCGTGGGACGCCAAAATAAAAAGAATACCGTCATTACCTCATACATTGACATCCGTGGTCGCCCTAAACAATGTTTTTCGGCAACGTAGCTGGTGACTTTTCCTAATATGAACCGATATATCGTATTCTTCCTGCTGTATAAAGAAATAAATTTGGATTCAAAATTGTAGACTTTCAAGATGGTGAGACACTCAGTAATGTGACCAAAAAGTTTGCCTCTACCCACTATGACCATTTCAGTGTTCCACCCACTAGTTGATATATGCGTGTATCATCTACTTAAATAATCCGTTCCAGACTTTTGGACCACTCTGTATTTATGTTGTCTATTCGTGAATTTCAATAACTATGTTTTATTTATATCTGGCTCAGTACTGGCGTAAGTGAATGGTGACTTACATTTGTTTATTTTGTAGTGTTTAAGATTTTGTAAAGATCTGTTGAATTATTTTGTATGCATAAAAATGAAAAAAGAATTGAATTGGTGGTATCATATTGTAGTTGGATACACTGAGTGTGAAAAAGTCCAATAAGTCAGTTGGAGAGGTACGATCCTAGTGTTGAGACGTCCGTGCGACATTGTAACAATTGTAATAGCTAACGCCAAAATATACTTATTCAGTATATTAATGAGCATTATTTTAACATACAAACGTATTTATCCGTCCATGCGAGCTTTTATTATAATGTGCTGTCGAAAGAGATTTATATAAAAGAAGTTTAGTGGAGTCAGGTTACAGAGGACATTATTCTTTCGATAAAGAAGAAAAAGGAACATTGCAATTTCATACTTACATGAAAAATGTTTCAGGAACGATGTCTCGAAACTTAAATTGAATTATTTGTACTTTTGAATTTTTATACCTTCTAATTGCATGTTATGAAGGTGTTATAACTCGAAATTGTATAGTAATAATTACAAAATAAAATCTACTCTTAAATGTCTACTTACTGGTTTATTTATGAATATTAAGTATTAGAATATTTTAACTTTTATTTTCTCCATTTCTTGTTTAAATATGACGCTGAAAACATTATTAATGATATTACATAACGTGATAAGAATTGCTCGCGTATGTGAGGGTCATAGCATTACATAAAATGTTGCACTTGAATCTTTCTGTATCATTGCTCTGTAATTTCTTTCATTTCAATGAACTTCTTGAGTTTATTCATTGATTTAAATATTGTTAAAGTACTGTTCTTTAAGCGTTCAAGACACTTAATTCTGTGTTAAAGAGTAAACCACGATGTACAAACCCAAAATATAAGAAATTTAATAGATCTAGAGTGCATTAGGACATTATTTAGAGCAAGAATAGGGAAACAAAAATCAAAAAGTAGGAGTCATATTCTTAATCTGCAAGCATTCATGTTCTTCTTATTTTTCGTAGTTATATTCGTATTCTACGTAATCATATTCTTCCATACCAACGAACATCTCAGAAAAACATACAAAAGTGTATTACTGGAATCATTATATTGTTTTATGGGGTCAAGTTCCGATAAGCCCTACGATGCCAAATCTATATATTAAGTAAGTGAACAGAACAAAACTTAACCTAACATAATCTAATCTGACCTAAATTAACCTTACCCAGCCTAAACTACTCTAATCTAACCTATCCGTAAGTCATTATTGTCATGTTGAAAAGCTTGAGGTGATTAACGGAGTTCTATGAACCTATATTACTCATAAATTTTATTCTGACATTCCATACTAGTATATTGTGCATTGTGTTCGGTGCAAGTTTTATCTGTAGTTAAGGCTATTTATGAACCAATAAAAAACGAAACGATATCTAAGTTTTTTAATACTAATAGCATATACTATTGTAAAACAATATTTCACGGAAAGTATAATAAATAACCACGTTTTATACAATATGAGACATATCTAAAACTTATATTAATTAGATGTTCAAAATTAAATTAAATTAAATTCTGCTTACCTTAAGTAGATGTTCAAACGTCGCTTTTTATATTTGTTTGAATTGTAGGGCTTCAGTGTTGCAGTGTCCTTCAAGCATTTCTCATACATTAAACTTACTGTCGATTTTAGTGTTTCAGAGATATTCCAAATGAAGTTTTAACGAATCTCTGAATAACTAATGAACTTGATTTACCTACTCTTTAATTATTATTTCTGAGAATGGATAAAACCCCTTATTAGCTTTTTTTTTTTAAAAGAAATTATAAATAAAATAAAAATATTGTTTCCTTTTTCAAAAACTCAATATGTCATTTACATAAGAATATTGTTCCAAAATACGGTGCAGATGTAAAATTAGTGTACTATCCTGGGCAAAGCTAACCATTGTTTTTGTATATATCTATGAATTACTGAGTAGATTAATCTGCATAAGATTCGGACATCAAGTATTTGTTCGTCTCATCTTCGAAAGGCAGCAAAGTTTGGTAGCATTTGAAATGTTCTTGACATTTATTTACGATCGAATTGTCGAAATTTAAGTTATTTTAAAGGCGTGACAAGTTTTACAGAACTATACATTCTAAGAAATAGAAATGAAATTAAATAAAATTGAATCTTTCAGTTTAACGTCCCACGTTATGGCCTTTAGGCTAAGAGAGATAATGATTAAAGCAATTGAATGATATTGGAAGTTGGAAGAGTTGGTGGAATGTGTGGAATTAAATGAGATGACCACGAGAAAACTCATGGACATCCGACACGGTGATGTCCACCACAAACTTACTTGGCCGGGGATCGAACATAGGATCACACGCTAAGTGCTCAATCACTGAGCTACTGTGACCCCTTCTGAGGAATTAATGGGTTTGTAAAGCAGGGGTGACTATCCCTCTTAAAGAAATGCCCTCATACAAAATGATACGATGAAATCCTGAAGAACTGAGGGTAACTTGGAAAAGAATTGTGAGAAGATTTAATGCATATATGCATAATATTTGAGAGATAGAGCATATGAACCGAAGCGAACTGTTATGCTTCTTTACCAGAAGCATCGATGCAAGGGACACTATTTTAAACATCTGCTGTGAATGTAAGTACATATGTTAACATTTACCTCTTGTCTACTTAGATCGTAAATCTACTCTACAGCACAAGATATCTCATAAGCAGCACTGAACCGACACCAAATTAAATGAGATTTTGTCATTTTGTGAAGGTCGTATGAACAGGTGCTATGTTCTGTGTTAAAAAGTCTGTTTTATGATACACCTACCACATTCTTATCACCAGAATATCTGTTTTTCGCAGCAATATTAATTTATGTTATGATAAAAATACTATTTTATGGAATCTAAAAATGCTTATCTGGGTATCTTGGATTTTGAAAATATTTCCTGAAAGAGTTGAAAAAAGTAGAGGATGAAACATTGAACAGATATTGATAATATATGAAATTAAAATAATATACGTATTAATTGCTGGTTAATTTATCATTTCACAGTTCATTTACTCTATCGAAACCATACACTTCCTTTACTTACTATACTTGGTCTTCAACAAGTCAAGGAGAACTATTCGGCACTGGAATGATTCCCCCGTGTTCAAAGTGTCGCCAACTATCACCTGTTCGCCGTCGCCTTTTGGCAGATAGCCGCCGAAGTGAAGGAAAAATGACTGCAGCATCGGTGTCGGTCCGCTTTCGGTTCCATACAGAAAGTCATCGAAGCGGAAGTGAAGTGGCTACCGTCGTTGTATCGTTAGATGGCAGTTGTGGCTTTTCCGTCAGGCGATATTATAGAGATTTTTTGATAAATGACCGCTGAATGATAGTGAGAATTCGGTAACGTTCACTGAGAACTGTTCTGCCACCTGTTGATCTCATCTGTTTTTCTATGTGCTAGGATATAAGAACAACAAGTGGCAGCACTGCTAGTCATATAACTGTTGTCAGGCGGTTCATAGGCTTACAGAACTATTTTCGTGGCCGATACGTTTCGTTATTCGTTACTTGGCAAAATGTCAAACATACTGAGTAAAATTTTGATCGTTTCAAACAATAAAATCCAATTAAAAATTCGCACTGGCAATTACGATTCACATCTGATATGCTCGGAAGGTTATGTCTTTGGTGTTAAATTAACATACAAATACGCTAAAGCGGTAGTTATTTTGTGTTTTAACCGTACGTTGTATAGACCTTACAGGGTATAAATACAAATGCAATATGTTGTTGGCAAAATTGAGCGTAGAGGGTTAAGGCGACAGAGAAGAGCCCATGTGGGGGTTTTATGGTGGTACTTATGCTTTCCAGCTGGTACTAGCGGTTCAGACGAGAAGAAACGGCGGCTGCTGCCTTATTACCGCCACGGCAGTAAAATTGGAGCATTTGTGTAATATCGTACCGGTACCGCCGCGTTAAGCCGCCATCGACTCGCTAAATTTTCGACATCAGGCCGCCGCGGTTCGCGGCCAAACCGACTACGTCTTGCACATGGAGACCTTTAGTGAATATTTGAAGAAGTTGTAGTTCGATTACTTCTGTCTAGTAGAGTCTACAGCAAAAGTGTCTCCTTCCTGGCTGCCATACCTCCATAAAATCGATTCCAATACTCTTCTTAGTATCAGAAAAGCTTGGACAGATGCAATGCAACTTACACGTAACATTTCAGCCAGGAGACGAAAGTTGGTAACCCTGTGGAGCACTGTGCAGTTAATAGATGGGAAATGTCTCCAACTTAAGATTAATCTCTATTGTTTGGAACGTGTTGTCCAATGAGAGCCACATGTCAATGGCATTATAATTCGTTGTTCGTATAATGCATTATTTCACTGCATAATGCATGTGAGAAGAAAGAAAAACACTGAGTTAGAAAATGGTTGAAATTATCCGAGAATATTAAATCTGCAGCAACTGAAGGAAATAAGTTTGTAAATATTTGTCTCCATTCATGGACCTACTCCAATTTCCCGTCTATCTCGTCATTCGAACATCTATCTCTTACCTTCTCTACAGGAAAAATCTTGTATATCACACTGAGAGTGGATTCAAAATGAAATTGAAGCATGTTAGAAATTCCGAACTTGTGGAGTTTGAGCCAGTCAGCCGAGGTAGCAATCCAATTCAGTAACTGCTAAACTACGCCGATCATTTACTAGATGTTACAGAAAACTATTAGCTAGTTTAAAACTTCGCATGTACGACTAGTTCAAACACAAAGGCTTATATGAAGAGACCATCATTAGTGGAGTTACTCATCATTTTCTTCTTGAACTCAGAAACAAGATAAATAGAGATCCAATGAGGGAAAAATCTTGAAACAACCCCAAGTTGAGGTTAAGGTTTCAGTGTTGGTCCAGCAGCCTTGGAAGAAGAAAGGATGGCAGACATTCTTTTGCAATTTCTTAAATTCTATCTAAAAGTGCAGGAATTTTAGTTTGGTTTCGAGAAATTTTAAAGTAAAATATACTTTGTAAAGTAAAATTATTAACGATCATTCCGATCCCCAATATTTCACAATTTCAAACTGTTTTACATTACAGTAGTAATTGTGACGTAAAATAAAATGCGGCTTCTGTGAAAACTACGCGTATACGTTGAAGGACAAAAAACTTTCAAGTATTCGCCGCAAACCCAGTACGTCTAACTGTAAGCAAAACCTGGTGCGAAGCTGGAACACAATTTGCACTAAACTGAAAACAATGGCGGAATCACAAAGGGTCACGAGGTAACACGCTTCTAGTAAAGAAAAATATAACTCTTTTTGTTATATTTTTCTGCAATATGGAAAGGTTTAAATATATGTTTTAGTATATAGAAACATTTTAAATAAATTAATGTTCTTATTTAATATAGAAAGTAATGAAAATATTATTGAAACTACATATCTGCATATTTGTCCTTTATCATCATCTTGTGATTTATAAGCTGTAAAATAAGCTCGTACTACTTTACTAGTAAGTTACAGCAAGAAGTTACATTAATGAGAAAAATGAAAATCATTTTGCAATGGTGAATTATGAAATCGGGTAAAAATTTCCAGTAAATAGCAACTAGATGTAATTGCCTACATGTCGTCGAAAGTGCAGTGAATACTACATGCTTGTCAATTCAAGGGAAGTGTTGGATACAGAAGATAGCGCGAAGGCACGGGCCCTCTTAATGCAAAATGTAACTCGGTTGTGTTATTTCAATTACACAAGCCGCCAAAGTACTATTCCTGTTAATATACTAGACGAACAATCTGGTCTCAGTTTATTGATACTATAATACTACCTATGTCCCAACATGCTACATCGGGTTTCGTGCGACATACATTCTATGCCTCATCTGACTCTTCCACACCCCTGGACAAGAATGAACAAAACAGATTATAGGAATTATTTTAAGACTTTTTTGTGGTAATGTGGCCTTCATCACAACACCAAAGTGAATGAATACATAATTTCCCAAAATTGTTGCACACAGCTATATAGTTTTATTTTAAAAAAATAAAACTATTCTATCAGACCTTGTTTCCATTTTGTACTAATACACGATAACACACTGGACAAGGCTATGTGATGATATGTGAGAAAACACTATCGCGTAACAGTTTCAACACAATAACTGTGTCTTCATCAGACTTCCACTCCTTCTGGCTGCTTGGGAGTTGGTCATCACTTATATGCTCTCCGGAGATCAATTTTTAATTAGGTTCCGCCCCTTCATTAAAAAGTGACATTTGTATGGCTTTCACTTTCACTTTTAGCTGCATACGTGTCCAATTAAAAGTTTACTTTTTTTGCTGGATACATTCTGTCCTCTATTTATAATTATTTTCCTTATTATTTTTTCTCTTTCTTTCTTCTTCCTTTTCATTTCTTCTTCTTTAAGCAGAATCTTCTTCCACTCTTTATTTATCGAGAATCCTGCATTCCAATTCATCATTTTGTCTCCTGGCTTCATAATCTACCTGGTTTCTTTCCATTTTCTCACCAAAGTTTTGTTCTCTACTTCTATGACCTCTGCTCCTTCCCACGCTATCCTGTGGTTTGTCTCTTTCTGATGTTTATATATCGCATTGTTGTCCCTTTTCAATTTTACATCATCCTGGTGCTGTTTTATCCTTTCTTGCTTCTTCTTCTTTGTTTCTCCTATGTAAATTTTGTTACACTCCGCGCATCTTACTCTATATATTACTGCCCTTTGGTCTTTGTCCGCTCTTGCTTTTCTCTTGGTTCTTCTGACTAGTTCAATTATTCTGCTTCCTTCTTTCCTGTACGTCCTAATTCCTACTTTCCGAAGCATTCTCTTTATCTTCTCTGTTTCTTTGCCTAGGCTTTCTATTCCGAACCATTTTTTGTTCTTGTCTTTTTCCTCTTTCTCCCTCTCTCTTGCTGTGTTTCTTGTGACCCTATCCTCTTCGTTGTATCCATTTCTTCTTAGTTGTGTCCAGAACTTCTTTAAAGCTGTTTTCCTCTGTTCTTCATTTGTGTTTAAGTCTCCTATTCTTTCTTCCATGCTTTTTATGAAATTCTTCTTTGTACCCTCATTCACATCACTTCGTTGTGGCAATACACTCCCGCTGCACACTCTTTTTGGTACCAGGATGTAATGAGCTCTCCTCCTTCCGACTTCTTTATTTTCGTATCTAAATAGTTTATTTCATTCTCTACTTGTGTTTAATTCTCTGGTCTAATCCCTTTCTTTTCATCTTCCACGCCTCTTATGAATTTCTCTAGCTGCCTTTTCGTTCTCTTCCATATTCCTAAACAGTCATCCGCATAACGGCAAAAAGAAGCAGTCTGAAGGCAGGAGACAAAATGATGAATTGGAATGCAGGATTATCGATAAACAAAGGGTGGGAGAAGATTCTGCTTAAAGAAGAAGAAATGAAAAGGAAGAAGAAAGAAAGAGAAAAAAATAATAAGGAAAATAAGGATAATTAGAGGACAGTATGTATCCACCGAAAAAAGTAAACTTTTAATTGGACACGTGTACAGCTAAAAGTGAAAGCCACACAAATGTTACTTTTTAATGAAGGGGCGAAGCCTAATTAAAAGTTGATTTCCGGAGAGTATATAAGTGATGGCCAACTCCCAAGCAGCCAGAAGCAGTGGAAGTCTGATGAAGACACAGTTATTGTGTTGAAACTGTTACGTGAAAGTGTTTTTTTACATATCATCACATAGCCTTGCTTAGTGTGTTATCGTATGTTAGTAATAAATAAAAGCAAGCTACTTCAAATTAAATTCTATAGAGCTTTTTTGCAAGTTGTGAATTATACAGAAGATTTATACAAGCGATCGAACTTGAGTAAAAATACTTTTAAGTGATGGAAAATATGCAAATTTCTCCTGCTAACTCCTTTCAAAATTGCTGGCGCCGCTCCTGTTTCACCAGGGACATTTAGCTAAAATCTCTTTCTGCATGCAGATGAACAATCGATGCTTCCAACATTCTTTTTTCACTTGAAATTATACTTGTTACTTTCGAGCAATCATAGAACCGAAGGAAATATTGCGAAAAGAATCGAAGTTCAAATTATACACGTTACGTGGTCTCTAAATACCGAAAAAGTGATTTTGAATATCTGTTAATCTGTTCCAAATCTAACATGTTCACTCGCCTAGGTGTCATATCATTCAATGAATCTGCACCAAATTTTAATCTTAAGAGATTCTATCATTTTCTTTCTACCCTAAGAGTAGTTGACTGAAGGAAACAAGAATTTTTCCGGAATTTTTTAAACTTTCTTTATATTTCATATACCAATATTAGATTAACAGCTCTATACTATACTATGATATAATTCAGTTTTCTGGGGAAAAATCTGTGAGTGGTTGCTTTTTCACGGCCGCGGCGTTCAGCATCTTTTAGACGATTTGCTCAAAACTGACTCATTATTTTGTTTATCTTGCATAAACATATGTTTCATTAATAAATCTGACAATATGGTATAACTTGTTTGTTTTGAACAATTCTACTAGGGATAATGATTTTGCTATGAAAATTTCCTCAGAAACGACTCAGGTATTTTTTTTTCACATTTAAATTTTTCATTAATACTTGATTAAAACGATAAAACTCATTAGTCCCCTCCCCCCCAAATAAAGTACAAAATGTTATTTATTCTTAGGAGTGAGTTTTTAGGACGCTTTCCTCTAAAATAATCTGGCAATTTTGTTCATATTTCATAAATAAATATTTCCTTAAGAACTTTATAATGTTAAATAAATTACTTCTTACGAAAATATACAGAGGTACTTTATTCTTCGGAGTGAGTGTTCTTTTTATAACAGATTTCTTAAATACAAGTCACGTGATTTTTAGATATTTGATAAATGATTATTTCTTTAAGAACCCTCACAAAGGCATAAATTATTTCTTATGAGAAATTCACAAGGGGTATTGGCCTACATGTTTTAGCTGTAAATTAGCAAGGTTTCAGACTCTTATTTCCAGTCACCATAGAGACCTGGCATCCGGAAGTTTTCGAGCCCTGGTCATAACGTTAATATTCCAACACAAACATTAAGAGCATTTTGTTAAAACACAAGCGACGAAATGCTATTCTACTGCTAGTAAAAACATATACAGGGTATATTCCTGGTACAGACGTAATATACCACACGTAACGACTACAGTCGTATTACAGAATTGAAGAAACTACTATTTATATCAGGCAACAAATTACAGATTAAGTTTTATACACCGTGTATTCAATCATGCTGTAGTGAATAGAAAGGAACTTAGTGTACGTACACAAAATCAAAACAACTACTGATTTTTGCTTCTGTTCATTAAATTTTCGATGAGCTTCGAAATACAAAGTTGGATTTTTATTTTATATCTACAACAAAAAGCAATTTTTATTTTAAAATAAAAAATGAACATAAAATGTTTGAGAATTGAGACGAGAATCATCTCGTGGGCTATATTAATCTTCAAGCATGTCAATTTGGTAATCTGAATGTGATATATCGATTGAACAATACAATAATTAAACAAAATATTAAGTTTAAGAGTAGAGAGTAATTGTCTACAATGCCTCATTAACCATAATGTACACTGTCGTCTTGCTAATATCATAACAAGAACCATGATTAGTGTACACCCCAGAATCATTCTAGCTTAACGTACAGCATATATTCTTCGATCTACAAAAAATATAATTATTTTATCGATTTCTCGAAAACTACACATGGTGATTTACACTCATTCATATAATTTTCTTGAGCTCATTGAAATTTAACGTTTATTCGTACCAAATAGTTACGAGCCTTAAGCTTTAATCTGTGATTTTATAGAAAAATACACTTGTTACTTAGAAGCCGACTTCCCAAGGGGGGGAGGTACGGATCCCCCCTTCGAAACCAGCAATGAAAAAATTAAGGAAGGATGAAACAAAAATAAACGAGATAAAGAAGAATCAGTGTTAAAAATAAAATGTTGCAGCAACGTTTGGTTACCTTTTCTTATAAGGAGCTTTGTATAAGGAGCTATTATTGTTAAGGGAGCATTCTGAATTCCATCTAGATCCATGCTAATCCAGTAACGATCATCGATAAAACAGTTCTACAAATAGACTCTCAGGTAGAACTTTAGAAATGCCCACATTCACCAATAATATGAGCCTGATAACATAAGTTCCAGTTACACTTGTTAAATGATTGGGATATCCTAGAAAAGTCAGGGGATTTAAAATTTCTAGAAAACTTACGGAATTCTCAAAATTTCTGCTACTAGTCAGGGAAATTTCAAACTTTCGAAAACATAGTGCCGTTCTCTAATAGTTTGGATAGTTTGGACATTTTCTATCATAATTTTTCGCCATCGCTTCTCTGAAGTATCAAACATGTTATTTCAGAAAGTTTTCTACTGCCCCTTTAACTTGTCATTTGGAACAGACAGTAGTTGACAGCAAGGGTAAAAGTGAATTTGAAAAGGTACGGGGGCGATAGGTTGCAGCATGATGTCACACCGTCCCCCTGCCTATCTTCGCCTATTGTAATTTTTTTTATGACCTTTGGGTATGCCGTATATATTCTTTTTGTGGTGAGGGGAGGGCTCCCCCGCATTCCCCCTCACTTTTACCCCTGATTGACGGAATAATAAAAACAAAAAGTTAAGTAAAAAAAAAAAAAACTACTGTTAAATTTGATTCAACAGAGAAAGGAACGCAGATATTGTAAAATATTTTAAAAGACATTATTGGATATGTACTTTTTATAATAGTTGTGGTCATAATGAAAGGAAAACAGTTATATTTGAATGAACAGAGGAAGGAACGTAGATATTGCAAAATCTTTTCAAAACTTTTTTTATATTCTTTTACTCGAGATTTCTTCGTAGTTTGTTATTAAAACACTTACTAACATATCCTCATTTTATCGTCCTAACAAACTAATATCAGGCACGTAGCCAGTAAAATAGTTCAGATTGATGGGCCTACAGTATTTAATGTCACGCCCCCACCCCTCCCGATTACGAAATCCTGGCTAAGCGAACCAATATATGTTGCCAGTAAAATAGTTTAGAATGATCTACTCCCTGGAATAACCTCAGTATTTTATGTCACGAACCCTACCCCCATTACGAAATCCTGGCTACCTACCTGCTTCATTAGTAACTTATCTCAATCATCAGAATCTAAAAATAAAATCATATTTATACAGGAAAATTCAGAAATTGGTGAAGAAAAATACACTTTAAAGCATCTAATTCCTGTCTTTTACACAAAACTAATAATTTTTGTGATCCTTACCAGCAGGAATTAAATCTGAATATTTCATCATAACTGTCCGTTTCTTTGAAGAAGCTTTCTCCCAGAAATACTACTTCCCAGGTGATATATTATTTTAAAGTTTATTTAATTATTTCATGTTACATATTTATTAGTTCAATTGTGTTATTCTGCAGACGGTTCTAATAATATATTGAGTTGGGTACACTGTTTATGTATTTATGTTGTTATATCTTTAAAATATGTTGCTTGTAATTTAAACTAAGTAGTTTCGAACTAATCAAAACGGCGAGTGTTGTCAATTTTAACTATAAAACCAACTTTAAAAAAATCTCATTACCCTGTAAACTTTTATCCATGATTTCTAATAGTTCTGGAAATATACAGAAAGATTGGTGAAAATCAAATGAATATAATGAAATGTGGCAAACCGTTAAGAGTATGTTTGTCACTGCTACGAGAAGATACGATATGGTATTTAACAGAGTATATATATATATATATATATATATATATATATATATATATATATATATATATATATATATATATATATAAGTAGTACATTAATGTAGCTATAAACAGTCTGTACCAGCACAACTATCAATTATTATTGGAAACGAATGACAAACATTTTAGCGCCATAAAAGTTCGTTTTTGTGGATTTTCTCGGAAACTACGCATCAAAATTTACCCTTAAGCATGTCATTTTTAAAGCTTGATATAATCGATTGATATATGTCTTATCTTTGGACAGTATATTAGTTAAATACAAAATAAAATTCAGTAATTTTGGGCTCTATTTCACTAACCATACTATATACTGTAATCTTGCTGGTGTCAGAAGCTTAATTACGCTATCTTTCAGTATGAGTCTGACTTTAATAGGTGGCACAGTTTTAGTTCAGAATCAATTTTTAGGTTTACAAAATAATTTGTTTTGGTATTTATTCCGAAGTTGGTCGTCGGTTGGCCGCTTTGGCTAAAAGAATAATAATTGGTTCCTTTCTACCAAAGTTTCATATTTAATTCACACAGTATTGCCGAGCGAGCGTTAGCGAGTGAAGGAGGGTAAGAGAACCGCAGGGCACATGGTTTCCTGTCTTTATTACAGCTAAATGGGAAGGGGGACCTGTGTTTAAAACCTTGCCGTCATGTTCATTATGTTACTTACCATTACATTGAAAAGTATAGCTTTCTCCACGTTTCTTTACAGTTATTTGATTATTGCATTTTCTATAATTTATTTTTAGATTTATTAAGCCATGACTTTTACTTACTTAGAATGATTATCACCTTATTGATTCACAAACTGTAATAATGTTAACTCACATCCAGGGCTGCGTGTCTGCATATTTGCAGCCATGTTTACAAAACAAACGCTCATTCCATTCCTACAATCCTACCATGCAGTAACCTTGCGCCAAATAATTTTCTCCATTTGCCAAATATCCCCATGTCTGGAACCGCTTATATAAGAAAATAAACACAACTTTCGCTCTCGTTATACATTATCAAGCACACAAACAAGTAAATTATTTATTTCTTCCCGGTAAATTTTCAAAATTTTGCTAGAAACGGACGACCAACTTTGGAACTTAACCATTTGTTTTTCTCAATTTCTCGCAAAATATGTATGAGTTTTTACACTGACGCATATCAATTAGTTCTACTCAGTCATATCTACAGATTGGTATGTCTCATTTTTGGACAATTTTTCGTTAAATGCTATTAATATTGCAAAATTTAGTCAGATACAATTCACTTTGTGATAAATAATTGAGAGTTAAATCTCCTTCAACGTATAAACCTACTTTTCACCCGTGCCACATTTTCTTTTACGTCACAACTAACGCAAAACAATTTGAATCCGTGAAATGATTCGGAATAATAATAATAATAATAATAATAATAATAATAATAATAATAATAATAATAATAATAATAATAATAATAATAAATCAATAATATAATTAGAATAGCAATTACCCTTTCTCGAGACGAGCCGAGACAGGCTTAAATCTCGACTCGACTCGACTCGTGCGCATCCCTAAATTTGATAAAAAGAAAATTATTTACTCGACGCGACTCCAATACGGGTCTGCCACTTGGCAGTCTCATGCGATACCATTGCGCTACAAGTTCTTCATATAAAATTTCTAAATTTAACTATTACAAGTAGTTACGAAGGATACGTTTGCTAACTATATTTTACTTTAAATATGTCAGAAGCTAACTAATATTCCTGCATTTCATGATACAATTTAAGGATGTACATTATAATGTGTTCTATATTTTCTTCTTCGTAGGCTGTGGGATCAACATTAAAATATCAGCCTTAACTTGAGGTACGTTTTGAGACTTTCCTTCATTTGAGGAAGTTCTATTGAACTTATTTCTGAATTGAAGGAAATAATGAGTGACTCAATTAATGATCGTCTTTTCATAAAGATCTTAGTGTCTGGACTAGTCTTCAAGATTTTCAACTAACTAAGAGTTTTGTGCAACATAAAGTAAGTGGTTAGGTTTCTACGCCAGCGGGCCGGGTTCGAAACTCGAAATTTTTAACATGACTCAATTTCAATTTTAGTCAGTGAGATAGTCTAGACCAGCGTTTCCCAATCATTTTTCAACTTGCGGCACACTACAGGTGTAACTTGAATTCTCGCGGCACACTCATGTAGATATTATTATTTGTAAATATAAAATACCGTGGTAATTTATTTCTTGATTACTGATCTCCTCAAGAGAAGAAAGCTCGATGACTAGTTTACGGTAAATTATTATGCTTATTTTTCATTCTAATTTAAAAACAGAAAACAGTTGCAATGAGATATAAGACACAGGTTTTTAAAAATACACTTTCTTTTTCGAAAACTGGATCCAACCTTTCACTAAGGAAGATCACTAAATAACGAACGAACAAACAAATCTCTTGTACTTTTAAAACACATTTGTATGCATGTTTGCTTTGTCGAAAAGATTGAATGATATTACGGAACAGTCTGCAACAATAAAAAAGCAATAATGGTCATAACAATGATAACAAATACTTTTTTTCAACATTAAAAATGTACAGAAAAGTAACCGAATATGAAAATTAAAATTGTAGATTCATAGTGGAGGTTCATAGTAATGTGAAATACAAATACACATTTTCCCCTATGCTTTGCAATTTGATTTTAATGAATTAATAATTTTATTTCGATTTCCTCACGGCACACCAGCGAACCATTCGCGGCTCACCAGTGTGCCGCGGCACACTGGTTGGGAAACGCTGGTCTAGGCTAGTCTTACATGGAAAATTTTAATCTATCTAATAGTTTTTGTGTATTGGATTGCTAGCCCGGTGATGAGGGTCAAACCTTCACAGGCTCAAAATATGCTTTAATGTAAATTAAAATTCAAACTCAGTGTGATATACAAGATCTTTTCCTGTGGAGAGGGAAAGATACGTTCAAATGACGATAAATTGGATTTTGAACTGAGACATAAACTCAGACATCAACTGAGACAAAGATTTACAAATTTATTTCCTTCAATTGTTCCAGATTTCAAATTTTCAGTTTACTTCAACCATTTTCTAATTCATATATGATCGATGTTTTTTTTCTTTCTTTTCGCATGCAGTACATAGTGAAATGATACACTATACGCACAATGAATTTTAATACAGTATAATTGATATATGACACTCATTAGACAATACGCTCCAAACAATAGAGACAGATCTTAGTGTGGGAATTATTATTTCCTGGAATCCTGGTTGAAATGATAGGTACAAGTTGTGTTTTATCTGTTCAGGAGTTTGTGATACCAGCAAAAGTACTGGATTCATACTAATGGAGTTATAGCAGTCAAAGGGGAATTACTTTTGCTGTTGACTGTACACCCTTTCTTCTATATTGTAATATCCCATGTGAAGTTGTTTACAAATAAATCCACGCATCAAGTGTTTATAAACACCACCACGTGCTTCATCAAGAGGAACTTCCACCAGGGGGACCTGCTATCACCTGCAGACGACGTTTAGTCCCTCCCACGGAACAGAAGACGAAATCGAAGCAGAAGCGCCACCGCCACCCAAGGGACGCCACCCAAGGGACAGAAGAATCCAGCTTAGTATCAGTTCTCTGATGACCCTCCTCTAGTCTGCTACGGGACTCTTGGAGTAACCTAACCCCAGGCCTCTAGTCTGCTACGGGACTACGCCTATCCTATCTCCTGGCTTAGCCTGCTACGGGGCTCTGTCTGGGAATCCCAACCTCAGCCGCTTAGCCTGCTACGGAGCTCTGTTGGCAACCTAACCTGCCTCTGCTTGCTACGGAGCATTGGTTCCTTAACTCCACTCCTCTTAGCCTACTATGGGGCTCTGTTGGAGATCCTGTCTGCGACCACTCGGTCAAAGACTACCTTTTACTTACCTTTTGAAATAGAGATCAGATTGTATAGTATTTTTGTACAAATACTTTATAGTGGATTTTATAATAAAACTGGTAGTGGGAGTTCAATTCCGGACGCTCTTTTTATTAACAGCTCTACCTCTTCTTTATATATGAGACAAAAATACACAAAGTTTTACATGGTAGAGGCTTGACCGGCTCAGAATAAGCTCTGAATACTCCCCTACCGGACAGTATTTTTATTAACTGGAAGTGGACTTTTTTCTTTGGAAGGTATGTGAATTTTTTAAGTGTTAGTGCTTTTAGTGAACTGAATTTGTTTATGCCTAAAAACTAGAACTGGTAAAAACACTTTTTCAGAAAACATTTTTAACATGGAGCAGAATTCGCGTCTTTCCTTTAATGTACCACACCTTACTAAATACTCGGGTCATGTGACGGAGGATCCCGATAGGTTCTTTATGCTCTTTGACCATCTGGCATTATTACATTCGTGGAACGAACAAAAGAAGAAAGAGCTGTTACCTATGTATTTGCAAGATGTCGCTCTGGATTTAGTTTTGCAATTAAAAGCTCAGAATCAATTGGACACACTAAATTATGATCAATTAAAAAGCAAATTAATAGATTTGAGTAAGCCGAAACTTCCAGCGTATAAGGCGGAATTTGAAATTTTCCAGGTTCAGCAACGGGAAAATGAACCTATAGATGCTTACTTTCTTAGGAAATTAAGAGTAATTAGGCAAGTTTTACCTCAGGCCACCGAGGAACAGAAAATCAATTATTTATCATTAGGTTTGCAGAATTTTCTTGACAAAAAATAGCATTAGAATCCTTTACAACCGTTCAGGCTCTACAGACTCACTTACATAATTTAGAAAAAGCGAATGACTTGATGAAAAAACGGGATTATGTTGAGCTTCAGCAGGCCATTTACTCGCTGTGCGAACAAAATACACCAGTCAGCAATTTATATTCGAGACCAATCGCTGGCGCTTCCTTTCCTGTTCACCAGCAACAACAAATCACACATCCGTTATATAATCCAGCGCATAATTGGAGTCAATATCAACAACCTCCTCCTATGTTCCCTGCACCTTCTGCACCACAATTACAATCTACACCACAAAGTCAAATACCTACAAATTCCTCCCACCAAACCGAGAGTCAGAATCCCCCGCCCGACCTTCCGGCGCCTAGTACTTCTAGTAATTCTAACACAATTAATTCGTTAGACTTTTCTAAATTAGCAAACCAGATGGCCGAACTATCACTTTTGGTGGCCCAGAATGCTATGAAAGTCTCACAATTTAGAAAAGGCTTCCGTAATAATCATAAACCAAAAATCACAAATAATAATCAGAACCATCAGAAAAATGGGAGAAAGAATGGTCCTAAAAACAATAATAATACCAATAATAATAGGCCTAGACCGGAAACTGTCATTGTATGTGGGACGTGCTATAAGAGAGGACATACCTCCCGCGTATGTTTTAAAAATACACAACAACAGGGAAACGTATAGACGGGCCCCAGGACAGACCCTTACAAGAAAACGTTCTGGGAGCCGAAAACATAGATAAAAATGATAGGAAACACATCGCTATATGCAGTGGCTCTTTTGTCGGAAAGAAGAGAAAGTGTTAACATGTTAAATCACCCCGACCATAAATTATTAGTTAACGTATCGGTTAACAGAGAAAAATATCCAGTAATTGTTGATACCGGAAGTTCGTTGTCTCTCTGGCCTAGATTAGCCATTCCTCCTAATACAAAATTAATCCCTTTTAACACTAACTTGAGAGGAATTGAGAATTCTATTATAAATCTACGATACATAGCTTTAATTAAATTTACATTGGGCTCAACGACATTCTCACATTATTTCAGAATCTTAGAACATGGAGACTTTCTACCTTTATTTGGCGAGGATATTTTAAACCGATTGAAAGCAAAGATTGATTTGCAAAATCATACACTGTCAGTTTAAAAAAAAAACTAGACCTCCACAGTATCCAAGGGAGATTAATACTCAGGAAAAACTATCGGCTAGTGCCATGAATACGATTAGGTAATGCAAGTCGGCTGATGTTTTCACAACCAGAAAAGTCACTATACCTGCCAGGACACATTTTTTATCTATTAATATTAAAAATCAGCAGAAGAAACGCAAACATTTTTTTATTTCTCCATTAGAGAATTTATTAGACAGGCATGGCCTGCAAACATTGCCTACCAAAGTACCTAAAAATAACCTCACTCTATTAATATCGAATCCTACAAATAAGCCGGTAACACTAGCAAAGCACACACCTGTAGCATACGTAGAAGAGAACCTTCAACAAATAGATTTATAGGGTAATTGTCCAGATAGTGACCATGATGACGAAACTTTTTATAGATCAGAAAAAGAGATTCAGGATCGATTAGAAGAGACAAAAACCTTTTTTTGATATTAATTTGTTTGACATAAACCCGGATTTATCAGAAGAAAAAAAGAAAGCCGTACAAGATTTACTCTTTAAATATAGAGATGTTTTTTCCTACACACCAACAGATATTGGATATTTCAGAGGTTATATACATAAAATACGGATAGACAAAGGAGCATCCTTCCCTCAAAGATCTCCTCCGGTTCCATTAGCAGTAAGACCTCAAATTGACTTACAAATCAAGCAACTCTTAGACGCAAATATTATCAAGGAAACTAGCGATAGTTCGTTTTCATCGCCATTGCTCATTGTGAAAAAGCCCGGGACTTCGGAATTCCGGCTAGTTTTGAACCTCCAAGCTTGCAATAAGTTCTCACATTACCTAAGTATTCCATTTCAAAATACAGAGGATATTCTACACGTTTTAAGAGGAAAAGCCTGTATATCAACTATTGACATAAAATCCTCGTATTTCCAGCTATTGTTGCATCCCAAAAGCCAAAAATACATGACTTTTGAGGTCAACCATACTGGAAAGGCATATAAATTCCAGAGGTGTACCATGGGTCACTCCAGTTCCGCCGCTGTACGCATGCTTTTAGAGGGCCTACCACCCCGTATAACTGCCTTTGCTGATGATTTGGTCATAGGAAGTAAAAATTGGAAGCAACAGTTATCGGATTTAGAATTACTTTTTAAAAGATTAAGAAAGCATGATTTTCGTGCCAGTCCAAAGAAGACCCACTTATTACACACAGAATCGGACATTTTAGGCTTCACAGTTAGTGGGAAAGAAATCAAGATTTCACCCAAAATCGCTAACAAGATTCGAAATTTTAAGAAACCAACTACTAAAAGAACTCTGAAAAGCTTTTAAGGATTGTGTTCCTATTTAAGAGCACATATCAAAAATTTTTCGGAAAAAATAGAACCATTTCAGTGCCTTTTAGACAAGAATTCAAAATTTAAATGGACCTCTCAGCATAACGAATTATTTGAGAAACTTAAGACGGACATCATACACGCGCCATCTTTGTTTCACTTCGATCCCTCATTGGAAATACGCGTGTATACCGACGCTTCCTCTATCTCCGCAGGAGGCTTATTGGCATGCCATAACCATAAAACGAAACAAGAACGTGTTGTTGCCTATGCTAGTAGACGTTTTACACCAAGTGAAAGGGAAGCATCCACTTGGCAAAAAGAGCTGTACGCCTTAATTTATGTTTTGAGAAAATTTAGATACTCCCTGCTAAATAGAAGATTTAAATTATTTATAGACGCCAAATGCTTGACATCTCTCACAACACAGGCGGACAAAGTTGGAAAATTTAGTCGCTACCGAATATTCTTAGCAGAATACAATTTCGAAATACAACACATTAAAAGTCAATTACACCCAGCGGACATCTTTAGTCGTTTAGAGGATAAACAGGTAATTACACAGGAAGAAAAACAAGAAGTCGACAATTTCTCGGACACGGAAGATGCTAAAGTATTTGCATCCCATTCTTTAGACACTACTCTCCAAATTGAACAACCTATAATCTTACCAAATTTAGCAGAAGAACAAAGGAAAAATCCTTCATTCTCTGACATTATTATTGTTTTGGAAAATAAGGAACCTAATAAATTGTCTACTCTTCGAGCGGCAAAATACTTTTCTCTAAAAGACGGGATATTATACAGAACACAGAAGCATCCCCAATTAGAACTGCTATATTTACTTTGTGTGCCGAAATCTTTATTAAGTAAGTGGTTTGATGCCTTACACAATAACCCCATGGCACCACACTTTGGATATACCAAAACATATCATTCTGCGCTTAGGAAATATTACTTTCCTAATATTAAAGCGTACATTGCCAACAGAATTAAGACATTCATTTTTTGTCAGAAACTCAAGAAATTGCCAGTTAAACCAGCGGGTCAATTGCTCCATCACCCAACTAAGCCGATCGCAACAGCTTGGCAATATGATTCTATTGGAAAAATATGTGGGAAATGGACAATTTAAACACATATTAGTGGCCATAGAAATGTCCACAAGATATTGTGTGACCAAGGTTGTGGACAACATAACAGCGGAAGAAATCGAACAATTTCTTATATATGACATCATACTCAAATTTGGACCTTTTTCATATTTATACCTGGATAGACATCCAGTACATAGCGCTAAGAGGCTGCAAAATTTGGCAAAATGCTATAACTTTGAATTTAAATTTTGCCCTGCATACGACCATAAAAACCTAGGCATAGTGGAAACTTTCCACAAGACAATACAGAATACACTTAAATTTTTCGTGCAAGAAAACCAAAATCTTTGGCCGAAGCTGATACCATATATTACATTCGCTATTAATACATTTGTGCAAGCCGGAACTAAATATTCTGCTTTTTTCCTCATGTATGGATATGAACCTAAGATTCAACTCCAACATTCTCTGATATTGCGTTAGCGTCAACTCCAACATTATGTGTCAACAACGCGAGAGTGTACAGAATAACTTGATCGCTAGCTATAATAAGCAGAAAAAGTATTTCGACAGCAGACATCGACAAATTTAATTTGAAAAGGGACAAAAAGTACTGGTCTACTTTCCCAATCGGCAAATAGGAGTGCCGGAGAGCTTTTCTGCCTCCTATGTGGGACCCGTTCAAATCCTGGATAGACTGAATCCTAACCTTTATAAGATAGAATTTCCAAATTCTTTTCGGCAGAAAATACAAGAAATCTCAATAGACCGAATTAAGCCATTTTATGAATACAGAGATTATATAGAACAAGAATAAATAACTTCATTTTATTTTCTACACGAGCGGAAAAAAAATGCAGTACTCACCACTAGAAAGAAGGAATATAAAGCCAAGACTTCAGCAGATAAAAACACTTCTCATAACGACACAAACATTCATTTCCTCTTTGTTTTATAAAAAGCTGATTCATTATTATGCAACTGAATGAAAGAATGCTGACATCAGCATTTCCGCATTTAAAAGGCAAATGCTCTCTACAAGGACAACTAACCTATAATATTACAATTCCTTGATAATTTTTTTCTTTTTCTACTATGAACTACATATTGTAACTGACATTGTGTAACTTGAATATTGTACAGGACGTTTCAAAAGTTATGACCGCATCTACATTATACAGGATTATCGGGAATTCAGTACCATTATTACTATTGTCATTGACATTTAAAATTGGATTATTTTATTGAAATACATATCTTTAGTCCAAATATTTTTAAAACTTTTACACCTTATACAGGGTGACCAAGAAATCACGCCGTTCGAATCAGAACTTTCCCATATAAATCATCTTTATATAACCGTATTACACTCTGTAAAGAAAAAATAGCGACACCTCAATTCTCAAGCTAACTTACACAGAAAACCATAGTTGCAGCCCGTTAGAAGAGGAATAGAAGGAAATGAAGAGTGGGATAGTTCATTTACGTTATCTGTGACACCTGTGGTGTACGACATCGCTTGCCAATTGTTTGTGTATCAGTAATATTTTCGCTAGATGATACTGAATGCGTCTCGTAAATTATTGTAGTGAGAATTCTGCATTGCATTTGTGATGTGTAGGCTGAGGTAAATGACATTTTATGATTGTTCTTTGCTTTTTCATTGTTTGGATAGCGTCAAGTGGCAAAATTGTTGTTGTGAAGCGTTGTTTGTGTGTGATATTGTTGTTTGTATGTGGACTGTAAACAAATAAGATGGGTAAGAAATGTGACTTGGTGCCATGTGAACAAGACATAATTCTTGCTTTGATCAGCTAAGGCAAATCTTTAAGGAAATAGATGGAATACTGAAAATCTATCATTCTACGGCAGGAAGAGTAATTCACAAATGGAAACAGGATAGCAAATCGCCCCTTCGTCAACAGTGTGAAAGAAAAAAGAAAATATCACCCAGAGCAGATTGCTAAATGAAATCAATAGCACTGCAGATTTAAGGAGTGATTTTCCCAAAAATCGCTTCTGTAGTTTGACATGATCTTGAAACTGTAGTTACTCGTACAACTGTATTGTATGAAGAGGATATTACAAAGAAGGAACCACATAGAAAGTCAAAACTGACAAAACACGGAGGACATCAACATGTAGTTTTGTAAGTCGATATGAAACTTGGATTTATGGTAACTGCAAGCACGTCGTTTTCTTTGTTCAAAGAAGTTTAGAATAGTGGGAAACGATGGTGGTGTGAAGTTGTGGATACAAACAAGTAAGGAACTTGACAAGGATTTTGTTTAAGAGATGCAAATATTCAATTACTGAGTGATTGTATGGGCTTGGTTCACCGTGTAAGACGTCAGAACGACGGATATATGTGAAGAATCGTTTGATGCACGAAAATATCTTCAAATTCTGGTACGAAAAGTACTTACAACAACTAAAGATGACTTTGCTGAAGAAAATTTGGACTACTTCCTTTTCCAGGACGATAATGCTTCATGTCACCGATCGAAAATCGTTAATACGTGGTTCAACAATATGACTATTTAGAGACTCATGTGGCCTACAAACTCCCCTGACATGAATCCAGTTGAAAATTTGTGGATCAATATGAGCAGAAGATTCAATAGACAACTATCTCAAATAGAATGGAATTCAAGGAACAGATACTCCGGGTGTTATTCCATGAAATCGAGGTTGCATTTTGCAATAGCTTTGTTACCAAAGGGCTCCGATGATTCACTGCACTCCAGAAAGCCCATGGTGCACATAAAAATTATACTAGGTACTTTCCGATGTTTGTACGCAATATGTCTTACCCTTAAGGAATTCCATTTCTTGTTTTCTGCTATTGTTGTTGATTCTTTTTAGTTTTATGTATAACTCTTCCTATAAACGAGTTTGCTCAAAACACACATAGCTACTTATATATGCATATAAATTCATTAAATTGATGTCAAAAGCCTGGAATTCTGGCGCAAGTATTAAGAATGAACTGCTCATTAGGAATATGCATTGTAATATTATCAGGAATTCATGTAAAAACTCATATTGGTTAATGTATGTTGTGAAAACCATATCCGAGCAAGTGTCGCTATTTTTTCTTTACAGAGTGTAATTGCAACTTTTTTAGTATTCCCAAGTCTTATTATTCTATACATATTATATCGTCGTCTTCGCTCGTTACCAAACAAATCTAGAACGACCCGCATAGAAATTTCATCTCCTATTCCATTGGAGACATTTAATACCAATAATACAACTAAGGAGCAACCGCTAAGACAGACTCCAACTCCACTTACTATAAGTGAATTAGTTTATATTTATTAACGCCAAGCCAAAAACAGCCCTATCTCGAGGGAAATGAAGTATAATGTACCATGTACCCCAGACAGCATGTTTGCTTACCGCAAGCTTGCCTGTCGCTTTTATTTGATTTTATTTCGCTTTGGCTTATACACAAAAGCTTATTTCTGCTTAGCGCAAGCTGTAGTGCGGGCAACCCACGCTTCACTTGCGAGACGCTTTTCTTTAGATTGAAGTAAAAAGCCAGCGCGCGTTCGACTTTCAGTTGTTCTCAAGAATCACGTGACGCTGACCTCTTAACTTTCGGCGACAAGGTAGTGTTCGCGTTGTTAGCGTCTTGTTAGCATTCAGCTTGAATAAAGGACAAACTTAATTATTTTTTTTTTAATTGTGCCGTCTAGTACTCTAGTACTCTAGTCCCACGTACCTATAATGTCGCTCTTTATTTCCTCATATTTCGGTAACCATGAGGCATAACGAATTATAGTATTTATGTATAAAGCATAAATGTGAACATAGATGGCAGCAGATTTGAGCCTATTTATTTCGCGAAAGAATACAGAACTGTTGCAGATATTTTAATATAAACTTCAAGTTTAACTTACAGTATAAACTTTATCTGAACGCTGTGTTTAAAGTATAAACATTTTTCTGCGTTTTTATATAAAAAGGTAGAAATTTCAAGTACTCGCGGCTAATATAACAACGAATTAGGTATTTGTAAGAAGCAACGGCGCGTTGCTTGGCATACTACTATTGATATAGTTCCTAGCCTTGCCTATAGAGTTTCGACACACTACGCTGTGATCAGGTATCGCACGTGTATCTGTGAGACCAGTGTGTTCAATCTATTCCAAGGATTGAGAAAGATTTTCATCTTTCGAGGGAATTTATCAGCTACTAGATTTTTGCTCGTATCATCTGTATTGTTTACAGGTGATTTCTTGTCTTGTCTTGGTTCTGCTGTTTTTCTCTAATCTCGGTTTGTCAGTCCACTTATACCCTGAGCGGGGCACTACACTTTTGTGTTTGTGAAACGCCAGGCAATTTACTAACATCTAGACGGTGACGCAGGCACCTCAGTGTTTTTGCGGTGCGCCTACTTACTTGAAGCCACTAGTGATCTATATCCTCATTCCCGGCAGCGCTCGACGGACGAAAGGCTCTGCCTTTCTGAAGTCACTTATAAACGACCATGCCTAAGACTCCGGACTTTTCTTCCCAGGGCAAACACCAAGGCTTACCGCTAATGGCACCACCTAGAGAATCTCGTCGAGAGGTGGCACGATCTCAAAAACGCACCAAACCAGCTAGCACCTCCCAATCTTCTGATGGCTCTCCACCTAGGGATCGCGAGCGCTCTCGCTCCCCCTCCAAACCTTCCTATACTGAGGCCCTCAAGAGTCCTCCTAAGTCAAAACCTACTGCATCTGATTCTTCTTCTTCTTCTGTTGCCAGCACTTCCATCGACCAACCTATGGATGCTACTAATGCCACGCCTGCACAAACTACCATACTTTTTACTCAGATAGATCCGGCTCTCCATAATATTAATCCTTTTATATGAAACTGCTTCGCTACTGTACTCGCCTGGATTTACAGCAACTCATTAAAACCCAGAATGGTATTATCCTTAAAACAACAAACCCAAATCTCTATCAGCATCTGATCTACAAAGTTGGACCAGCCATGTTTGGCACCAATACCAAAATTCAGCTTTTACAGTCTCCTGGCTTAAAAACACCACCTCCACCCAAACGTGTTCCTTTACTATCTGTAGTAATTCGGGGGGTTGATCCTAGTATTACTGAACAGGAATTGCTGGAAGAACTCAAAGCCGATAACATCCATCCGAGTCGTGCACTTCGCATTAAGAACGCCGAGGGTCCTACATACATGGTGAGACTGCTTACGGATAACCAAGCGCTTATCGACGATCTTCTTCAAAATGGTGTCTTTATCTATCGTTGTCACCATCGCGTCGAAGCCTCTCGCACGCCACCTCCTCTATCCCGGCGTTGCGAAAATTGCTTAACTTATAACTCCCATATGACCACTCAATGCACTCTTCCACCTAAATGTGCACACTGCAAGGGTCCACACAAGATCAAAAACTGTACCCTTCTGCAACAACCTCCGGTATGCAACACCTGTGATGGTGACCACCCCACCTACTCTTACAAATGCAAAACCAAACCGAAACCCCTGCCTGATAAACCGGAGACAGTCGTGCCGCTCCGACTCCACGCTTCTTCCAGTCCTATCAATACTTCAAGTGGCACCCAAACTTCCTTGCTTCCTCCTCCTTCAGTTGAAAATATCCTGCAATTTATCACGTTAGTCTTGCAAAATGCCTTCCCATTCCAACGAGAAGCCATCTTGTCACATGCAACAAAAGCTGCCTACGACATCTTTAATATCCATATGGCGGCCACTTATTCTGGCCTCTACTCTCACTTTCATTTCCATTCTGAGTCTACTCCTTCTGTTCCAGATGGCGGGGAACAAAAATAAGAAGGTAGTCAAGCTCCTATTTTCCAATATCCGCTCGCTCAAGACCAACCGAGTTTTACTTGAAACCATGGCATCCTCCCTCAATGTCGACTGTCTTGCACTAAATGAAACTTTCTTGAAAACTACTGACCGGTACTACTTTCCACAATATCACCTCTTCCGATGTGATCTCCCTCACAACATTGCTCGTGGTGGAGCCGCTATTGCCATCAGGCACTCCTTACCCCGTCGTCTTGTCATCCCACCATATTCTGAGCAATACTCTGAACATGTTATCAGTACCGTCTATTTTCCAGCTCTTACCTTGACCCTAGCAACCATCTATGTACGATCTACTCAACCTTTGCCATACCGGTTTCTCACTTACTTGGACGTCAACTTTAAATCATACGTAGTTCTTGCGGACATCAATTATCACTCACGCACTGCGGCGCAAAAACAGCGTTTCCAGGACTTCCTTCAAACTACCCATAGTTCTTGTATTCCTCTGCCACACCACACTCGGCCTGCGAGTCACACCACTCCTGACGTGGTTATCGTTAGTAACAACCTACTGCCCAAATCTTCTGTGGAGGTACTTAGCTCGGTAGGCAGTGATCATCTCCCGGTACTACTTACAATAACTCCATCTAACATCCAATCCAGGGAACCACCAGCCTCCCCTGCGACCTACAATTTCGCCAAGGCTGACTGGGAGAAATATCGAACGTACATCACGGAGAAATTGGCTTCTATTCCCACCGACGTCTCGTCTCTAGCTGACATTGACCATGTCTCCACATCTCTTAGTACCCTCATTGCAGGCGCTACTGAACACGCAGTTCCTAAACGTACCTTACACTCGCATCGCCCGAGCTTACCACATCATGCAGTTACTCTCCTTCACCGGTCTCATACCTTTCTGACCGAATACAGGCGAACTCACGATCGCCACTTTCTCCTACTCCATCGCCAGTTCCAACGCATGGTCCAACACTACATCATAGCCCGGAGACGCCTCGACTGGCGAAATTCTTGCAATGAGTTGCGCAATGAAACCAATGCCACTAAATTCTGGCACTTGTTTAAACGACTCACATACCAACGCCGAGGTTCCCAATATCCTATTCTGGTCGATGGCAACGTTCCTACCACGGATTCCGAAAAAGCGGCCGTCTTTGCTACTTACTTTGAGGATGTCTTCACACCACATAATGCTCCATTATTTTACCATCCATCTCACCGCCGTATTACCACTGTGGGCAATCCTGAGCGAGCGTTATTTACACCTGCAATAGACCATACCATTGATCACACTAATCCTTTGACAGCTCCAATAACCAGTGCTGAGATAGTCAAAGTGCTTCATCGACGCCGCAATACAGCTCCTGGTGCCGACACTATTACCTACAACCAACTTCGGCAAGCCGGAGAGGCCTTCCATCATGTTCTCGCCCAGTTGTACACAACTATTCTAACAACTGGCTACTTTCCTCCTCTCTGGAAGCTCGCCAAAATTGTGGTTTTTCTGAAGCCGCAAAAAGATCCTACAAGTATCGGCTCCTATCGCCCAATAAGTCTCACCAACGTTTTCAGTAAGACCATGGAGCGTATAGTGGTCACACGCCTACATCCCTATTTAGAAACCGAACATCATCTGAACACAACGCAAGCCGGCTTCCGACCATCCTTCAGCACCACGGATCAACTACTAAAGCTCTCGAGCCTCCTGACGAACCACTTCAATAAAAGACTACCTTCTGTCCTCATCTCATTTGACATTGAGCGAGCATTCGATACGGTATGGCATCAAGGTCTTCTTTTTAAACTCCTACATCTTCTTCCTCTACCGTACGTCCGCCTCATAGCAAATTTCCTCCATCAACGCCCAGCTTTTATACAAATCAACCAGGCTCAGTCTCACCATTTTGTTCTTCGTGCTGGGGTGCCACAAGGTTCCGTGCTCTCCCCCTTACTCTATATCTTATATGTTGCAGATATGCCACAACCTCGGCCGCCCATCCATGCACTCCAATTTGCTGACGACACAGCGTATCTCGCCTTGTGCTCTTCTGTGGATCGTATTAACACTACTCTCCAACCAGCAATCGATCAGTTGGTCACCTGGTGTCTACAGTGGAAACTCAAACTGAACCCCGCCAAAACCCAAATGGCCTTGTTCGCCCGTAACCGCAACAAATTTTGTCCGACACGAAATCTTGAGCGTCTCCATCTTACGCTTCTCGATTCACCGTTGACCTTGTCCAACAGTGTGAAATATCTCGGCGTCATTTTTGATAAACATCTCACCTGGAGAGCCCAACTTTCTCAGTTACAAACTAAAATTCGACGCCGCATAAATTTGTTGCGAAGCCTCTGCGGCACCAACTGGGGTCTCAACACCAGGCTCCTTCTCCATACGTATAAGGTCTTTGTCCGCCCAGCTCTTACCCATGGTCATATTGCTTGGTTGTCTGCTCCACAGCACTTCTACAGCAAATTGCAAGTCCTGGAACGTCATGCTCTACGCACCGCTTATTTCTTACCGGCAAATACTCCTACTAGGGAAGTCTATCGGCACACCACCATACCCACGCTTTTACATCATCTTTATCGTCTTCGCACTCGCTATATACAGAGCCGTATAGCTGAGGCACATCCGATTCTCGGTGCTCTGCTCGATCAGACTCCTGCACGACCACAGCATGCCTATCCACCAGTCGACCATCTACTTGCACTGCATGAACTTGATCAGGCCACGGCAACCTATAACCCCCGTCGTCGCATCTATCAAAGCCATCTGCATATCTATCGTCCATAATCTCTCATACTTTGCACTTCATCTACAACATCTAACGATATAACGATGATCGTACATCACCACAATCAATAGCTTCCTGTCTCCCATCTATAATCAGGCGCTTCTAATAATTCTGTTTTTCTCCTGGCCCCGGAGAAGGCGTTACCTTCTGTGGCCCGCCCAGTTTCGACTGGGAATGAAATTGCAGTTTAAAAAAAAAAAGCGTTGCTTGTCACAAATAACCCGTAACAATTATGCTTATTTTGATGTTTTGCAGAAGCGGATCGGAGACTTGGGTGTTGTGCATTTGCTTAATAATTGGGAAGGCGAGGGGAAAATATATTGTAGCATAGATTTAGTCAGACGGTTAAATTATACTGATATCATACTGTTTTATCTAAATTCGCTTACTGCAAGCTTCCATATAACTTGTTTGGCGTGTTTTCGCTTGCAATAAGCTTAATAAAGCTTGCCATTGATGAGAATACGTTTATACTTGGCTTGCGTTTGAAATAATTTGACTTGTGTTTAACTTGTGACGACAAACTTGCTGCAAGCCTTACCCAGATGTAACTAACTAGCTTGTCACAAGCTTGCAGCAAGCTAATTGGCTTGCATAGTATAGCTTGCGGCAAGCTAATTGACCTTGAAACAATAAGTTTGTGGCAACTTGCAGCAAGCTTAAATTGCTGTCTGGAACGGATCCTGCCTGTATATAGGGACCACCTGTTTAGTGCTCTATTCCCCTACCACAATACTGCTCCGAAAAGTGATTTTCATTTATTTCAGTGCCACAAGTGTTTAGTGTTTAGTGATTTTTTGTGTGTGATTTCTCAGCGTTGCCAACTGTCACATAAACAAAAATAACCCTTCGGCTTATTTTTTAAACAAGCCAGGGGGTGTTTACAAACAAATCCACGCATCAACTGTTTATAAACACCACCACGTGCTTCATCAAGAGGAACTTCCATCAGGGGGACCTGCTATCACCTGCAGACGACGTTTAGTTCCTCCCACGGAACAGACGACGAAATCGAAGCAGAAGCGCCACCGCCACCCAAGGGACGCCACCCAAGGGACAGAAGAATCCAGCTCAGTATCAGTTCTCTGATGACCCTCCTCTAGTCTGCTACGGGACTCTTGGAGTAACCTAACCCCAGGCCTCTAGTCTGCTACGGGACTACGCCTATCCTATCTCCTGGCTTAGCCTGCTACGGGGCTCTGTCTGGGAATCCCAACCTCAGCCGCTTAGCCTGCTACGGAGCTCTGTTGGCAACCTAACCTGCCTCTGCTTGCTACGGAGCATTGGTTCCTTAACTCCACTCCTCTTAGCCTACTACGGGGCTCTGTTGGAGATCCTGTCTGCGACCACTCGGTCAAAGACTACCTTTTACTTACCTTTTGAAATAGAGATCAGATTGTATAGTATTTTTGTACAAATACTTTATAGTGGATTTTATAATAAAACTGGTAGTGGGAGTTCGATTCCGGACGCTCTTTTTATTAACAGCTCTACCTCTTCCTTATATATGAGACAAAAATACACAAAGTTTTACAATATACAAATACGA
Source organism: Thermobia domestica (assembly GCF_964235325.1). Classification (NCBI taxonomy): domain Eukaryota; kingdom Metazoa; phylum Arthropoda; class Insecta; order Zygentoma; family Lepismatidae; genus Thermobia; species Thermobia domestica. The sequence continues at coordinate 103,417,946 of NC_137465.1, read as the reverse complement.
TGACCAGTATGAAGCAATACCAGTGAAATAAGAACTCACACGTGATGCAGGTGAAAACCAAAAGGTTGACCGGGAGAAAAATACAATACAACTTAAGATTCAGATCAGCAGCTACTTTTCATTATAAGCAAAAGTTGAAATCTCTTGTGGAAGATGGATTTCTGTTGTGTTTTGCGTGGGTGTATGTGTGTGTTTTCGCGTATTTTGCCTTTTATAGGTTATATCTAGAGCATTTCTTGTAATAATCCAACAGTGGTCAGCCAATATGGTAGAAATCCACTTTCCCTCATATCTTTTTCGCATGGCTCCAATATCTTGATGAAAACGCTCGCTATATTTATCACAACCTGCTCCACAATCCTCAACCCAACTGTGAATAAAGAAAGTTAAGTTTTGTGGGCATGTAGGAACCACGTTTTTTGGAGCTTGATAACAATTTAGCCACAGGTTCTTTGCAATTTGTTTCTCGGCATCTTACAAAATAACAGTGAACAAGCACTCTTAAAGCTTTCCCATGCAGGTTTCTCATCATCTTCTAGTATTTCATAGTGTTGATCTCTGAAGAGCTGTCGAATCTGTGAGCCTATTAAGATACCCTCCTTGACCTTGCATCACTTAATTTAGAGAATTCTCCTCTTAAGTACTTATAGGCCAGTGGCGGATCCAGAAGAGGAAACGTTCTTATTTTTATATATATATATATATATATATATATATATATATATATATATATATATATATATATATATATATATATATATATATATATATATAAAACCAATCCCAGAGTTTGGACCTCTTAAAAGTAGCAGTATTCCAACCCCCCCCCCAGAAGTCCTTCCTGGATCCGTCCCTGTTATAGGCTCCCTCCTCGTGGTTCATACTCTTAACAAAAGACCTAATTTAATATGTAGCGAAGGAAACAATATTTGTTTAGGGTCTACAAGTTATTTATGTTGCACGTTTTTCACGCCTAACTGTAGAGTTTCTCTAGTACGCCAGTTTCTTTTACAGTAGTGAGAGGCACAATATCTGTTTGTCCCATTTACAAATGAAGCAACACTATTCTGTATAACGTAACTGTACACACAGAAACAGCACTATTACTTTAAGGTCACTACAAATAGGAGTTACATTTCAAGTCATGTTTTAAGTTTTCATGAGATAACCTTCATATGAACTCTATGGCCAACCGGGATGGAAGGAGTTTCATTTCCAATACATAGAAACACGGCTTTTAAACTCACATCTGAAGAATTTATGAAGAACCTCCTTTCCATAGGATAGTAATTAATTTTGAGAGCTTTCATTAAGATAGACACATGGTATAAGCGTGTCTTGCATAGTACGAAAAATGAAGTGAAATTTTTCTTCCTATTCCAATACACTGAAATATTTATTTCTTGCTGCAGTAAATTCTATTGTTGTAACTGTGACACTAAAATTTCGATTTGTTTTTTAAGAGATCCAAATCCCTAATGAGATCACTTATCTCTTCTTGAGTCAGTATTTGTGGTTTATTTTAGAGGTACGTTTACAACAGATTCAGAGTCGTTCGAAGTACTTTTTTCAGGAGATTCAACTTCTTGATCATCATCAGACAAAAGGTCGTATTTCTGGGGTGGGTGAGGGGTGTAGGTAGTCTTCCGTGTAGAACTGAATGCATTGCAGATGGAATATTAAGATAGATCAATGTCCATTACTTCTTCCTAGAAATTCCCTTCTGTACGGGTAGAACAATACAAAAGTAGCAATTACTGATGTGATCGTTTGTCTCCCTCCAAATCAGGGACACTGCAGAAGCATTGAATGTTTCTTCCTACTTATCCAATTTCTTAGATTGCTAGCACAACTTGATCTCCAATTTTACATAATGATAGGCTTTTCTGATTTATGGTGTTATATGCTGTCTTTGTGAAGAAAATATCACTTCACCATACACATAGCAGAAATTATTCCCACTGTTTACATAGTGTTGCGGATTTTATTTGTTTGTTTGTTTGTTGTTTAAACGCTTCTCGGGAAATTCTGAGGAAATGCTCACAAATACACAGTTTTTTTTTTTTTTTTTTGTTAGGGAGGAAGAGACAATATGGGTTCACTAGGAGAGTTGAAGTCTATGATAAAAACGATTTTCATCCTCCTGCCTCTCAGAGGGTTACGCCCTCTCTTTGGCATGTGATTCTTATACACAAAATAGGCGCCAGGAAAGGTAGGTGATGGGCTAGGAGATATTCTTTATTAACTGCTGAGGTGGAACATCTATTAAAGGGGTTGTGAACTCATCATCATTTAATTTTATGTTATCGTTTTACATTTATTTTAATTTATGCTGAAATATATAATACATGGTGCAACAATAACTGTAAGATTAAATAATTATATAGTGCAAAAGAAGAAATATGAAATAAATGCAAAAGAAGAAAAGAAAACAAACATGTTTAATCATCAGTGCAACAAAATCAAAAATATAGAGTAGGTGCAACATGTGGCCAATGAAATTATGAGAAGTGAAAATGGTAAATGAGATGAAGTGCTAGCACGTCACAAACATAAATGTGTTAATCAGACAGATGAAGGGTTATATCTTCTGTCCCGGGGCGACTCGGGACTAATGAACACAGTGGGAAGCCCTTGTTAATGATGAGGATCTTCGTGCAATAATGGAAAAAGATGAGGAATGTGATCGGCAATGAAATAAATGTTGTAGATTTCTCGTTCGTCCGGAGTCAAGTGTGTGCTGTTGATATATAGAGATATAAATATGTTTAATGGTGAAAGTATGAACCGGTAGGTGGAGTCTGTGAGAGCATCGCAGTGAAGAACGTCTAAAAAGAGCGGATGACCTGTGTTTATCCGAGAGGTGATATATCTAATACGGAGGTCTGCAAGATGTTCTGTAATTTTCGGAAACGAGATATATTCATAGGTGAGCCATGTGGGATATGGTAGCTTAAGGCGATAAGCTAGACGAATAACATGTCTCTCCAGTATGCAGAGCTTTTCGTAATAAGAAGCAGAAGCATTACACCAGGCAGTATGCCCATAAGTGAGGATAGGGCGGAGGAACGCCTTATAGGTGTGAAGCAAGACATCCGCTTTTAAGCCCCAAGTTGTTCCAGTGAGTCGGCGTAAGAGGTTCAATCGATTTTTAGCCTTAGCTGTTAGCCTCTTCAGGTGGGCGTTCCAGGTGAGCTTAGAATCGAAGACCACGCCTAAGTAGGTGACAGTGGGTGTAGGATGGATAAGATATCCATCAATAGTGACTCGGAGAAGAGTTGGGTTCCTGTGAACTCTGGAACGTCTTTTAGGTGGTAAGAACACTACTGCTTGTGTTTTTTCTTCGTTGATAGTCAGATGCCACTTCTTACACCAGGTGATGAAATTATTGAGTGTAGTTTGAAGAGCAGTATTAAGTTGATGTACAGTTTTGCCAAGAGCGAGGAAAGCCGTATCATCTGCATATTGAAAAGTGAATACATTGTGCGGAGTTGAAGGTATGTCGGAAGCATAAAGTATATACAGTAAGGGGCTAAGTGCTGATCCCTGAGGAACTCCAGTAAACGGAAATACAGGCCAAGAGAGCACATTACCAACAGTGACATAAGCAATACGATTTGTAAGAAAAGAGTGAATGAGCCTCAAATAGCACATGGGAAGGTTGAACGACTGAAGTTTTTGAATTAGTCCATAATGCCAAACCTTATCAAAAGCCTTTTCTAAATCCATGAGTATAAGACATGAGGGGAATGCTTTGTTATACTGGTTTGTGATGATAGTGCTAAGGCGAAGCAATTGATCATTTATTGAGAAACGTGGTCTGAAGCCTGCTTGATGAATAGGTAGTTTGTTACGTGCTTCCAGGTATGAATGAAGCCGGCACACGAGAATTTTCTCTAGTAGCTTACTGAACACTGATGTAAGTTGGATTGGTCTATAAGAGCTGACAGAATGTATAGGCTTATTTGGTTTATGAAACATGCAGACTTTTGATACTTTCCATTCCAATGGATAGAGACCAGTTTTAAGAATGAAATTGTAGACTGCGACAAGGAGGACCAGCAGCGATTGTGGAGCTTCTTGAATATGACGGTAAGATACGTTATCAATTCCTGGTGCTGTATTCTTTCTCCGCTTTAGTGCGATTTGAAGTTCGGCAGTGGTGATAGGTGCTGTAAGAGGATGCTCCGGATCAATGACATGCTTTGTGGAAGGTTGCAGAGCAGAGATGTTAGATAGGTTTATCCGTTCCGAACGTGTGGAAGCGGCAGAAGGAGTAAATACCGTCTGTAACTGAGTAGCAAAGGCGTTCGCTTTATCTTGATCCGAAAAGAGAGGTGTGCCATGGTCAATGAGAGGGTAGGTAGTTTTGGTGTTCTTCCCAGCAAGTTGATTGAAACGCTTCCAATATCTAGAAGGATGTGCGTCTTCAGATAAGTTATTACATGTTTTAATCCAGTTCCTACGTTTATATGCATCCAGATAGTTTTTAACTGTGCGTTGCCACTGACGGTGGCGTTGAAGAGACTCACGGTTTCCTGTTCGATAATAGTCGCGAAGATGTTGTCGCGCTTTCTGTGCAAATGCAAGGTACGTAGGAGGCAATTTCGGTTTATAAGGATGTACTTGATCTTCCGGAATGTGATGCTGAGAGCTGCGTTGTATTGCAGTAGTGATTGTATTGATACAAGAAGCGAGGTCAGTGTCATTGGTAGGTGGTGTTACACTATGAAGTGTATCCTCAATTTCTTGTCGGAATTCAGGCCAATGAGCCTTATCATATCTCAGGACAGAGCGAGGCGCAAGTACAGGACGAGTTGGCAGGCCATGCGTTAACGTTAGTTTTACTGGATGATGGTCACTACCAATAGAGTCGAGCACATCAAGCTGGCATTTATTGATGAGATTCACAGATGTAATAACAACATCTGGTGTAGTTTGGCTTATAGGTCTAGTGTGCTTAGGAAGAACATGAATATAGAGCTGAAGATGGTCAGTTATATACTCTTGAAATTCATCTTTTTCTCTAGCACTCCTACTATGGATGTTAATATCTGCCATAATAACGATATTGGAAAAGGTATTCGCTATATATCGGAAATATTCTAACGGTAAAGGTTGCCGTGGTCTAATATAGATTGTACTGAAATTTATGGTTATTGATGGGAAGTATATTGAACAAAGGAGGTACTCCGGAATATTATCGAAAGCTTGTGGGGTATATGTCCTAATTGGGTATTTTGGAGAATGTCCTATTGCGACTCCACCTTGGCCACGAGCCATGTGGTCGTGATAATCGTGACGTAGTAATAGATATCCAGGAATACGAGCTAATATATTTGGTTTTAATGCGGTTTCGTTGAGAGCAAATACAGTGATATGTTCCTCGAGTAACAGAGCTTCTAACAAACGTCTGTGTTGCGAAAATGATCGTATATTAACAAAGAGGAAACTAATCTCCATAGTGAAAAATACACAGATGAGTTTATACTGCAGTTTCCAGTGATCCAACATGGAAATGAACATAATTGTTGGAGTAGGTGGCATGAAGATTTATGTGAAAAATTGATTTTGCGGCAGAAATGATATGTTGGGTAATATGGGCTCTCTGGAATGGAAAGATGTTTTGAAGTACTAAACTGGTAAAGCGGAGAAAATCTTCTACTGTGAGTGGAGGTAATATGGATTGATTAGGTTGCACTGTAGTGTCTGTTGTTTTTAATGGTACAGTTAATTCCGGACGTTCAGGTGTTGGTGCTGGTTTAGCTTTGCAACGGTAGCTGTACGTAGGATGAAGCCCACTACCACATGTGTTGCATTTGGGTGGTCCTTGTAGATTAGGACAAGTTTTGGTGTCATGGAGCCCCGAGCAATAGCCACATTTCGGTTGATTAGGACAGTTGGCTGTAGTGTGATCATTGTATATCTGACACTTTTCACAGCGAAGCGGTAAAGGTCCGTTAGTCTTAGATGGTTCAACACGATGTATTCGCTTATAGATAGGTGCGCCAAATCGAAGAAGATAATCAATAGTGTCCTGACGCTGAGATAGAACGCGTACTAGGTATGTCGGACCATTATTATTTCTAATGCGAATGCATTTATCAACTGAAATTCCTTCTTGTTTAAGTTCTTCCTGAATTTCCGCATCTGTTAGATCGGGTGAAACACCTTTAATTACAACAGATAGAAAAGGTGGCTTTCTAGGTGGCGGAGATTGTTTCTGTCTTTTATCCGTTAGCTTAGTAAGTTTAGCGTTCTTACCAAAGATTTCGTAAGAAGCTTTATTACGTATAGTTATTCCAAAGTTTGGATCTTTCGATTTCAGTATGTAACCATTTTTGGTTTTCACTATTTGAGCTAAAGTATCCCGGACGCGGGGAACATACTTCATTATTTGAAGAAAGATCATTTTTGGATTGGTGTATTTAGCGTCGTAATCAGTAAGAAGGAAATGATAAAGTTCGAGATTAGCTTGTGATGAAAGATTTGGAGACACCGAAGTAGAATTTTGTTGTGGATCGATCTCGATATCCATGGAAGGTAGTGGTGAACGGGACCGTATACGTTTCGCAGACTGAGTAGATTCGTTAGATGGATGCCGATCTTTAGATGTATTTGACAAAGGCTCGTTCCCCCATGAGAAATGCCGGGTGCGAGTGGATGGCCCGCGGTGTGCCGGTTGTGTTAGAGAAGTACTTGGATTAGAATGAATAGTTTGAGGTAAACCAGTATGTCGTCCAGGTCTCGATTGTCCAAGTGAGTTGCCAGAGTCAGCCATAGTGATGAAATACCCTAGGGCCGAAGCCCAAATGAGGATGAAGGTGAAAGAAAGTATGATAAGATGAGGTTCAAAAAGCAAGCTGCCCTCCGAAAGTGAAAACTTTCGTCAATCCTCTGAGTGCAGTACGTGTGCTATGCTCACAAATGCGTATTGCTACACTTGATCCTCGCTCGCACATTAACTCACACAAGAGAGGTTAGGCCTCTTGATTCAGTGGCGAAAATACACAGCAAACACGTCTATTTTTATGTGCAACACTTCACAGAAACTATATCGAGAACTATGATAAATGTTACCAAGTCGTTGTTTCGCATACTAGCAAAACACAACTGAGATATAGAGCAGAAAAAAAAAATAAGTGTGAATATAATCTTCCAGTATTATCAGTCAAGTGAAATTTACTATAAAGTTATTCGATAAAGCTGATACTATAAAGTTATCAGATACAGGTGTAAGACAAAAATGAGAGCTAATTTTATATCTCCCTTACAAATTCGTTTTCAGCACCATAAAATCAATAAGAATTATGTGATTTTGTGTGATTTACATTCTTTCATCGTTGAACAGTGTGATTCAGATGAAAGAAGTTTTTATTTTCTTTAATTATCTTTATTAACAGCATGTTGTGATGAATGTTTGTATCGGCAACTTTATCTGTATCCTCTATTGTATTTCAGGTGCTGATACAGCCTCATATTGCAAGGATATGAATGTCATGAAGAGGAAGGATATTATTAGTGACGAAGGCGCATCAGAGCTCCTTTGTGGCTAAGCGGTTAGCGTACGTGCATTTACCGTGCGAGACCCGGGTTCGATTCTCGGCATGAGCTCATGTGGTACGGATTCCACGTTAATCAGTAGGTCCATGTCTCATATAGTCTCGCTGCTGAGCAGAACGTTAAACTCAAAATCAACTCAACGAAGAAGCAGCAGCAGTAACTGGTACATCCGAAACAAGTAACAAAACTAGTTGAATTAAATTTTTGTATTTTAAATGAAAATGATATCTGATTGAGAAAGAAATTATTCGTTTCTCTAGGCTTGGATATTCTACAAAATGATTCAGTTCAATTATCAACAAAAATTTATTCAATATACTATTTTCTCCAACACATATAGGATTATTGTTTGTATGATATACTTGAAACTACCAACCTATAATCACAATAGTCTGATAAGTCATTCAAATCTACAAATAAAGCAGAAATTAGTTCTTTTATAGCCCTTCATTTGATGAAAAGATGTCTGAAATACCTAAATTTCTCATGATTGAGTGAATCGCTTTTCAGAATTTTGTGAAAAGAAAGAAATCTCTAGTTGAGAATTGAAAAGGTACAGTAAGAAGATCTACATTTATTACTGAAAATGTTTCGTACATCTGTGTTTTGTTGAAAATCAATATTTCTTCAAGAAGTAAGAATTCACTCCTCTTGAGTCCATTTGTCCATTGGAATCAACATGCAATAAAATGTAAATAGAAACACGTTTTTAATATATTTTCCTTTGTATTTTTTGCATCCTTTTTAACTCGCTCAAGTGCAAAAATATTTTTTTTAGCGGTTAGAATAAAATTAGGTCAGAAAACGTTAATTATGGATATATACAATGTGAAGTATATATATGTTAATAAATGCACTTCTTTTCTATCATCCAGCCATTTTTTTTAATACTTCACACACCTTTTGTTAGTAAATCATGACTTATTTAAATTCGAAGCGAAACTCCTCGAAATAGAGCCTCTATCATTTTTACTTTGCTTATCTTCCCGTTTGAATTTATTATTTGGTGGTCAATAAGATTCTTTGATAACTTTTTCTTAAATATAATAGGTGTACTCGCCATTATATCATTTTGGTGGTAAAAGTTCAAGCGTAGATTGAATGTAAAGTCTCCAGAAATATTACTAAATTTTTTTTACATTGTAAAAGTTGAAGTGATTCAGACTCACTATTAGTAATTTGGTTCCAAAAATTCAAAGCTATGAGATTGTTCTATTTGGAAAAAATAAACTGCGTTTGAAAATAGGTAATTGTTATTTGCGGTATCAAATTTATCTTTTACATTATAAAAAGGAACCTATCAGATTCCAATCAAAGGTACTTTTGATTATGAGATTCTAAACATTTATGATCAAAACGCTGTTCAAATTGTTCAATCAAATTATTTTTCTGGAATATTTTTGTTGACTCATATAAATTGTATTTAATTTGGTTATTCATTTTTTCATTGCTTTTAATCATTAAATCCGATTTAACCATCTGCGGGACCGTCACTGAGGGTTTTCTTTCGATCTCTCTTTCTCTTCGTCGATGTAGCTTTTCCGTGAATTTTGTAGGACGCCATCACCTTGGACATTGTCCCTCACGATATACCCACCTCACTTGCCACCTTCCGTCGTGCTTGGACCAACTAATCTAATGTCAACAATTTGCTCTATTTGGAAATAAGGGAGGTCGCCCATTTAATACCAAACTGAGGGGAAAAAAAGGACTAGGATTTCCGTGTGGATACATCGTATTTACGCAGGTGCGCTTCTTAAGTAATGTAATTTCATGTGTAAAAGTACAGCAGGTGGGAATACCATGCCAAGTCTGGAGTTCGGCGTCGAACTAGACTCGCTGTGATTGGATAATTTCATTCACATGATTGATTTCGTGTTAAAAACTATTACTCTCGTAAGGTAGGGAGTCACAGATTTAGAAAGAACCAAGAGGAGACACTCGTAGGAAGGTAGTAGCAACATTATATACGTAAGTTACCACCATCGGAATGGGTATGACGTTAATTCTAGGTTTGAAATGGTGGTCCCACAATACAAAATTTTCGCTGGACGGTGGTGTAGATCGTACTACTGATAAAACAACATTACTTAATGTGGTGACGCGCGTAACCTGGTAAAAACAGCATTTACATGCCGACTGGATTATGCATTTTTCTCCGTGTATCATCGTCTCCTCAATTCAGTTCTCATTGCCATTCTACTGCTCCATCACGACCAACAGCCCAAAGCTGCAATCGTCGCCTAACCATTGCTAACCCAGGTATCTGACGTGTTTTCAATCCCAGGTGTTTCTGTTGTTTAATAACATCTGTGCATTATCTTTAACCTTTTGCGCAGATAACACACTTACCTCTGAAAATTGACTTGTAAGTCATACCACTAAATTTTCCATCTTCTTATGAAATGTTACCCACTTTTTCTCAAAATTTGTGGTCGGATGGACAAAACGATGAGTGTTCATATTTTGAGCCTTTACTGTTGAACTTTCATTTGAAGTATTTTTCAACTTTGAATTATTCTGTACAGAGGATGTTATTTGATCAGAGTTTTCTAACTAGTATAAAGTTGGATGAGTGAAAAATTGCTTCCAATTCTGATTTTTTGGAGGGTCATAGTGGCAATATGGACTGAAGCGTCTTCTTGAGAAATTTGAAATTTTGAAAGGTTGAAATTTTTATTGCAATTTTCATTCCGGTTGAAAAAATGCAGTTCTTTCAGGAGAAAGCTTCATACAGTAGAGGTCGGCGTTGATGGCACGGCACAATTATCTAAAACTAACTCAACGTGTCGAAGTCTCACCACAATCACATCACCGTTTGAGTGCTGGTTCTCGAAGGTCTACGGGGTTCAGACGCTGGTTTTTGCAGTGTATATTGCGGATGACGCCACATTTTTCATTGGGCATAAACTCATTTGATGTTTCAGCAGTCACAAAGCTTCTGATCGAGCAACAGACAATACACGTCAACCTGCATTTGAGCTTGTGCGTGGGTCAGTTCATTATGTACCATTTGATAGCAGCTGTTGAGTGCTCAACGACTTTCCACTGTACGATGACATTAGAACAACCTTGCACGTACTTGTTTGGGTATTCACTTCGGCGGCTTAGCAAAATATCCCTAGATCCATAGTAGAGTTGATATCTGTTCTGAATAAAGCATGAGATTCCAAATTTTAAGAAAGCTTTCAGTGTACCGAATTAAACCTAAGCTGGACAAATTGTACTGCGGGACCAAATCATCCGTAGGCCTAACAGTTACAAAACATGCAACAGAAATTCTAAGCGATACAGTATTTGTAAATTCAGTTGATTGAGATGATTTTTGCGGTTAACACCCCTTTCAGCACGAGGCTATATGAGACGGGACCTACTGATTAACGTGGAATCCGAACCACATGAGCTCCCACCGGTCTCCAACGCCAAAGGTGCGTACGCTAACCGTTTAGCCACGAAGGAGCTCAGTATTTGTAAATTTCTACCCACGATATGTACATATGGTTATCGAGATATCGATATGATTCTAGCAGTAGAATTTTTCATGTTGCCAGCGGTGAAATAATCGTCAATTATGTTATTCTTCATAACTTCTATTCAACTAGCTGACGCTATGAATTTTCTGTTCCATAGTTTTTTGGCTTCATTTCATTCATGAGTATTGTATTTCTTTATATTCTTTTATTCTTAATTAATAGTTCCACATGCAAATTTGGGACTGAGGAACTGCATACGTTCCAAAAGAGTGTTCCGCTTTAGGGTTACCAAAAGGCGGAAATTTAACCACAGTCCAGGATTTTCCAGAATGGTTTGATCCTGACCATTTGTTACAGCATTTAATCCGATAACACCTAACCTTTCACGGTACAAATTTCACCAACAATGGCTTTTGTTCCTATCCCTTTTCCCCAATTGAATCAACTTTTTCATCCGCAATTTACACGGACAAAATAATACAAGAACAATTAAACATGAGAAATGTATCTCATGTTCAAAGACAAAATTATTCTTCGTACAATGTTACATCAGCAGGAGCAGCAAAAATCCAGAATAAAGACATAGGGAGGAAATCGTGAGTATACGTAACACCCTTGTGTATACATATTGTGTGTCTATATAGTTGTCAAGGAACACCATTTTTTAACGAAACTATCCTTCATCGATTTATCTACGTGAAAAAGACTAATTTGAAAACATTTTGCTATACTTGTATACCGATATGTGTTCAAATAAGCTCAAATACAAAGATTTCAAAACTTAGTATCAATTAATCTACTTATTTTAACCTTAAATATCATTTGAAGATTATGGCTTTATCATTTAAGGGTTTTCAGATCTTTGTTTGTTTAAACTTTTGGACACAAGATGACTCTGCAAGCTAACATAAGTGTTTCGGTTATCAACTCAGTGATCTCCTTCCAGGAAATGAAGAAGTGCAAAATATCACATACTAACCATATGATGACGATAATGAACATTGTCCATGTTTTCTAAGTTCAATGAGATATCGAAAATATTTCTTTCTTAAATAATGTGGCGGCTTTAAAAGAGTGGGAAAGAGTTGTTGAAGGGGTGAGGACTGCGATAAAATGGCGAGGAAGAGAGAGAGAGAGAGAGAAGTGTCGCAGCATCACGCTGGAGTTAGACATGGAAAGCGATTTGGCAACATCGCATACTACCACCACTACCAACCACCGTCGCACTATCTTTCCCTTGTACCCCTGCTTCTCACGCAGAAAAACAGGAGAAAAAAAGCAGTCGGGTTTTGCCCTAATGCAGAATTCTCTGATGTATGGCTAGTGGCGGCTGGGCTTTTGCGTTGGGAGAATGCGAAAGGCAAATTGTGCGTCTGGTAGAAGACTTTCGAATGAGATGAAGTCATGGACACTCAGAGGTGAATGCGACGGAAAAAAAATCTTTAAAAAAAACAGAAAAAAAGAATCAGCGCATTGCGGAGTAAAGACAACTGAATGTTCGGCCGACGTTCAACTGTCTCTAGGGGCAAGAAAATTGAATCTATTGCCATAGAATATACTCAACAAACAAACACACGTCGATATCTTTGCTCTACCAACACATTCATTCAAATGTCCGTATACCAGTACATATATATCTTCCCACCTTATTCAGTACGATTCTTTTTATATATAAACATTGTATGCTTGAAAATAGCAATATGCATTTTCTTCCTTCTATTATAGGGAAAGAGAGAGTGAGATATTAACATTTTAGATTTCATAGTGATAGTACACAACTTTCGCACCAGTGGCTTGCTATTACAAGGTTTGCATCAGAAGTACGTGCAGTTTACATGTAATTCTTGTCATATTCAGTATTTGGGAGAGATTTCCCTCATTTTTCAACTTATCTTCAACCAGTACACACCATCGAATCCATCTTTCGAAAGCATCTGCGGTCTTTTTATTATTATTATTATTATTATTATTATTATTATTATTATTATTATTATTATTATTATTATTATTATTATTATTATTGGAAGGAATAGATTCAGATAGTAATATCCGAGGGAACTTCTAGATCAAAAATCATGTGTTCTGTTGGGTGTCTTTGAACTTGAGAAACAGACAGAAGTCACTGCACTGGAAACAAGATCTACTGGGAGAGATTAGATCTGTTTGTCCTTAAAAAAAAAGTCGAGGACAACACCAAATCTGTGTGACGATCCATTGTTCCAGCGCAAGAGAAACTCGGAACTTTACTTTTTGCAACGCAGGAAGCAATCTCGTCCCCAAATTTCCACATGGTACTTCCCAATGATCGTATGTTCTTTTGGTACAATATCCGCTAGAATTATCCCCTTTAGCTGCAGAATACGTCAAAGAACGTTTCTCGTTTGAGGGAGTGGCCCCCGTATCGTAGTGCGAGCGGTTCCGGGTTCGATTCCCGGTGGGGACACTCGGTCCAAAAAGTGTAAACCGCTTTTTCAGGCCAGCCATCCTGAATGAGGTTCTCCTGGGAGTTCCTCATTCACACCAGGCAAATGCCGGGGTGGTACCTAACTTATAGGTTCCAGGCCGCTTCCTTCCTCCACCAATCCTTTCTTCCTTCCCTTTCCCCGGATAGTGAGCTCGCCGAGGGACGTCATCCCTCAAAACGTGACGGGCTAAAATGGCCATAGATGCCGACAGCCCATAAATCTAAAATAATAAAATCCTAATCCTCGTTTGAGGGAACTGTGCAAAGTGTTTTTGGTAGTGTTGAAGAGAAATGTTTATACTGTTTTGACTGCACTTTCTTTCAGGACTGAACAGAGAAATAGACGTTTCATCCATAGCGATCACGGAGCCAAACCCTTGTACTATTTCTTGTCAACAGATCACTGGTAATTGTCTTCCGAGACCCTTCTTCAACACGTCTAACTGCCATGGAATCCAACATGAAAAGATCTTTTTCAGCTTCAGATGGTCAGTCAAAATGCACTCCACAGCACCTTGCGAGAATTCTGTTACGTTGTAGGTATCCTTCACAGTTTGCCGAATTCCTCCGTTACGTGGTTCTCAATACGGACAATGTTTTCAGGGGTTGTGACACAACTTGGACATCCAGTTCTTGGCAAATCATATATTAATCCTCACCCCTACCACGAGTTCACGCAATCATTTCCAAACAGTATTGTCTGCAAGAGCACTGTCTCTTCAAAGACTAACTTGGAAAAAAATACTGAAGTTGAAGTTCAATCTTCTACAGTTTTATTAGAATGCTCTCGCGCGTTTTAGATGTGCATCGAAATGGCACGTAGTTTTGATGCTCACCTCATGTAATTAATTTGTTTTCTCAACAAGTGTAACACAGCTACATACTCAAGCATCACTTTTCTGTTTTCGTACAACAAGAAAAATTACAGTTCTGTTTCAATCCTAATAATATATTTAAGACCAACTTTAAAGAGGATAAACAGAACGAAATAGGTTTTTGTAAGAAGCTTTTATTAATATACACTTAAGTGTCAAAAGTTATGGGACACCTACCTAATAAGGTGTGGAATCACCTCGAGCATACCAAAATACAGGAAGTCGACGTGGCAGGGACGAGAGAAGTCTCTGATAGTTCGATGAAAGACGTGCAGCCATGCAGCATCAATTGCCGTCCCCAATACTGTAGCTATTGCAGGTAGAATATATTGGTCACGATTGGCCCATCCAATGGTATCTCACATACGCTTTATAGGTGCACATCTGGAGATTTAGGGGCTAGATCATGTGGCCAGACTGTTTCTAACACCATCGCGCACTATTGGGCCCCGATGACATTGCACATTACCATATTTGAAAATCCTTTGTTGGCAGAGTACAAGAAGTCCATAAATGACTGGAAATAGTCACCAAGTAGCTGAACCACGCAGCGTTCGCTAGAAATACATGCACTACATTAGCGCTGTTACGATGTTTTCATATATTCTAAAGCAACCATGTGTAACAGCCGCCCACCGGGCCAGTTGCGACCCATTGAATCCTTTCAACCAGTCTGACTGACCCGTTATTAAAAGTATATTTCTTATGTAATCTCTTAAACTGAAATGACTTTTTTTTTTCATGAACAACTGATACCCACCTTGAAAATATTCTCCGCATTGGAACATCCAGTGTACCAGTGAACATTGTAAGACTAGTCCAGAACATAAAGGGTCAAGTTTCCAATTAAAATTGTAAATAAAAAAATGTTCTACTTTTCTTTAATAAGTAAATGTGTTGGTTACAGTTACACCACATTTTGTGTCTCTGTGATAGTGTGCAATGAGCGACTTTCTCCATTAAATACATATAGCCCTCTACGTCAGAAAGTCCTCTGTGATCAGCCCACCCTCTGTTCCAATTTGCACATAAATGTTCTAAAGTTTCTGCATTTTGCGAAAAGGAAGAAACATTTAAAAATAGTTCCGAGTCGATGCTGCATTTGCGATTCTGAGAATGCACAATGACTTCCTTCATCTATTAGCAAACCAGGTGCAGCTGTGATTACAGTAACGATATGTTTGCTTCTTGTTGAGAGTGTACAAAAATGTTTAAAACAAATGACCAATAAACCGACCGTGAAGTATTATTATGGAAAGAGAAACGCTGGTACATCCCTTACCCCCTCACGGAATAGCTGTTTGAAATGGTCCCCATATTTTGAGAATTGATTTGAGAATTGACTCAATATTGCATCTGAAAAAGCCCCCCATCCACCAAAAAAGTATTATCGACAATTGGCAACGACTGGGCGCGTCAAATTTTAAAGGTCCACGGATGAGGCACCAGGAAACAAATTTGACAACCGTTGGTCTCTAAGAAATGAAACTCAGGAAGATTTTTGTAAAAACTAGCACACAAAACGATTATTTATGCCCTGTGGTGTGAACATCCAATCCGGATATTGACCATACCTTAATGAGTTGCTTCATGAGTTCCAATCGGATAGAGCTGTTCCGACATGGCGCATCACGTATCATGAAGCAAAAACTCATCACATGAACGAGAAACAAACAGACTGCTGCCTATTTTATACTGATCTAGAATTGTGTAGTTGGAATGAATCTTTGAAATCTAATAAGTATATAATGACTAGGATTAGGTTTTTTGGGTGTGCAGCTTTTTCTGTTAGATCAAAGAAGAGATTTCATAAGGTATGAAAGACCATCTTCCATTAATCTTCTTTCCTCTTCCTTTCACTGATACTTCCTACTTTCATTCCAATGATTTTAATCAAAAACCATATTTCATCTTAATTTATTTTGTTTTATAGTTCTCAACATAACAATAGAAGCAACAACTCTCTTATAGGACCTCGTTATTTTCATTTTCAATTTGTTTATATTGCTTCATTATTCTTGGTTTACACCGAGTTTCTTTGTACTAAATTGTAATACAGTCTGTATTCATCTACTGATAGTATTTATGAATTTCCAGTTTCCCAATTTATGGAAAATTTAGAATAACATATCAAATATGAATTCAATCCCGTCGTGTCACCTTTGTGCAATATTAAATAGGAATTCATAGAAACTAATGAAACTGTAATATGATATTACTTGTAATTCAGAAATCACTTTGGAGCAAAAAAAAGAAAAAGAAAGAAAGAAAAAAAGAAAGAAAGAAAGAAAAATAAAAAAATCAGACACTCATGCGATATATATTTTCAGCTTTAAACATAAAAAAAAAACGTAAGAAAGAAATAAAAGATTTCTGTTGCGAAATATCTTTTAAATGATGGTAGGATTGAAGTTTAGCATTCTTTCAACTATCCGAACCACCATAATGACTTAAATTTAAAGGCTTCCCCACAGGGAATTGAACCAAGGACTCTGTGCAGCAAAGGCGCACTCATTAGCCACTAAAGCAACAGGAAGGGCGAACACAGCTTATCTTTGAATATAGTATTGTTTTAACATACAGAATTTACAAGAATTTAATAATGATACTCAAGGGGGACAAGACCGTTCACATATTTTTTTTCAAACGATGTTCAAACTATTTATAAATTTGAAAAACATTGCTGTGGAGGACCAGGGGATCAGAGTTTCTTCAACATTGGGAGGCGGGTAGATTTGAGAGTTATTCTGGATTGGAGGAAATGAGACTGATACTGCGGTAAATGAATCTGATTTCTGAGGTAAACCTGTTGTATACTATGTATCAGGCGATGTAGATGAAGTGGCAGTCGGACACAAATAATCACATTACTTCTTAAATATCACATTAGCAAATCATCATATTATTGGGGGGACATTCCCCTAAGTCCAATTTTGGGGAAACATGTTCCCTCATCCCTCCCGGGATTTGCGCCAGTCCAGTGATGATACGTGTGCAACTTCAATGCATGTCATCTCAATAAGTTAAACAAAGCGTTCAACAAATTTCTCAGCAAAATCACACGAATATTAATAAACGTTTACAATACTTTAAGATGAATCTGTATGCCTAAAGTGTCGGATTGCGACGCGGGAAACATGCTAGATGAAACTACAGACACAATTGGAAAATATATTTTGAACGTTTTGGTTTTCTCCTCTCAGGTGAAGAAGAGAACTCCACGTTATTCATGATGTGTAAATTGGAGAAAACCAATGCCAATGCAGTACGAAGTTAGGGTCGTAAAAGTGCCTTCCGTGGTTACAAATCAAATACGGCTTCAGCAGTTACCTAACTAAAACCTATCTTCCCAAAGTGAAAACATGTAACTTGTTCAGCACATGCACTTCATAGGTTTATTCACCACATGAGTCCATTAGGAATGAATACGTTATTGCGAGTCAGTTCACATATTCAACGTACGTACAATAGCATGTATGTACTATATTTCCAGTGATTTATTTAAAGCCCATGCATAACGAATTTTCTTAAAAGTAAAATTGATTGCTTAAAATTTTAAAGAAAACTAACAAATGAGTTTCCTTTCACTGCGGTAGACACCCAAACACCCGAACCCAATATAAAAAGAGATCTACAACCTCAGGTTGCAATAGAGCGATAGAGAGAGAGCAGAGGCGGCTCGTGGCTAAATAAATAGGTGAGGCACAGAGAATCAGGTCGTAGTGTTAAGTGCAGGCCCGCAACTAGAGGGAGCAGGCCCCCCTAAACTTTTCGTAGCCCCTCCAGACCTCAATACAAAATGCTATTATTAATACAAAAAACAATTTGTAGGAGAATTTTTAATGACTTTCCCTCCCAACATATTCATGCCCCCCCCAACCTCTGAGGCTGGTTGCGGGCTTGGTTAGGTGGCGGTGAATCGGCTCTTCACCCCCCTGTTGCAGGATTTCCCCCCGATTTTTCCCCGCTGCTAGTAATCTAATAAGCATACTATGAAACCAATCACATGAGGGGGGCATAACAGTCGACGTTTCCCGCGTTGTAGAGGCGTTATTGATGCAATTGACAATGTTATATCTGTAGAAGACGAACTGGCTTTCGTTAATCTACATCTTATATTTTGTTACAAAATACATTACTTTTAGGATAACGATCACTGGGCTAGAATCTTTTTTCTTCCTTCAACGTTGAATCACTGTTGCTCCCTCCCTTACCTACATGTATATATATATATATATATATATATATATATATATATATATATATATATATATATATATATATATATATATATATATATATATATATATATATATATATATATATATATATACAGTGTTCGAAGTGGAAAAAAAAAGCAGAGGCAGTATGCTTTATTACGATTTTAACTCGGCATACCGGCTATCTAAATGTTGAAATACACTAAATACACTGAGAGTGTGTTTTCTGAAATTAGCATGTCTATTTACATTACCACTGAAACCCACTAGAGACTGATTCCTCGCCAACAACTTCCTATTTTAAAAAATCTTATGTTGTATTATATAGTATTATATACGAAAATGCTCAAAAATCGAGTTTTTATATTCACGATTTCCTGCAACAAAGCTCCCGGATCCCCACTCGACTGAGAGATATTTCAAACCCCCGAAAGTCTCGCCCCTACAGCAGACAAGCGCTAACTCCGCTCATGCTCAAAACACAGCATTTATATGAATTAAAAGAAGATACACGTGTAGTCGCTAACGCTCTCGCCTTTGGTATGAGCGGTCTCGGGTTCGGTTCCCGGTGGAGACACTAGGTCGAAAAAGTGTAACAGCTTTTTCAGGCCAGCCACCTTGAGTGAGGTTTTTCCTGGATTTCCCCCACCCACACCAGGCAAATGCCGGGATGGTATCTAACATAACGGTCGAAAACAACTCAGTGTCCCAAACTCACGAAAAACACTACACGCGTAAACCTGTTACAAACACACAATGCCATTTGCTTGAAAACAAAATAAAACATGCAGAAAACCAAGATGTTACACCCGCTATCCGTCGATTTTCGCGCTCTTACTACAAAAATGTGTTTCACAGTATTGCCATAACTGTTATAGTTTTTTTTCTTTTCCCATCAACATTTGTAGCATGTTTACTAAAAATTAAGTATAAACTACTATATATTTTGAAACCAGATATTAAAAATTCCCTTTAAAGGAAATATATTTCCTCAGTAAAACGTTCTAAAAGTTTAAATGTTGTTCATATGAAGGAAATAGCAAATGTAATTCATTACTTCTTTATAATCAAGCTTACGTTTAAATTTATTCAATTTGCTACACTGCGTAACCTTATCTGGGCAACAACGGAGAGTATGACAAGTGTCCCTTTCTGGTTCAAGCATGCGCAGTGCGTGTCAGCGGCACATTTTCAACAGGCCTCCCTTCAAATACAGAACATTGGAGTAATTCCGAACCAAAGATTATTGCCCTTAGGTTACCCCTCGCCCCTTTCAAACTGCAAGAGGGATGTTTTCGTTGCAACTGCTTCGCTGCTCAGGAGGCTCAATCTGTTTCAGGCCGCACTACAGGGTTGGAATTTTTAAAAATAAAATTATCATGTCAAAGAATATAAATTTTCGCTTTTGCCTTTAATTTCTTTTAAATTCTGTAATATTTTTACAAACATTTTCTGCACTTGAGTAAATGAATTTTAAGGAGTCTGTTTTCTGTTATACATTAAATAATTTGAAATAAGTTTTATTTCAAACTCTACACAGTAATGTTGAGTTAATTTGGAATTTATTGAAAATAGTTCATTTACTTTTACTCAAGAATATAGGTGAGGCCAGGCCTCACCTGCCTCACCTGACGAACCGCTAGTGAGAGAGAGAGAAAATCTGTTAAGTAGTACATTTCTATTGCTTGTGATCTTACAATGGGACGTATGCGAACCGTGACAGCTAGATATTTATGAAAATTGATACCCTGGCTAATTGTGGATCGCTAATCATCGTAGTGATAGTCACTCGGTGTGGAAATGCCTTGTTTATCCGGTACGTATAATACATATACCGCGCAGTGACTGGGTAAGGCTGCGCCGAGTTATAGCCTAAAACGCCGGAAAAAGGCAGAAAATGAAAAATGTGTGTAGGTAACCTGATACCTACGATAGGGGAAAACGTGACCAAGAATATGGCAGTAGTGTCACACAAGCAGTGTTGCCATCCGAACACAAACTTGTAGTTATTCAAATAGAACATATACCATTTTATGTAATTAAAACAATAGGCATAAAACGTGAAAGAAAATAAGCAAAAGATTGGTTATCAGTTATCAGTTATATCTCGAACCATTCCCAAGAGCTTTAAAATGAACCGTCCTGGGGTTGCAGCACTATATAAAATCCTGCATGACTTCCAAGTCACAAATACAATGGCGTAGAGCCTGAAAAGAGTACAGAAAACCTGTGACACGAAAGGTAACAAATTGGTGACAAAAAAGTACGTCAGAGTCGATATACAAACATACTGCATTCAGGTTACCAGTAACATACAAGCACAAAATATTTTAAATTAATACAGCAATACATACAACAGTAAAGCTATAGGTAATATGCAAATACGTACATTTCTCGCCCTAGCCGCACACTCGATATGACTATCAAACCTGTTAGTCACTGGATGCTTTGCATGCCGTGGTTTACTTCATATTGTACA
Source organism: Thermobia domestica (assembly GCF_964235325.1). Taxonomy (NCBI): domain Eukaryota; kingdom Metazoa; phylum Arthropoda; class Insecta; order Zygentoma; family Lepismatidae; genus Thermobia; species Thermobia domestica. The sequence goes on along the minus strand of NC_137465.1, from coordinate 103,396,872 downwards.
TTTGTTCCTTCTGTAGTCTTGTTGTTATCGTACATTTGTTCGTTTCATTGTATGGACCCCATAATTTCTCAACTTTACAGCCTCATATCTGCCTTATTTGGCAGCACTGATAACCAATCTCTTGCTTATTTTCTTTCACATTCTATGCCAATCGTTTTAATGACATAAAATGGTATACGTTCTATTTGAAAAACTACAAGTTTGTGTTGTGATGGCAACACTGCTTGTGTGACATTACTATCGTGTTCTTCGTCACCTGTACCCTTCGGTAGGTATCAAGTTACTTGCATACATTTCTCGTTTTCTACCTTTTTCCGGCGTTTTTTGGGTGTAACTCGTCACACCCTCACGCGGTCACTGTTTGGTATATGTATTATACGTAGCTGGTAAACAAGGCATTTCCGCAGTGAGTGACTATCACCACGATGATTAACAATCCACAATTAGTCAAGGTATCAATTTTCATAAATATCTAGCTGTCACGGTTCGCATACGTCCCTTGTTAGTAAAGAAATACAGGAGGAAATGGGATCCTTCCTTAAGACGCTAGATTGATTGCTTAAAAAAAAAAAAAAAAAGTTTGCTGCTACCTGTTACCGTTTTTGTTCTGTAGCGCTAAAGGTTGAAACTAAAAATACCTGGTTGATACTAAAAATATTTTTACGTATTCTAGTTCGAATAGAGGGTTAGTGGAAAAGATAAAATGTATTCTTTATTAGACGCTCAACTTATTCCAAAAACCGCTTGTTGCTATCTATTTCCATTATGTTTTGTATCACTGAATGTTCAAACCGGAAAAGGTTTATTTCTACCACTTTTAGTTTGAATAGAGGAAATGGAACCTATCTTGAGATAAGAATAAATTCTAATGAAACTGCTTCTTGATATCTGTTACCGTTTTTGCTCTATGTAGAGTAAATCAACATTTAAACTGGAAATTCTAGCAAACTGCAACCATTTCCGGTTCGGTAAAATATTACAGGTGGCTATTATGATTTTCCTTGAGGCGCTGAATAGATTCCGCTCTTTCCTATCTGATGTTTTGTTCTATGGCGATAAATGTTGAAACTGAAAATGGTTTATTCCTAATATTTCCATTTTGATTACAGGAACATAGACGAATCAATGTTCCGTAGCAAGCGTTTGATATATTACGATATATAGATCATCTTGAGTATGGCCCATCAAAGTTTGGGCATTTTGGGCTGCGACAAATGAATAAATAAATTTTCTACGTGATCGATACAACTCACCTGATTTTAATCAGACTTGACATAGTGGAAGACTTTGACTAGATTAGTAGGCATATCAAATATTATGGTATACAGGCCTTTGATTCTCGAATGTGGACCATCAAAGTTGGGGTTTGGACTTGAAATTTTCTTCAAAAAAGAAAAAAGAAAGAAAGAAAAGAAAAAGAAAGAAAGAAAGAAAAGAAAAAGTAAGTAATGAACCGGTTGATTAGCTATGCTATATCTGCAGTGTGTATTAAAAAAAAAAAGACTTGCTTCATAAGAAAGTAATGAAAGATTATTTTTTCATTCTAATAGGGGAAACTTTCTATTTTCCCTTTCAGCATAAATTTTTACTAAGGTCAGACTTAGGAAGAGTCTAGGCTCTAAGGCCATTTGAGCAGTCTTAAATTCACCGGCTCAAGTTTCGGGTGAATTAGTGGAGTGAATTTTCCCCTTGATTGTTATACATTACAACTGAACTTATATATATATCTATAATAATAATTTAGGATATAAAGGATATAATAAAAATAAAATTTCCTTTTCATTTAAATAGAACCGCATTTGCAATGGACAAATGCTTATACCTCGTATAGTGGAGGGAAAAGAGGGGAAAAAAGCAGAATATTTTGCTTTTACAAACTATTTTGTTGAAAATTTAAATGGTGTTTTCTCTTCTTTAGCCGATATTCTGCAATAAACACAGTAATGCATGATATTTTACTGAAGTAGTTGGGACACTAACTTACAGAGTCGAGTTCGTTAAGTGGTGCACGGATGAATCTCTGAAATATTAATATCTCATACAATCATATTGAACGGGCCTGAGAGGACAGATATGTAATTATGACAATTAAAGAAAGGAAGGAAACACTAATGTTTCTCCTCAAACAATTATTTAATAATTTGGTAGGTTTCAAGCTCATTCATTAGATCTCTTATTCAACCTATCAACAATAATCTCACCGTAATTAACACAGGAGAATACACTGAGTATTATATTTACGCAAGTTATTCATAGATGACAATAGTAGCAGATAAAACAGATGAAAGTATATGGCAAACTAACACACATACGGGAACTTTATATATCCCCGTCACAAATTACGCTTGGCTCCTCTTTAACAATGGAGAAGGCCACAGCAACTAAATTGTTCGTTAAGCTTCTAAATGCATGTTTTAATTTTGGGTCTATTATTGGGTGGCTAGACTCACTTAAATGTTTACTTAGAGATTAGATCAGTTTTTGTTCAACATATTTTAATATCTCTCACAAGTTATCATATTCTTAAATTGTAATCTCGTTTTGTTTGTCCAATGTATTTTTCCCACTTGAACATGCTGCCGCATACAATATATACTAGGATTTTTGAGATCTTGTACGAAATATTTTTTTTGTGAAATGAAACGGATTATTTATTTATTTATTTATTTATTTTTGCGTATTTGGAGGGAGAGATGAAGCTAATTTCATGTCAAAATACTGGAAAGTACGTAACAAATTCTTAACGTAAGGGCTTAAGCGTTACAATGAATAAATTCGAAAATGTAGATATTCGCAATGTAATAGAAGGATAATGCACATAATGTGTTCCAAACTGGGTTAATATGAAGTTATATTTTCTTTTTTTTTTTAAAAAAAAAAAGTTCAAATATTTTGGTTAGGTTGTCATATATTTTCATTTGTTTCTACCTGTCACTATTGTCATGAATAATCAAGATAAATATAATATTCAGTATATCGCCATGTTAGTTATTGTAAACTGGTTGCTAATAGGTTGAAAACGAACCTAATGGATAATCTTGAAACGCACTAGATTAATGAAAAATTTTTGGAGGACGAATATTGTTTTTTTCTTTCTATAAGTACTTAATATCCACTTTACATGATATGTTAAAATGTATTAAAGTAAATAATAATTAATGTTTACAATTTGATATTCCAGTTGGATCATCAACGTTTTGTGCCTGAGGAAACTGAGATGGACTAACAGACCTTGATAACACTGCCAAGGAGGCAAAGTGTTTCAATCCTCTCCCCCCTTTTCAAAGAGAGAGGAACTTGAAACACTCTCTTAACCTACTCCTGAAAATACCCAACCCTTGGAGCACCATCATAAATATATTCTGTCAATAACGGAAGGTTCTCTGTAGCACAAACAAGCTTCTCCATATCACACTATTTTATATCAATGTTTCTTACTAAGACGAATTGACTGCAGAGTCTAGTTAGATTGTAGTGTTGGATTGTCACACTATCATGTAATTTGGGTTGCATAAAATGTAGGGGTTATACTGTATATTTTAGGATTAGAAGAAAATACAGAAAATTAACTAATTGCCTAGGTGTTCTTGTTCTTTCTCACATATTTACTTCCGAGCATCAATTATAGAAAAAAACATATGGCAATCGTGAAAGAAATTTAATTCGAGATTTCAATGGATTTACATGTTTCATGCCGAAGAATGTTCTTTTCTTATCTCTCTCCGTCCATTTGTTGTGATGAGTACATGCGCTAGGAGGCCATACCGTTCAACGTGTCCAGACCAAATTTTAAATTTAAGCTTTTTAAAATCAGATTCTCCTGTGGATATTTCTGAATCTTCTTCCTACATCCGAAAATAGGAATATATTATTGTTAGGTGAAGATTCTTTTAAAAAGCGATTTCTACGAAAACTGCTCAAATGGTTTTGTTTATAATTCTTAAATCAGTATTTTATTAATTGTTGTAAATCATTATTTCTCATGAAAAAATCCACAATTCGGGATACATGAGTTCGATTCATAGCGAGGATTGAATTGGTTTTTAAATTCTACGTTACACAAAGACCAACACCAGTACAAAGAGATTTTGAAACCTTAAACTTTGTTATATGAATTTGAAGCATACGGAGAATAAAATTTGAAATTTCCTCAACTTGTCTCAAAAGATTGTTTTAAAAGCCAAAGCAATACTTATTATAACATTATAGTGAAATGTACTTCAAACTCATGCTCAAGCGTCCAGCAATGGTCAACAAACATGATGTTCTCATATCGTAAGACAATGCATGCTCATGTACCACTTAAAGGACAGCGGAGGCTTTTTGTGACTTCCAGTATGAAAGCCTTCTCAATCTATTTATTCTTCTTATCTCTTAACCTACTATTACCTCTTCGGACATCTCGATTAAGGATCTTCTTGATTAAGGAAGAAGTTTCTCGATGACCAGACGGAGTAACATGCGGTTCACGACTTCTTCACATCGCAGTTAACAGACTTCTTTCGTTATTGAAGCCAATTTTTAGCTGAGAGACGACAAAAATGTAGCTGCAGCCCAATTTTTTTTGACTTACCAGTTATTCCTGTTTTTGTTTTACGTTTTATTTGTGTAACGGTATTGTGTAATTTTTATATAATAACTTGTATTTACGGGCAAAATGTACTTTTCAAATATGCACAAGCTGTTCAAAAGGAAGCAGAAGAAAATATAAAGAGAAATAGATGTAATTTCTTTTCTGTTATTATGATTGATGTTCTGTTATGATAGTGATATGACATGTTTTGTAAGTCCTTATAGCAATTAAAACGACCTTTATTACCTTGATTCATGTAACAGGAAGAAAATTGATTCCAGTATTCGTAAAATTCAGAAAGAGAACGTGTGTTCCCAGCAATGCTTGTAGTGATTGGTCGATTGAGTTGGACTTGTTGAAATGTTCACTCAACGAAAAGACCAGAATGATAATAGTGAACAATCCGATGGTACTTTTACAGAATGTGATACAATGCGTTGACTTCAATCATTTAGGTATGACATTGCAAAATTTTGAAAATCCATCAATGGTGCAATACAATACTAATTTGAACCAAACTAACCTTAATCGAAACCAAGTTCGAAATATCCATGTGAGATTAAAGTGTGATTCCAATGTAAAATGTAATGTTAAATTCGCGTGTACCGGTAATGTAACCGAATCTAATCTTAGTAACAACAGTAATAGTAATCGTACTACACTTAGAAAGCGTGTAATCATTGGGTCTAATTTCCCTCGAATTGGATTTCGTAGAAATTCCCTAGATGGCAAAAATTCTCGAAATAGGAAACAATGAAGTGTAGATGTAAATAACGCGCAAGATAGTATTCCGATTTACGATTTTCAATGCAACCTAAACGAATTCGTTGGTCATGTAACTTAAGCTAAAGTTACGGCGTCCGAGAAAACTATAATCAATTGATTTTTGTTTATTTTCACTATAAATATCGTTATGATTTCGTTTGTTATTTGTATTTTATTTGAATTCTATGGAGATAATATAAATAATCGTAACACATTTAGGTATCAAACAAATAAATCCTAAACTTTTCGATTTTGGGCTTACGCAATATTGATGAACTTAAGTTATGGCGTCCTTCGAAGTATACTAAAAGTAAATGGATGCAATTAGTTAAGACATTAGTTCCTTTAGAAGTTGTAACCAAAGTTAACATGAATGACATTTAATCTTTGAACTAATTCTTAATATGATAATTTCTTTATTTATGTTAGTTTATGTTATGATGTTGATTATCGTGTTTTGTTCTAGATAGTGTCGATATTTCATTTATAAATTGCATTTTGTTTGAATATATAATATATTTGATCCTTTCTCATTCAAGAAAACAATCATACAAACATCATAATAATATCTTTTTCGCAATCTTCTTAGTTTTTCCCAAGAAAATGACATAGATTTTGTTAACTTCCAACTTGTAACACGTATTGATGACCTCGAAAGGACTTTAAATTAAACAACTTTTATAACGTTATTTGAATGTATCTTCTATTGTCAATGTTGAATTGTATGAAATGAAATTAATTATAAGAATTAAGATAAATATGAAAATAATATTGATATAAAAGTAAAATATGATATATGATTGTATGAATTGTAATTATTGCATATACGAGGGTCATTCGTGATATTCAACGGTCCAGGATTTCTTTTTTTTTTTATTTAAAAAGTCCCATTTTTCGGGCGACATTATGTAACGGTATTGTGTAATTTTTATATAATAACTTGTATTTACGGGCAAAATGTGCTTTTAAAATATGCACAAGCTGTTCAAAAGAAAAAAGAAAATATAAAGAGAAATAGATGTAATTTCTTTTCTGTTATTATGATTGATGTTCTGTTGTGATAGTGATTTGACATGTTTTATAAGTCGTTATAGCAATTAAAAACATATAATATATAGATAATCCATAAGTGTGTAAATGTTTAATTTATTACGTACTACAATAAAAAAATAGGTAATATCTAAATGAAGTGTTTAGATGGATTTTGATAAAACAGTAGCCTAGATTATATAAATATATGGACTGAGGGCTATAACGACATATAAAATATGCAAAACAAGCATTAAGCTAATTACAAACTGGTGTTTTTCATAGTAATACACATTTAGTGGTCGTTATATTTGAATGTGAAACACGTCAGTCAGAGATTTCAATTACGCAATCACAATAAGTTCTAATTCCTTGCCATTTTCTTCAACAAAAGAGCAGTAACGACCTTAACAGCATTCTTCAATTTTTCTATCCCTTTTTACCCGTATGGAGCACATCTTTGGTGCTAGAAGTAGTAGGATGGACTTCTTGTGGAAGAAAATCGAATAAATTACAGTGGTTCAGACTTAAGTTTAAATTTTGAGCCTCTTTCGATGTATCTCGGTATTGACAAAGGATGTAGATTGAAATCAAATCATTCCAAGTAAACGAACAGTTCAACAAGAAACAAGTTAAACAAGACCATAACCCTACTGCAGGAAACATGAACAGAAGATATTTTATTAACTGTGTGTCAAACACGCCTGAGTAATATATACTCAACATAAATTACAAAATAAAAATAATACTGAAGATTTCCTGTTTTAAGACTAGTAATTTATATAACTTAATTCTGTTCCAAAAAGATTCTAAATCTCTTTTATAAAGGTAAGTAAAAAAAATAAGATAAGTAAAAAAAATCATCGTGTTGAGCTGGATATTAAGTTATGCCTCATTCTCAGTAGTACGTTGATTGTTAGATATTCTGCTGTAATGGTGTTATATATTTTTTCATTTTGAGGGTTTCAGATATTCAGAAGAATGCTTAATTATAGTCATCTGTATCACTTAGGAAAGTTTCACGAAATTATTCAGGAGAATGAACAAAGAGGAAACTGTTAAAAACCAAAGTGTTCTAGATGGCTACATGATTTAGTGACATAGCGAAAACTCTTGTTATCATGTTTATCTTTAAGGAGCACCGTAGTCAACATTTTTATTAAGCTAGCTCCTCAACTATCTCAAAATGACCAGTCAATATTGAAGAATCTCTTTCTTCGCTTCATATTAGTGCATAATAAAATTGAATAGATATAACTTTAGAGAGTTCAATTTTGCATGGATACACGCTAGCAGAAACGCGTTCAAGAACACCGAGTGAAACTCACAGATCTAAAAATTGCTTTGTAAGTAGAACGTGATGGTAGGTGATAATGATCCAAACATAGCTCCCACAATATATCCCAATATGTTATACAGTACTTACCTTTAAAAAGAAAAACAACCAATATAGGGGTCGTGACATCGACTGGGAAGCCAATTTTGTACTTATCGAAGATGCTGGAGAAGCGCGGTGGGAAAGAGTAGGGGAGATCATTACCGCTTTAGTGTATTCAACTTCTTTAGAGATGTAGATTAAATGTTTCAAGTTGTCCGACTACAAATTTAGAGCTGGCGACCAGTGTTCAGTAGGAATTGTTTCTGCCTAAACTCGTAGGACTGCGCAGTTTCTATTTCGCACGAAAATAATTGTCAATGAGTGAGAAAAAACACGAAATGTGAAGTCTTCTGACTATCCCAAATCTATTTATTTAAAATTTTATGCGTTGATGTAATATCTTTCTTTGTCAAACCAAAGGCCGTGAGAGGGGGGGAGCTCTCATACTTTGTACGTGAGAGATACTAGCGACCATCATTTTTTGATTGGGGAGTACATCTGATTGTGAAATTTTGTGCCCTGAGTATTGCTTATATTTTAGTTACAAAACCGACGGTCGATACTAGTTCAATGATCCAGTGACACTACGTGTTACTACTAAGAGCAAACACATTAGAAGTTCATCGGTTAGGTAACCAGTCGTATTGATATTGATGTGTGTCTGGTCTATGGCATTCTGCGCTCGCTGTAGATCTTGGTGTATCTGAACATGATCTTAATTAACCCTAGGCTAAAGGAAAGGCTCCGTCCTAACATGCCCTATACATGTTCCAAGGTGTTCAGGTCCTGAGACTAGGAAACCAGAGTAGAAGGCGCGTTCGATTAGAGAACGCTAGGTTTCTCCTGCGGTATAGGTATACGCCGTATTCTGCCTGCAAAATAGCTAGACATTCGAGAACATAGTTAACGACGTCCTGAACCTATTACGTACTAGTCATACTTCACTGAATGACGACCGAAAGCGAGTGTAATGTGTAGCTTATTGCTCCCCATACTAGAATGGCAGATGTATCCTGTATGATGAGTGTAAGCACTCACTATATTTTTATGCGCCTGCTCCTATACGGACACACATGCAACTACTGTGTTTGAGACAGAAACGACTATCACCAATAATTACCATCGTCCTTCACCAGCGAAGACAACCTCGGCGATGAGCTGGTGTCAGGGATAATTCTACGAAAGGAATGCGGGAACGTAGATCTATCTCTAATGATCGATTGTTTAGTTTTCATGAGTTCGCATGAAGGAACAACTGTTGCGAAGGTACTAGATTGTCCCAAATACTGTTAGATTGTCCCAAATGTTTATCTCAAGTTTATCAGATGCGTCGCGAGAGCACTAGAGCACGTCTACTTTGAGAGCTTTCTATCTTCCAATGTGTACATCACCGATGGACCACTTCACATCATCGGCTCGCTCATGAACCATACCTCCAAAGAAATTAAAATATTAAAGAAATAAAGATCAAATTAAATTGTGTTATATCAATAACTAAAAGGAAAAATGAATTCATACCTCAAATGAAGGAGTGAAAGTAAACGTTTGGTTGCAGTATTTTATTGTCACAAATGACAATATTTTAATGATGACCCAATTAACTTACAACGGCACTATAGTGGATACTTTTTGTAACAATATAATTATTCATCTGTGAGCATTCAACCATAACCAGTTCATAATATGGGGGCTTAAGGTCGGGTAGGGTGGGGCCCGGTGGCTCACGAAAATGTACAGGGTTTGTCCGGAAAGTAATAGGACTGAGTCGATTTAAAAAAAAAATTATTGAGCCAATCGTTACAATTCTTTAAAAACTTTCAAAATAGGCTCCTTCTGCGTCGATGCAGCGCTACCAGCGCGATTTCCAAGCATTGAAGGCGTCACGGAAGTCATTCTGCGGAATAGCCTTGAGAACCGCGGTGCAAGCTGCTTGGATCCCCTCTGTCGTCTCAAAATGCTTGCCTTTCATCGGGCGTTTCAGGCGAGGAAACAAAAACAAGTCCGGGGGACCACATTTGGGCTGTAGGGCGGCTGCGGAAGCGTTGGGATGCCGGCCTTGGTCAGGTAGCTGTTCACAAGAAAGGCGGTGTGAGCCGGGGCGTTGTCGTGGTGCAGGTTCCAGTCGGCTCCGATGTCTGGTCGGACCCGATTGACCCTTCGTTTGAGTCTCTTGAGCACTTCCACGTAAAACTTGGCGTTGACGGTTTGTCCAGGAGGAACAAATTCATGGTGGACGATGCCTTTGATGTCAAAAAAGACAATGAGCATCGTTTTCACTTTGGATTTGCTCATTCTTCCCTTTTTTGGGCGAGGAGACGCCGGCGTGTGCCACTCGGAAGATTGCCTCTTTGTCTCGGGATCATACTCAAAGATCCATGATTCGTCACCTGTGATTACGTTATTCAATAATTGGGGGTCACTTTCACACATGTTCAAATTTTCTTGGCACAATTCCACTCGCCGCAATTTCTGGTCGTCAGTGAGCACTTTTGGGACAATCTTCGCACATACCTTGCGCATGTTTAAATGCTCCGTCACAATTTCATTAACCACAGTTTTTGGTAAATTTAACATCTGGGCAATTAAACGAATACTTAGTCGACGGTCTGAGTTCAAAACTTCGCGCACACGAGTCACATTGTCGGTGTTTGTCGAAGTCGAAGGTCTTCCAGCACGGTCTTCATCGGTGACCTCTTCCCGGCCCTCCAAAAAGGCCTTGTGCCACCGAAACACATCACTTCTTGCTAAAGCATCATCTGGGTAAGCCTGCTTGATCATATCAAACGTCTCTGTCGCAGATTTACCGAGTTTAACACATAATGTAATCGCGTACCTCTGCTCTAACGAACGCTGCATTTTCGGCTTGCACCACTCACAGAAACACGTCGCGCGAAAAGCCTGTTCTGACTCTCCGTGTGCTCGGAGACAACTGACCAGCCGCTCGTTCGTTACCTAGGAACGATCTCTACCGAATCCAGTCGGTGCGCGCACGCTCCGAAGTACAATCATGGCGGAATAAAATCAGTCCTATTACTTCCCGGACAAACCTTGTATATGTAATACAGCACACCACGTATATTAAATACCAGAAATACCAGACGTAATATAGCAACCATGGAGATGAACCCCCTCTAGAAAGTTTTCCTCGGGAGCCCCTGGTTCATAACCAGACATAGTATATTAGTTTAACTGCATAACAGACAATTTACAAGTTCACTCAATGCTAAGCCAATTATGACAGAAATAAGCTAAATATTAAAGTATTCAAATTTTGCCTGTCACTTTCGGAGACCTCATAATATCATGTCACATGCAAATATACAGCTTAAGTTCTCTGATGTCATACATTAAATTCTTGCAGATTCTGGTTAGTTTTGACCAGACAGTGATCTCTTTTTATATTTGTAGTTCCTCAAAGAATTCTCCATTTCGATGCAGAACTCAGGGTGCAGGATGCAGAATCCAGAATGCAGAATGACTTTTTGGTTGCAAACTTGGTCATTTTATATAGACTATTGTCCTTGTTTGTCTTAATTATTTTTCCTTTTTACTTTGCCAAGAGCCAATATAAAAGTTTACAAAATCTCAGGAAAGTCCTAATTACATTTTCTAAAAAATATTGTTGTTATCTAATGATGTAGAAATAAGAAGTATTTTTGAACTTTAACTTACCCTGAGGTTTGCTTTCATCTTTTTAATGATTTTATCCAAATTGTCAATTACTACTGACAAGTAGTATATTATTTGAAGACAAGTGATTCTTGTCTAATTGGTTCTGTTTCCAACGATTTTTGATTACAAATACCGTCCTTGTGATTTTTAAAAATAATTTTACGCATGTGTCCAAAAGTTAAGATATTACAAAAAAGAAATCCGTTCCATTTTCATCTACAAAATTGCCATTATGATTTTTATGAATAAAAATGATGATTTTTTTAAAATTCTTAGTTCGTGGTTTCATTACACTTAAGTGATAATTCTATGGAATGATACCCTTTCCTCTGGGTAATCCGCTGTACGGCTATGATCTAAATATAGGATTATTTTTCTTCATCCTCCGCTAAGCCACCATAGAACCACATGAGGCGACAAAACAAAATGTTCACTGAACGTCGCCCACGCACACACCGGTAGACGCACTCTGTCGTTCAATCGTCGTAGAGTAGGGAGCTTTGAAAAAGCGAGTGCAATTGAAACATCCGCCAAGTATAATTCGATTTCTCCAAGCCCTGATCTTGAAATTTCAGGAACTCAACCAACAGTTCAGAAATCCTAATCTACTCCTTTCTCGAACCATGTGATTCACACGTTCAGTAAGATCCTCCGTTGCAATAGTTCTCCATCCTTGGCCGCCCTTGTTGTGTACATCGGTAGGTCCTTGATGAAAGTCTCGGTAGCAATTGTGTACATAGCCATCACTTATGAAGTTCCCTCTGTAATCCTTACTCATTCGACGATAAATTATAGGTGGTTTACCCTTCCACCTGGAGAAATCGAGGACACTTTGATTACACTCTTTATGTTTTCACGCTCGCTGCTCCATAATAATTGAGCCGAAAAGCCTGTCTATCTGGTGGGAAGGGAGCCGACGTTCAATGAACAGTTTCATCTTATTTCCGTTTCATCATGTGGTTCTCCTTTGGTATCTTAATGGAGATTTTTTAAAAAAAAAAAAAAAAAACAGTCCTCGGTCTTAAAAACAGTCTCGGTCTGATTTAATGTACATGGCAAATTTCTCTCTCTAATCACAAGCTACTTGAAGGACCGTAAACTGAGAGTTGTTATTTCAGGGGCGACTTCTAACCCCCAACCCGTGATCTCAGGGGTGCCTCAGGGGAGTGTACTTGGGCCTCTGCTGTTTGTCCTGTATATGGATGATCTCTACACGCACTTATCAGCTCAACCTAGTGGCCTTCTCCTTTTTGCTGACGATTGTAAGTTATACAGAGAAATATCGTGTCTCCATGACACAATTGCTCTACAGGAAGACATAAATTACCTTACAGGCTGGTGTGAAATGTGGCACTTGAAACTCAACAGTAAGAAATGTGACAGTATTACTATTACTTTGAAAAAGTCTCCTGTTCCCTCCACATACCACATCAACGATTCCCCTATCACACATTCTGCTAGTCATAACGATCTTGGTGTCATCTTTGATTCAAAACTCACCTTCTCTGACCACATCTCCTCAATACTAAAGAATTCAATGCGCATGTTGGGACTTCTTTATCGATTCACCGAACTACGCACTGTTTCTTCATTAGCAACTTTTTATAAGACTTTAATAGCGCCCAAGATCGAATACTGCTCTCCCATATGGGCCATGGCAGCACCTACACATCTCTCCAGACTTGATTCTGTTCTCAATTTCTTCATCGCTATAGTCCGTTTTCGTGTTCCTGCACTTCGAATATTATCTAAGAAGGAGCTCTTGCGACATCTTAATATTCAGACTCCTGAAGTACGCAGAATTATCTCTGACTTGAAATATCTACAGAAAATAGTTAATGGAAGCTTAAGATCGGAAATATTACTTCAGGAACTATCCTTACGTGTCCCTTCCCGCATCACCCGGAATACCCACCTATTCCATCTTTCCCGTCCTAGGTTGGCTGTTATACAGAGGTCTCTTTTTTATAGAATACCAAACTGTTATAATCAAGTAACAACTGATGTGGACATTTTTTCGAGCTACCCAGTGTTTGAAAGAGCAATTAAACGAGCTTTGACGGAATAGTTTTACTTTTACACTCTTTTTTTTCTATGTTGTTGTTATTGTTGTCTTGTTTTTTTTTTCTTTTGTTAGCATGTCCCTGTGTAAAATGGCAAAGTTATGCTGTATCTGGGAATTTGTTCAATAAATAAATAAATAAATAAATAAATAAATAAATAAATATTATACGTTTGCTGCGATTAGAGACATAAAGTATGATCGACACAATTTAGTATTTGTGCAATGATCTTCAAACAACTGGTAACATTCATTCAACAGACACCACGACTAGCTTTTCCTTTGTAGTAGATGGTGTGTTAGGATTTCCAAACTAACATCACCAAGGTCTCTACAGATACTCATTTTGTAGTGAAAATTTCGATGTGTAGGAGAACATGTTTTAAGTGCATTTACAAATGTATTCTATTAATCATTTTCTGATTTGTCTAAAAAATTTACTACCTTAAATGTAAGGTGACGAATGGTTTAACTACAACCACAATCTCATGAACCAGATGTTCATGATCAGATCGAGAGTTGAGGAGTCAATTATGTGACTGAGATTGCGACTGAAAGAGTGAACAGTTTTAACAGGAATCTTATTTAGATCATAACTAGGTACAGAATGTCTCTAGGTTATTTATGGTTCATTGATAAATATTTTATTGTCTCTACAATATGACAAATTCCATTTCTTTCGAAGGATCCAAGAAAGCATGTTTGCTGATGATACCATTTTTTTTTTCGGAAAGAGTATTTTTGAAAACGTTTGTAATAGTTTTGTCAACATCTCATGATTAAATATTTCATCAATAGATGAACAGTATCCTATGATCTATAACGCAATTTTAGGAAACGATTGTCCATTCATTTAATATTTTTGCAGCAAAATTTTCATGATGATTTGGAATATTATTATCAAATATTTAAATTATTTTTCAATCTTTTTAATATTTAATCTGATATTACTTCCTACTTATTGTTAAGTTGTAATAATATTCAAGTATTTCCTAATTATTTCATATTTATGCTTCCAAATTTTAAAATCTAGAAAATCTAAATTGATTAAACAAACTCAGTAATAACGATGGGAAATAGTATTAAAAAAATAAGTCTAAAATGAAAGAAATGAACTGTTTTATGGTAATTTTATTTATTTATTTAAACAAAACTATAATCTATATGATATAATCACAATGTTTACTGTTCTAACAAAAATGTCATGCATATATATTTGTATCACTTTAATGACATGTTGCACATGTATTAATCAATAAGAGAAAATGTCCTAATATTATACCGGTAATATGTAACCAATAAGAGTATCTTTCATTTGTTAAAAACTGACTTTTCTTGGAGACAATTCTAAAATGAACTTACAAAATGTTTAATTTTATATGTGCTACTGTTGGTGTTGCCCATTTTATGATGCTTAGAGTTCGAACAGGGACGATTATTTTTTTCCTCTAATTTAAATTTGTACCTTCATGTTACACTTTGAGTTCTTCTGTTATACGTCAGGACCACCTTAAGCATTCAATGATTGACTGGATTATTATGTAACTAGATATCGTTTTCACCATCTCATTTTAGGTATTACATCACATAAAATTATCTTTTGTTGTAAAATCTGTAACAGCGAGTGCAATATTTCTTATATCGTACGTGCAGGTCTATTAAATTACGGAAAAATAGCAGTCTGGTCATGTAACACTCAAAGTCATTCAATTTCAAAGTACAAAGATAAACTTTCATGTCATTTTATTCAAACACTGATACTTTCCAAGCACACGTTAAAATCAAATGCGAAGTATGGAAATTCTGCTGATACTGTTAAAGCTAGAGTGTGGTTTATGTCTTTGCTATGAAGTTGGAGATAAATATTATTTCATTGTTTTGTGGTTCTATCTTATTTAAATAATACCGTAAACTGAGGTTACTTGGAAAATCTGATGCTATTTGGAAAACTGACATTTTTGTGTTATATGGTATAATAATAATAAGAGAACTATAACAGATACGTCGTTTTCTTCCAAACCAATGAAAAGTAGGCACCTAAAAGAAACAATATGGATGGTCATAAGTGCTGTGTCTTATTTATAGACTAGTCTAAAAATTCTTACAAGCAATTGATACTCTTTTTGTGTTTTTGAATTTTCTGTAAATTGTCCCTGTGTTTCCGTAATGAAAAGTGATTTTTATCTGGTTGTGCTAAATATCATTGCTTTCAGAAGTTTCCTAATGAGACGTATTAGTTTTACATTTCAAATTCCTTTCTGGGACAATCTGTGTCCATTTTTTTTTATTTCCTTCCTTTTTTTAAATAAAAATGATATATTGATCAGGGTATATACAGCAATGACATTATTAAGGTTTAGCCTGAACCTACCTACAACCGCAGAGAACAAATTGTTTTCCCATATGACTGCAGCAAAGAATTTCAATATGTGAATTTTTGTCCTTATCATACTGTGTTACATTATTATTATTAATATAACAGTACTATATGGAGTTACGTTTTGCAGAGATGGCTAAGAAATCGAACCCAAAGAGATGTGAGGATTATAGAACTATTAGTCTCATATCTCATGCAGCTAAAATTCTGCTCCGAATACTGAACAGAAGGTTATATGAAAATACAAATAAAGAAGTTGAGGAGGAGCAGTTCGGGTTCAGAAGAGGCAAGGGCACAAGAGATGCTATTGGATCATTAAGGGTGATCGGTGAAAGATTTATAGAAAAAGGGAAAGAGGTGTATGTTGTATTTATTGATCTAGAAAAGGCTTTTGACCGCGTGAATTGTTGTTGGGAGTTCTAACGAAGATAGGGTTGGAATGGAAAGATAGAAGACTTATAAGAAACATATACATGAACCAACAAGTAAGTGTTAGGATAGGGGAAGAACTGACGGAAGAGAGTACAATTGGAAGGGGAGTTCGACAAGGATGCTGCCTATCGCCAACACTATTTAATGTCTATCTAGAAGAGATAATGAAAAAGAGTTTACATGATGATGATGGTATTTCGGTAGGAGGTAGAATGATTAGATGCATAAGATTTGCAGATGATATGGCGCTTCTTGCAGAATCTGAAAAGAAAATCCATAAAATGTTAGAAAAAATGAGAAAGGACTTTGAAGAATATGGGATGAAAATAAATGTTAGAAAGACAAAAGCCATGGTGATTGGAATGAAGGGGTCTGTGTCAAATATAAAAGTAGGAAAGGATAAAATAGAACAAGTGAATAGTTTTCGATATCTGGGTAGTATTTTTAGTAACAACATGAAGTGCGAACGTGAAATAAAAGCAAGGATAGGAATGGCGAAAGAAGCCTTTAGGAGGAAGAAAAGTCTGTTTTGTGGGACCTTGAAGAAAGAGTTGAGAAAAAGACTTATAAAATGCTTCGTGTGGAGTATTGTACTGTATGGGGCGGAAACGTGGACATTACGTAAAAGTGATGAAAATCGACTGGAAGCCTTCGAAATGTGGGTGTGGAGAAGAATGGAAAGAATTAGTTGGGTCGAGCTCTAAACGAATGAGAGAGTGTTAGAAATGGTGAGTGAGAAAAGAACACTTTTAGATATTATTAGGAAGAGGAAGAGAAACTGGTTGGGACATTGCCTAAGAAGAGATTGTATTATGAGGGACGTCCTAGAGGGTATGATGTCGGGAAAGAGAGGGAGGGGGCGAAGGAGACTACAATTAATGGATGATATAAAAACAGAAAGATCATACGCGAAGACGAAGAAGTTAGCGGAGGACCGTGGAGCATGGAAGCTTCTCAGCTGCGGCAAGTGACCTGCCAATACGGGCAGAATACCTATGATGATGATGATATGATATTTTTGCAGAGTTAACTTAAATATACACTTGTAAAAATGGTACCAGTTAATTTGGGTACCAGTAAAAATTAAATCAATGTAAGGCAATTACTAACCTGATACATACATAAATTTCATAAAATTATGTAGAGCGTGTTTTAGTGTTTTAAAGAAGTCTCAAGAGCTTATGCGTGTATTCGCATTTGCCAAACTTTCCCTTGCATTGTTTGAAAAACTACCGTTTATAAAAGTATATTGAAAAAATACTGGTTCAGGAAGACAAGCTTACCACTGTAGTTAGTGTAGATTGGTTCAACAATTTATTGTGTTTAACTAAAAGGTTGTGCAAAAAAAGTATCTTTTTTATTTAATACAGTCTAGAAACACATTAGACCCTACTATGAAAGAAACACAGGCGTGCTGCACATCAATCTTCTCAGGAAAGTGTGATCTTACAAGTGGTTCTTTCCAAATAGTCCCATCTTTCACACAGCTTTTACTACTATGAAAAGATATATATTTTCCAAGTAGCCCGGAAAGCGGGGCTCCTGGGAGGCTTCAGTCTCAGTAAAATTTTGTTATGACTGAAGGAAAAGGTAACGAACTAAGTTCTAGAAATATCACAAGAAGAAGAAAAGTTAATTCCAATAAACAACAAGGGATAGTATGAATAAGAAACTAAACTTTGCAAGTAACCCAAGTTTACGGTAACAAAATTACCTTTATGTTATGTATTGCGTAAAAATATTTTTGTTATAATGGCGATTGTTTTCCTTTTTCTTTTGTGTAAATATTTCATCTCGTTCTGTGAGAAACGCTTTGCTAGTTATCTTAAACTTTCTTCGAAATATTTCATTTATATTAGCAGACAATGTAGGGAAAATGTTACAAAGCATGAGTCGCGGTCCTAGAGGCAGCATGGCCAGTTTACAGGCTGTCACGAAATGGCAGTTAACGTTAGAATTTTAATAAAGTTCGGAGCTATGCCCTGTTTTCCAACAATGTGCACAACATGTTACCTGCACAATCTGATACACAGTGTGTTGAATTAAGAATCATCTTAAATTTTCCTTACAAAATCAAAAGTTAATACGTATACTTTAACATATCAGCCAACATGCCTTTATTTGACTAAGTCGTGCTGTGCCTCCTTAAGACTGACACCCATTATTTTTTTAAATACTCTATGAATATTCAGATGTTCCTCCTGAGAATAAGCCTGAGTCCAATTCAACCCGCCTGCCAAGCACGTACGCAGGAATTTATTTCAATATGAGGACAAGTTATGTTAAAATTTATAAAATCACCCCTATAATTAGAGTAAATTTACAGAATAGTAGATTTTTTTTTCGGGGAATCCGGACCCCTAGGATCCACCTTCTGAGTATATCCCTGCCGCCTACAGTGCGTCACACAATTTATTGGTCATTCTATACAAAGGTATCAAAAAGACATGTTTTCATAAATATTTGATTTGCAGCTTTGAACGTTAACGAAAATTTAGTAAATATATATTTACTGTATTCTTGTATTTATTTGTTTCCGAAACCTCTATAGTATGAACGATAGAACGTTGGGAATTATGATTCCGCATATACATAATGTTTTAATTGACAGTACCTGATAAAGAAGCAAAATTCATACCTTTGAAATATGATCCTGAAAAGTTAGTGTATAATTATTTGATAACATAACTAATTCTTTCATTTAGAAATCTGATGTTCAATACGTTCTTACAAAGCTGATAGGAATAGTGCTGAAGTTTACGAATACTGAAATCAATGTACTATAGAGAACTTTATTACCCTATAGATACTTAAACAATAGGATAAATATGAAGGTGGGAAACAACAAGAACTTATGACTTAGAACGTAAAAAAAGATCATAGGGTAAAGAGTTCGAAAAGGGGGCTCCAGAAAAAGTTGTCCTTTTTAAATGTGCATAACACTGGCCCCATTAATTTTTTTTTTTATCGCCCTGCCACTAACACAAGTTTCCCCCCTTCTTGTTTTCCGGTAAACAGAGCTGCACGCTTCCTGCTCAACGCTTCCCTCTCTAGAGCGATCTGAGCGTGCTCAGCAGCGATCTTCTGCTTCAGTGTAAGATGCAAAAGTTTAGCTGCAGCCACCGCTGGTGTATCGGAGACTGGGGGTGGGTAATTGTTGAGTTTGGGATGGAATCCATTTTTGTCTGCAACGTATTCCACAGTTCTCACTTGATGACGAGGATCCACATAAGAGTATACACCTGAAAATAAATAATTGATTAGATATTAAGTTAGAGTATATGAAAGGTAGTATTATAACAAGAAATTACATATACATAAAGAAAAAGGCTAGGCTGCGCAATGTTCAGTTAGTTGTTCAAAGATGTTTTTTTTTCCTTTTACAAATAAGATTATTTTATTGCGGACGAACCAATCGTGGAGTTTGCAAAATTTTCGCAAGTTATTAAGATAACTATAGGAACTTTTCTTTTTCTCGTTTCAGATCGCAGTGTGAACTGAGTGAATAAAGGTAAATACTAACGCAAGAAGGAAAGATGGAGCGTGGAGGTGATTATCCAGGTTGTCAATCACAGTAAAAGCAGTGCATGAAATAAATTAACAGCAAACACAAAGAGGGGGCGCCAATCACGCTTAATATTAGCTAAGTTAGTACTGCAATTTAAAGCATCTTCTAACGTGCAACGTGATAAAGGGACATCAACCAGTGTGATACTAGCTAGTTATCTTAAGCCTAATGAGGAGTACACGACATAATCCAATCAAATGTGTATCGCATTCTGCACATGCAGAAGTAATCCATATAACATTCAAACTTTGCAACATTTCAGTGAGGATGGCCAGGTCGTCGCCTACAATTCTGTAAGTAGGCATGAGAGCGCATCAACGAAAACTAAATTTGCATCAATACTTTTTTACTTTACTATTAGTAAGGATATTTCGTTTTATGGTAAAGCGGAAGTGAGCTAACAAAATTTGAAGTACTAAAGTGATAAAATTAGTCATTGGACAGATGGTTCGAGAGTGTATGGAGAAAAGATCATGAAGGCCAAATCGGAACAAAATTCGGTGTATATATAGCCCATCATCTAGGAAATGAAGATCGCTATGTTTGGCCAGAGACAGGCTCATCTCGATAACAGAGGTTCTATTCCACAGCTTTGTACACCGGGAGCTTCTGAGCTCAGTTCACCTCGGCTTGTTATTATTAGCTTTGACCATGGTGAGATGAGGTGAGATTTGATCCGCGAGCTTGTGGACGGCGAGGTTTTGGCACGTGAGATTTTAGTCTACAAGGTTTTGGGCGGCTAAGTCTTGACCATGTAAAATTTTGTTCCGCCAGGTTTTGGGCGGCGTTGTTTCGGCTACGAGATTTTGGCCGTATACCCTGTGCCAGTTCCAAAAGGTGTTTCAAGTATGTAAAATCGTAAGCAAAAATTGGACAGGAAGGGAAGTATTTCGTTCCGGACGAAAATAATTTTTCTTCTTCAGCCATTTTTTTTATTTCTCTTTTTGCTGGTACTGGTTAATACAATGTTAAATTATAAGTGAAAATCTCAAATCGAACTACTTCGAGAACCTCTTTAGACTTCGGTGAAATCTTTAAAAGACACATGAAACCTAGGGTCCATGATTGGTCTAAGAATTTTATTCTTTATTTTATTTTATTCATAGTAGTGATTAGAGTTAAGAAACTGCATTTCTTGAAATTTAGTGCGGAAAGGGAAAATTAGGCGAAATTTACATCCTATACATTTAAATATTAAATTATCTACAATTAATTGTCTATGTCATTTATATCTCGTACTGTTTACAATGATTATGTTGGTATTATAACCAAAGGATAGCTTTAAATTCCTTGCATTGTTGCGTGGGTATTGTTATGTTAGCACCAACACAATATTAATTTAATGATTTAATGCTTAAATTAGTTTCGATGGAAATGAACTGTTCAATATGCTTTCTATTTTGAAATCTATTATACAAACATTTGATACTAAAAGTAGTAGTAACTGTTGTAAATTACGAATTTGCATATTTCGAGAAAGCAGATTTAAGAAAACATGTTCAAAAATAATGCAATATATTCTCGCTATACTGGTTAGTAATGCATATGTCTAACCAGTGTTTGGTTTAACAAAATCTTTATGGTCAGATAATGGAAATGCATGTCGATTGCATTTGTATTGGCGGAATTCGCTGATTAGATTGGAGTTAAATGACTGTTTCAGCATCAGGAACATACCAGGTTATCATAAAATAAGTATCGCTGTTAAGAGAACTCTGGAGACGTAAGCACTTGACAGAATGCAACCAAACTTGGTAGAAATATATTTGGAAACATGCAGAAGCGATTGGTATACAAAATAAAATTAGTTCCAATTTTCGCCACCAGTAGTAATTGTGGTGCTCTACAACGCCAAGTAAGTGCAGCGTGGAAGAAAAACGACATGATAAGAAAGACTGTAATTACCTCTCCAGGTGCTTACTCACGCCTGTATGTGTTTCAATGATACGGGTTTGGGTGCCAGTATATGCCAGAAGTGAATTGATGCTGATGCTATGTTTGCATTTTTTACCCAAGTTCTTTGCCTTGTGATCAAGGGATATCTGGTTCGATTTCCGGTGAAGACAAGTGAGTCAGATCCCATGTTAACTTGTAGGTCCCATCCTTAGAACGTCATCATCTCATACAGTATTAGTCACCACGGATTCCCTTGCCCAAGAACAAGTCAAAGACCTGCCTTTGGGCAGAGCCCCATATCAACATCATCGCCCATAACACATCACTACACCACTGGGTTATTAATAGGAGTACAAATCAATGCCACGCGTCGCATGGGGGCATATTTACTTTCTTTCTTTCATTGAATATCAATAATATCATTTGTCTTCCATATCACACTTACCGTACTTAACACTAAACAGAAACACAATTATGTCTGG
This sequence comes from Thermobia domestica, assembly GCF_964235325.1. Taxonomy (NCBI): domain Eukaryota; kingdom Metazoa; phylum Arthropoda; class Insecta; order Zygentoma; family Lepismatidae; genus Thermobia; species Thermobia domestica. The sequence goes on along the minus strand of NC_137465.1, from coordinate 103,374,638 downwards.
GGGCGAGATTTGACACTAATCTTTCTCTGGAATTTTGGGGGAGCTTGCAGTTTATGAACACAGGAAAGACTAACATTTAAGTTCGTTTTTGTAAGATATCCAAGAATTTTAAAGGGATGCTTTAGCTCAAAAGCCCCCTCCATGTAAATCCGCCATTGACCACTGGGTGTTAATAGCATTGGTAATCAATGCCACGAGACCTACAGGAGAAGTAATTACAGATTTTCTTATCATTTAGCATCATTAGTGTCGTTTTTCTTCCACGCTGTACTTGCTTGATGTTGTACAGAGCCACAATTACCTCTGGTGGCGAAAATTGAAACTAATTTTATTTTCTACATCAATCGTTTCTACATGTTCCCAAATATATTCCTACCAAGTTTGGTTGCATTCTGTCGAGTGGTTACGTCTCCAGAGTTCTCTGAACAGTGATACTTATTTTATGATAACCTGGTATAAGGCTTCAACATACACTTCAAGGGATATATGAACCACCGTAACAAGTTCAAATTCCAAGATTGTCCCATCGAACGCGGGACCATGTGCGACCCCTGAACTAAATTCATGCGCAATAGCCACTTAACCAGTGGGGAGGACGGCCGAAATTCTTCTTCATATGAACTTGAAAATGAGTTCACAAAATTTCCACAAAAGTGTTCTAGAAAATGGGATTTATCTTGACTCAGCTTGAATCTTAAAAAAGTGTAATTAGCTGGCACCTATAATCACTAATGTTTAGTGTTATTTTCTCTTAGTTTAGCACAGTATGTGTTTAGTTAGTAGTGATGCAAGTATCTATTATTAGTTGGTAATTGTGCTTATATCCCTTTGGGGATCTTTTGGTTCATTTTGTACCATGCGCGTTTTTCATGGTATATTGCGTTATTTCTCTTCTATTTGAGCTTTTTCGTCCGTTTTTTTTTCAAGTCCAGAGGCATTGTAGAAGACATTACGTATGGTTTCACACCTTCCTCCGTCCAGACATAGAAGGTGATGACGTCATAATTTTGAAATATAAATTTTCCCTTATGAAGCTTATGTTCATTATTTTTTGGTGGGCTTATTTTTCCACGTAGAAGATTGAAATTTTGCACAAACATTCAGTCCATCGAGTAGTATTTACCAGATTTTTTGTTCCGATGTCAGTGTTAAAACAGGGGGGGAACCAGAGGGGCAAAGGGTTAAAAAAAGGGATATTTTTACCCCAAAAATCCCGTTTTTCGTCATTTTCCCGCCTCACATACATGATGGGGACACGTGAGTCATACCGTCTGAAAGGCAGTTCCATTCTGAAGAGAATGACGGTCGAATTATTATCCTAGGGTAATTAGGGATGTCTCAGGGAATTTTTAAAAAATATACTTCTATATACGGAAAAATGGGAAAAGGTCGGTTTATTTTTTTGGCGGGCTTACTTTTGCACCTAAAAGATTGAAATTTTGCATAAACATTCAGCCCACCTAGTAGTATTTATCAAATTTTTTTAGATCTGTGCATTAAAACATGGGGGGTCCAGAGGAGAAAAAAGTTGAAAAAAGGGATTTTTAGACCCAAAAAATCCCGTTTTTCGTGATTTTCCCGCCAAACATACATGATGGAGACACATGAGTCATACCGTCTGAAAGGCAGTTCCATTCTGAAGAGAATGACGGTCGAATTATTATTCTAGGGAAATAAGGGCCATCTCAGTGAATTTTTATCAAAATATACTTCTGTATAGGGTAAAAATGGGGCATGGTCGGCACATTTTTTGGCGAGCCTATTTTTCCACGTAGAAGATTGAAATTTTGCACTAACATTCAGTCCACCTAGTAGTATTTACCAGATTTTTTCCGTTTCCTGCGTAAAAACAGGGGTGTCCAGAGGGGCAAAAGTTGAAAAAAGGGATTTTTAGGCCAAAAAATTCCTTTCTTCGAGATAGAGACACGTGAGTCATACCGCCTGAAAGGCAGTTCTAAGCTGAAGAGAATATAGGCGACACATGACCCTAGGGTAATCAGGGATGTCTCAGGAAATTTTTTCTCTGAGATCATAGTGTTTTGTGGTAATTTTGGGCATTGTGGGAATTCCTGATAAAATTTCTCACGCCCTTACTATTCAAGATAGAAACTTGAAATTTGGTACACGCATTTAGTTTACCAAGTACTATTTATCTGATTTTTTGGAGGTCTCTACGTTCACACAGGGGGGCCCAAAGTTGGACAAAAAAATTTCCCCCTCAAAATTTTCCCTTCGACATCAATTTTCCCTCTCCTGGTATATGGTATGGGCATGCAAGTGATACCATTTGAAAGCCACCTCTATTCTGAAGAGAATGAGGTATGAACCATGATCCTAGGATAAATAGTGACGATGCAGGAGCTGCTTGACTGAAAGTTTAAAAAATAGCCCAAAAAGCCAGCATCCGGAAAGGGATATATGTTAGGGTAGGGCAGGGATGCAAATAACCACTCGCCCACTCGCGCGGGGCTAATGGTTCATCAGTGCACGCGAGTATTTAATATCATACCGAAAATAAGTAAATTATTTCTATTGTGGGATGTGGGCTAGCAACTTTTTTCTTGGGCTACTAAAATTTTGTTGTTTATTTGCATCCCTGTGTTAGAAGTAAATTTAGTAATAATGTGCAAAAATCATCAGTTTAAAATTTAGATTGCCAATTACACAAACATCGCTGGTCTAGGATTGCCTTCAGTTCAATCTAACACTAGTTTAACACTAGTATTGTCGAAACACTAGTTATATACACCTTACATCTTCGTTCAATAACTTCTGAACGAATTGTATAATTGGAATATAGTTTTCAGTATTACATAGAGTATTATGTTTCTCTGAAGAAAGAAAGAAACAAAGAAAAAATAAAATGAAACTACTAAAAGCATTAATAAAATAATACCTAGTGTGTGTTGACCGTTTTTGTTTAGAGACTGATGTCCATTTTGAAAACATGTCTTATTATTAAAAAGTTGTTAAGGAATACATGAAGATATGTAATGAAATTTATTCTTCCTGTTTTACGTCTTACAGCTATGCTCTGCAGGCTATAGGAGACGGTGATAATGAAAATGAATGAAATGGTGGAATGAAGAATATGAGAGAAAACGGAAGAACTCCGAGAAAACCCACACACATGGTGTTTGTCCACCACAAAACTCACTTGATGCGAGATGGGCTCATTGCTGCAAACTACTCTAACTATAAGCATGTTAATAAGATTTTTAATAATGCAATCAGTTTGCAAGTACAATTATACGAGGAACATGTCAAAGAAAAAGGCCAATAACTTTTCTTCTGGGTTGTGAGCACTGATGAAATTGAGCATCTGCAGGAGCATTAATACTCTGTGTCTGCAACAGAGATAGAATCGTCTGAGTGGGGTTGCGTACGTGCAAATAACAGTAAGGTGAAATAGCTCCAGCAATACAAAATCATGCCAAATGTGAAGTGAGATCTGTTATATGATTCCTGAACGCCAAAGGACAACATGGAGCTTACATTCATCGGGAATTGTTTGTCATTTACAGATCGACAGTAATGAATGAAGGAAGGTCAGGCAGTGAAGCAGCAGAGAGTTTCGGAAAGATAGTTTCAATGTTCACGACGATGGGATGAGCGTAGCGAAAGGACTAATGTTTAGATGGACGATCTGGTGGAGCGCATTAACGAGAAAGTATGATCCAGTCGCCAGCTCACACTGAACTCACAAAAGAGATTCCAAAAGTGTCTACGAAAACTATGCATCGAATTGTTATTGACAAGCTGCGTTATTACAGACTGCGTGAGGTGGGTACCAAAAATGCTGGCAGACGCTCACGAAGAGCAAAGAATAACAGCTGCGAGTGATTTTCTGGCCCCCTAGAAGGAGGATGGGGTGACCTCTTTTCTCACATAGTGACGGGGGATAGAATCTGGATATCATAAACCACTGGAGAGTCGAATCGGCACTCAATGCAATGGCGGCACCCTGGTTCTCCTAAAGTGAAGAAATTCAAACGAACTCAACCAGTTCACAAATTAATGGCAACCGTATTTTGGGATCAAAACGATGATTCTTGTGGAATTCTTGGAAACAGAATGAACAATTACAGCAATTATGAATTTCTAAACACCGAATAATCTGCGATGTGCCATCCAAAATCGGCGGAGAAGAATGTTACGCTCTGATCAACAACACCAGCCAACACAAAGGTGATCGTATGTTGGGAGAATTCAAAAATTTCTATGGAAATTATTCAATATCCTCTTTACAGTCCTAATCTTGTTCCCAGCGATCTTCTTTTTCTGCACCTAAAAAATGGCTTGCATCGAAACGTTTCAACGATGGTATAGAAGTGCCCAAGAGGTAAGTTCTGAACTGGCTGCACTTTCAGGCGGCAGATTTTTACACAGAGTTTATACGGAAGCTTGTGCCACGCTACTGGAAATATCTGAAGGTGTATGGTGACTACGTTGAAAATAAGCAAGGTACATAATTGTATATCAATCACAATGAATTTCTTCTCCTATCATTTTCTCGTTTTTATAATAAATATATTGGCCTTTTTAAAAAAACATGTTATGTATATTGAATTCCACTTAACTATAGAAATGTATTTTTGTTTCGTTATTGAAGACAATTTATCGTAGATGGCTTGAAGTAAAATATATTTCTTCCTCAATTTACGTAAACAAATTTTGTTGTATTGTAGTCTTGCTAAATACACAATTCTGTGTTTATTTTTAATTGAGTAATGCATTATTGGTTGCCTGAACATATATATCTTTACTTCCATACGTCCCACACGACTAAAATTATGTTCAATTTGAAAGAGGGAATCGAGGCACACTTGTATATTTTCCATATGGAAAAATCAATAAATTATCCCCTTTGTCATATTCACATATTGTATTTTACAGTGCACATATTTTCTATAGCTTCAATGGTTATACAAATTGCAAACTCTCAAGGTCTATGATGTCCTGAGATAGAGTAAACTTAGTATTTTTAAAATTTTATTTTAATTAAAATTAACACATTTATATGCTGAAAGTGATCTACAATATTTACAATAAATTTAATTCGTGTTTTTGACTTTTGTGCGATATATATATAAATTCGATTATGAGTAGGAGGTATGTTGCTCGAAACCCATGTTAAATTTTAGGTCTATATCTCACATAACCCAGGCTAAAAATGAACTTTAAAAAAATACATATCCTATAAATTTAACGGCCTGACAAATTCAATCAGATCCAATAGGCGGAGAACGATGTTTTAAAAATTATAAATAGTGAATAAGGGAGCAATATATCATTCGAAAGGTTATCGCAAAACAAATATTTTGGTCCAACTATGACGTCCCTGTGTGGTATGCATTGAAATTCGTGAACAAGTAGATTTCAGACATTAACCTACAGATCCATCATTTAAGAGAGATATCACGCAGGGTCATGGTAATTGAACCAAAATATTTGTCTAGTAAAGTTCTTTCAAAAGACATGTTACTTGATACCCTTTGCTACTTAATAAGATAAAACAAATATCAATCAGGTCATTAAATGCTAATTTAAGATCATGAGTTTTGAACATAATAATGCGCAATCAAACGTACGGAATTCAGTAAAGTAAGAAATTCTTTTTAAAATTTTCAAAAGTTAATAATAAATATTATTATTATTATTATTATTATTATTATTATTATTATTATTATTATTATTATTATTATTATTATTATTATTATTATTATTATTTTACAATTCTCAACACATCTTGATTAGAAGTTAACGGCCATTTTCAGCACCGAGGCTGAATGAGGCGGAATATAGCGTCAGTGCTGAAAATAACATTACATTCTAATTGCTCTATCTATTAATCAAAACCCGACAAAATTTAAGTCTTTATTGTATTACAACACACCTTCAGTCCGATGACTTTCTTCCTAGACCTTATTTTCAAATGGGCCTGGTGGGACAACTTCTTTTAGTTCAATCACACTTTAAGTGTTATGTAATTAGGAACGAATGGAAGCTGAAGATACTCTAACACCGTAGTATAGAGATAGAAGTATGGAGTATGAATATTGATTATACGTATGTAAATGTGTACATTTACTAAGGAACACTTTTGTAACAAACAAACTAATGGATTTGATATGACTTGACATTTACTCTTTCTAAACATTGAATCAGTTAATTAATAGCAGATGTGCTGACTAATTAATTAGTTGTCGGTAATGTCAAAGGTTCTGTAATATTCACTATATTGTCAATTTTTGTATTTAAAACATATGTAGGCTACTTATTTACTTATATTACTAATTCAATAGAAGCTGTTGCAACACGCGAAAGACTATCGGAAACAAATTTAAAAAACTGATAAAGCTGTGTTAATTTTTTGTAAACAAGCTCTATTTTTTATATTGTTTATAAATTTGATATTTGTAAGTTTATGTGACGAACTAGAGGCTTGTTGAAATTAATGAGATTCTAGGATTTGTAAGGTAAATTTTAGACTTTCAGTGAAGCAGCTACTGTTTCACCACTACTTACCCTAGAAATATGATTCGTGCCTTATTCTCTTCAGAATAAAACAGACTTCTAAATTATTCTATTTACATGTCCTCATCATTCAACTGAAGAGGGGAATTCGAGAAAAATGGGGATCTTTTTCTCAAAAAATTCCTTTCTCAAAAGTTTAGGCTTCTCTGGACCGGCCTTGTGTTAACGCACGAATCTCAAAATCATTTGAAAAATACTGACGGGTGTACACAATGCTTGAAATACCAATCTATTTTTAAAACTAAAGAGAGAGAAAATATTTGCCAATGTGCGATAAATATCCCAAAAATAACCAAAAAGTCTCCAAAAAATAGGACGTAATGTAAAGAGTTCCTAATACATCACTATTTATTCTAGGATTTTGGTTCGTGCCTCACTCTCTTCAGAATATGGACTATGCTCATATAACATCTATTACTGCTGGATTTCTTTTATTGTTCAGTCGTACATATATTATGAAACAGGTCGCATGTGTTTTGAGGAGGAACTCGTCAAGTTGGTGGGGGTCATGGCGTAATCTGTTTGGCCTTCAAGAGTACAAAGCAAAAGGATTATTTTGTTCTTTTGCAATTGTAAAGAAAATATATATTCCATGGTAGTATTTGATTATATGGGTATTCCTCTAAATTTTCTTTCTCTTCTAGCACAGAAAATCATACTGTATAGCTTATTGATGTAAAATAGAACGAAACAACTTCCAAGCTTTTCTTGTGCTTTTTAATGACAAGCGTAGCGTACCCATAAGAAGCCATATTATCCATTACTAAGTATTAAAATATTCCTTCAACGTTCACCAACTGTTTAAATGTATTTGTCTAATGGTATGTACCAGGGAAGCAAGAAAGTTCGTGCGCTTTTATACTATGGAAGAAAACTGTCAATTACAGGGTTTTAACGGTTTGTTTATTCGGCAAAATAGCCTCCATTTGCTTCTACAACCTTCTCCCAGCGCTCAACAAGCTTGTAAATGCCAGTTTTGTAGAATATTTGTTCCCGAGACTCGGAAAACTCAGCAACTGCATTTTTGACGTCTTGTTCAGTCTTGAACTGCCTGCCACGCATAAAGTTGTCTATGGCCAAGAATAACTGGCAGTCCGAAGGGGCGACATCTGGGGAGTAGGGAGGATGAGATACAAGCTCCCAACCAAGTTCTGAGATTACTTCCAGCGCCTGTTTTGCGGTGTGAGAGCGCGCGTTGTCCTGGTTATAGAGCACACCTCTTTTGTTCACTAGTGCTGGCTGTTTCTGGGTCAGTTTGATGGCTACCGTTCTCAGTTGTGATGAGTATACATCTTTGGTAATTGTCTTACCACGTTCCAAGAATTTGTAGTGCACGATACCGTTTGTAGTCCACCAAACACAGAGCAAAACCTTGTGTTGATGGATGTTCGGTTTTGCAGTCAAAGGCTTCGGATCATTCGGTGATAGCCAATGGTATGACCGTCTTTTATTGTCATACATGACCCACTTCTCGTCACAAGTTATTATACGGTCCAAAATTGGACAGATTTTGTGTCTCGTCAACAAAAATGAACAGATATTCAGTCTTAGAACTTGGCTCATAGCGGTCAGCTCGTGAGAGACCCACTGACCCAGTTTTCAGGTCTTCCCCAACTGATGCAGACTTACCCGAATAATTTTCCTGCTTACCTCGAATCGGTGAGCAAGTTCCTCACATGTTTGACTGGAATAATCTTCAATAGAGGCCTTCAGGTGGTCCATATCCACTGATTTAGGCCTCCCAGAGCGAGGCTTATCTTGAAAGGTCTCGTCACCAGTTGAAAAGGTCTGGAACCATTTTTGTGCTGTACATTTACTTATTACACCCTCTCCGAGCGCAACACATATTTTTCTAGCTGCTTCTGCACCATTTGTCCCCAATTTAAACTCGTAAAGCAAACAAGCTCTAAAAACTTCATTTGACACTGACATGATCACGAGCGATTTTTACACCCTACACTGACAAATGCGTTGTTATATTCACCGTGGCTGATGCGTCAATGAATAAGCTTTCCCAAACAGTCAAAACTTTCATGCTACGGGGACAGATGTCGCCGCAGCAGCCAAATGGAAGCGGGAGTGATTCAAAAGCGCACGAACTTTCTTGCTTCCCTGGTAGTTATATATGAAGAATCAAAAATTTAACTAATGTAATATACACTACTTTGGAAAATAGATATTCAAGAATTTATTTACGGACAATTATGCCATAACGATGAGGAATACCGTCTTCTTGAAGCCTTGTAGGAAAATTATCGGCAATACTTAATGACCTTTTTATGAAGGTGTTTGTAACCTTGCGCGATACGAGTATTTTCGATGGAAAATGGGCCAATTACTCTCTGCTCTCAAATTCTGCAGTAATTACCGAGGTATAAAATACTGTATTAGAAACCAGATGAACCTGACCCTGGCCAAGCAGAGCCACAAAATATAACAATATTATTATGTGCTAGCAAATTATCCGTTCTTCGCACGGGGAGAATCGTTTCATTTTGGACATAAAGGACAATAGGGTCTGAATTTGATTTAAATGGCATCGGAAGTGTCACTATCCATCTCACCGGCCACGAAAACTTTGGATTAGGCACTAATATTGGTCATTTTTGATCATTGTATACATCTCCACTTCTCTCCACCTTCCCTAAGTTCTAACGTCAAAGTGAAATCATGAAAAAAAAACTTCCTAGGCCCGAACCTCATTTATGTTGAAAATTTGATCGATTTTTGGTCGGGTGTTTCAAGAGTTATTACGTAACAAAGATAGTCACTTTCACTTTTTATATATCTCCCTCCCCTCCCTTACGTTGCACCGCCAAGGTGAAATGATAAAAATCATCCCCGGACCAAACCTCAACAATGATGAAAATTTGATCGAGATCGATCGAGTGGTTCGAGTTAAGTTATATATATATATATATATATATATATATATATATATATATATATATATATATATATATATATATATATATATATATATATATATATATATATATCCCCTTCCCCTCCCCTAAGTTCTACCGTCAAAGTGAAAAAATAAAAATCACCCCAGGCTCGAACCTCATCTATATTGTTAAAGACGATGCATGCAAGAAGTCTAGTGTTAGTTTATTATAAGCTATTGGCAAAATAATGGCTGGACAAGAAAGAAAATCTCCTGAGAAATGAAACTGAACAATGTTTTAGCATTCAAGCTTAATTTGCTACTAGTGTGATAAATTATATTCAATGTAAGATAAATATTATAGACAAATGTCACTACTTTCCAGTCGACAACACAGAAAATGTTTTGTATTGTTCACCACATTAAACATGACAACTAATATTTGATATCAAGAGATAACTTACACATACAAGATAGTACCAATACTATTAATCTATGTCTGTATTATACCTAGGTACAATACTATTAATCTATGTCAGTATTATATTAATCAAGGTGTTGCTTAACATAAGGAAAATGTCTGAACCATTATGTCTGAAGTTATTTTTAAACATAGTTAAAACCTACCTCGAAATGTTGTCATGTGTTTTTTATTGAAATGCGTATGCTAAGAGAACATATGGGGTTAAAATGTTCATAAATGTGATGTGGGTCCATAAGTAGAGTTTCTGACGTTAGTGAAATGAAACTTAGTATATAAAATCGTTATTAAAATTTAGTGAGCACGTTTCCATATTTCAGTATTAAGTGGGAAAGAGTAGCAATTTCTATAATTTTTGTTCAACATTTAAGAATGATGACATCGAGGATGTACATATTGTCATCACAGGAAAACGAATGAACCGCTTGAAAGATGTTTTTCAATGTTTCTCGATGTTTTTTTTTTTTTTTTCATACTGTACTTACCATTTGACTCCAGCCAGGTTTTTACCGTGTTACATTTATTAACATTTATATCGTAAGAAGAAATATTTAAAATGTAAGCCGAAAATAGAGTATGTCTCGAGTTCCTTATGTTAGAGAGGTAAAGCTAGGTATATAAATACTTTATTTTAAAATATGTGAACACATTCTGTCATCTTCAAAAAAAAAAAAAAAAAAGTGAAAAGGGAGCAAATTCCAAATATTTGGTCCATATATAAACAAGATACCGTAATTGTCTGCCTGATCATCACGGAAAAGCGAACGAACCGCTTGAAATAAATTTTTGAACACATTTGTACTTACAAGAAAATGGTTAGCTGGCGCTCCTGAGAATTTGACGAACCTTGGACACAATTTAGAGGATGGCCAACTATGTCTAAATACAAAATTTCAGGTGGAAGTGAACACGAGGAAAGAAGTAATAACGAATTAAAGTTTAGGTTGGAAGTCATTCAGAAACAGAAACAAACAGTTCAATGACCTTCATGACATGCGAGCATCATTTCACAGAATTCAACACGCCTATCGCAATCATCTGGATACAACTTTTGGTCATAATAAGGCTTCCATGGTCTGTGATCTAACTCTTTGTGGACAATTGCACGCACAGAATAACGTGTAATGACACTCTTTCTTGCAACCTGCCTTGTTGATTTTGAACATCGAACATCTTCCTCACTGTACCCACCTTTTCCTCGATATCGAAGTTCAGGACCTACCTGATCTTTTATTAATCTCTACAACAAGTTATAACTAACTTTGTCACACCGTACATTGCAACCATGAAAGTCAAAGCTATAACTATGTTAAAAAAAAAAAAAAAAAAAGCTTAACTAACTGCACACACGTAACCATTTCTTTAAAATATTACAGTGTTCCAAAACTTTGCAGTACACCCCTGTGCTGTTATGCAACCATAATCACTCTAAAGAATATTTGGTTGCCTATAAGCATATTTACCGTAATTAACCCAGCATTGGTTGGGATATTTCATAATTTAGCTCCAAAGGTAACCTTAGATCTTGAAGAAATTTGAATGGGACTGCCGTGAAGATATACTCTTTCAAACAAATAATAATAGTAATTAATCAAAATCGGCACACCTATGTCGAAGTTATGCGTGAAGATGTCCAGAACATATATATAAAATGGTGGAATTAATAACCTTCTTTTTTCTTTTTAAGTCAATTAAAAATTAGACGTTCGTATTAGAGTAAGTGTAGTCCATGAGCTGTTTATAGTGTTCCATAAACACCCTGCTGGATATTAAAATTGTAACTCTTATCATGAAGCATTGGTTGAACCCATTACAAAATGTGTGGAGAATGAGATGGTGGTAACAATAATTAGCAGTGCTGCTCCGCAACACATCATTTGCATCGGCTACAGTTCTGAAAACATCAATCAAAAACAGGCAGAGCTGCAATTCACTACTTGTCGAAGTTGACGTGAATGAAAGTGTGGATGGTCGAATAATGCCTCACCTCAATCCTAGCACATTCTGCCGTTGACCACACAAAAATTGTAGCTAAACCTGACTGTGACATTGGTGCCCGTGTTAAACAGAGTGCAGCCACACTGATGTGAATATGGAGTCGATGGTTTCAGAAAGGCTATATAAAACGACGTGCAGGATTCCAATAGCCGAATTGTATTATGGACGAAAGAGTAGAGACTTCTTATGCGTACGATTATGGCAAACTTGAGAACCATATCCCGAACACTGGCGCAGAATTCAAGGTTGTTACGAACACAGTAACTTCAAACAGCTCATCTTTAAATAACAGTTATAGTACGCTTCAAAGTGTTTCTTTAGAAATATAATTCCGAAAATCTAAGGTAGTATATTTTCGTGGTTGGTTAGATTGGTATTTAGGGCCCCTTTCAACACCGAGGCTATGTGAGACGTGGATTTACATCTTAACGTGAAATCTGAACCACATATAAACTCCTGCTGTTATCGAATCTGATCTCCCAAGCCAAAGGCACGTACACTAACCATATGGCCATAAGAGGGAGCTTAGTACATTTTCATTTGGTGCATATGACATATTACAATGAACTAATATATAAACAAGTGCTGTACAATTAGATAAAATATGCATGTATGTCCACGCTGATTATCTGGATGTGGGCTTCGTAGTAAACACAATATTATTGAAAATCAATATAGCCTACACTATACGAAAGTTTCGATGCCGTAGGATTTTGTTAACACAAATTTTACTGTATGAATTCCAGTAAAAGAGACTTTTCATTTACATGAAAATAATAGAAGCTAAACATAAAATAAGCATAGTACAATGTTGTGTACCAACGTGTAGGGATGCGCACGAGTCGAGACATGTCTCGAATCTCGACTCGACTCGACTCGAATTCGAGTCGAGATTCGAGTCGAGACACACTTTGTAAAATTCGAGACGAGTCGAGACAAACGTATTTCTCGACTCGAATTTTCGAGTCGAGACTCGAGTCGAGTCGAGACAGCTGCTAAAAATCTCGACTCGACTCGAATGTCTCGAAAATTTTTCTATAATTTTTAATATTATTTTGAAGAAAGTGCTCGCTCAGAAACACTCGGCACGAGTATTTCGGAAACTGCAGGACTTATCAGGTGTTCGAGGAGTGCTGTGGTGATTGTCTTCAGCAAGTGGCGAAACCAAGGGGAAAAGACGTCCAAATGTCGAGGGGTTGGGTGCCCCCACCTCATTACAGATGTCGAACGTTCTAGTCTGGGCAGATTGATAAAACAGAACAGGCGGCGAACTGCGTCGGAACTAAGATCAAAGTTTAATGCTGGGCAAAGTACAAGTGTATCTGAACTAGTTTTGTCAAATTTCCGGAAATTTTGAACCTGTTTTTTTTAAAAAAACGTTTTTTTCGATTTTCTAGAAAAATTGAAAAAATAAATGTTTGTATTAGGTTAATTTTACTAGTAATGATATCTTTTTTTTTTCAAACACGGGAAAAATTTAAGTTCAAAATTTTCAATATTGCGAATATTAAAAAATGGCACTCGAAAATAAAATTATTCCAATTATTATCTATATATTAAAATACTAGATTTACGCGTATATGTTTCTCCTCACAGAAAAGTTTATATGTTTGTCTCCAATCCTTTCAACAATGAGGCCTCGAACCCACAAGTGCTAGAAACGTGCCGTTTTCATTTGTCGATTCCAAATTTTATGTAAATTGTCCAGTTCTAATTGAATATTTTTGTAAAAAAAAAAAAAAAAGTGGCCATTAGTTCTTTATTGCATTTATAGGGGTACACAAGAAGTACTGTGGGGGCGCGGTGGCTCAGTGGTAGGACGTTCACCTCCGGTGCATGGGGTCCCTGGTTTGATCCCAGATCGCGCCATGTGGACTTTGTGGTGGACAAACACCATGCTCGTGGGTTTTCTCGGGGTTCTCCCGTTTCCTCCCACTTTCTTCATTCCACCATTTTATTCATTTCTCATCATCACCGTCTCCTTTAGCCTAACCGGCATAAGAGTGGGACGTAGAAACTTAAGATATCATTTCACTAGAAGTACTGAAATTTTTGAAAAAGTAAAGCATCATACCCTACGAGTTATTCCAACATCACATAGTTGTATATAGGGGTTGTATATCTGTCAGGCGTTTATTTCATGGCCAAATGATAATGAAAACGAAGGATAACCATTTGTCCAGTCTAAGATTAATCTTCATTGTTTGGAGAGTTTTTTTTTTCAATAAACACCGTTTATCACTGACATAATTAATTGTGTGTGTACTTTATTTACTTATTAAATAATGCATGCAAATGCATGCATACATGATATGGGCATTCAGTAAATGGATACTTGAAAATTTGAACTCAATTATCTATACAAGCCGGCTACGAGTCTTTTGTTAGCCGGCTACGGGTGCAGTGCAAACTACTCTTTGGATTGAGCTTCTTACCGGATGTGTAGCCTACCTAAGGACCACACAGATGTTATCGAAACTATTGTGCTTTGTGTTTTTTTGTATGCTTTGGCAGAAAGTTCTGTAGATATCGAAGCCCGCCAGTGAAGCCATATCTAGCATCTTGGTGCTAGATCTAGCATAATTCACTCCCATCTAGCATCTAGCATCTTGACTTTAGCATCTTGGCAAAATCTCATTCTTTCCTCTGGAGAACAGAAAAAGAACGAAAATTTAGATGGCTCACTGAGCGTTGGGAATTACCCTTAGTTGAAGCGATGGTTGGAGTAATAAAATCAGTTAGTATTTCCGCTGTTGTATTGTTGAATTCACAGAAATGTTCAAAAATAAGCAAAACGTGACTCTGTACAAGATGTTTACTTACTCATAGTTTTATTATTGTCAACTGAACCCTGAGTGTCTGGGATGTTTCTGTCCCTTCTCACTTTACAACTTGAGAGGGGAGGGGGGTATGACCGCTAAAAGAAATGCTTCAGTGCTGCGTCGGAAGCGGCATGTTTTGTATAAATTTCTTCCCCTGATTCTCTTTACAATACAGAGAACCGACTCTTTAAATGAAGAAAGAACCCTGAACCCTACCGAAAATGCAAAAATGAATGATGCGTACAAATAACAAATCTATGGATGAATCAAATAATGCAGATACATGAGAAGATGATGACGTGTGTCTTGTAATTGTTATATTAATATCCACTGGATTAAGTGAAAGTATAAAATGGATTTGATGACTGCCAAATTGACGTCACCTTGGTAAGTCATTATTTTTTAATATTTAGTAATATTAAATTACATTATAGTTTAGCGTCGTTTTCAGGAGCAAAGCTCTACAGTTTAAATATTACGTACAGTTTAAAGTCGGATTTGAAACACATGAGCTCCTACCATGATTCAAACCTCGTTCGAGAAAGGCGCATACGCTAACCACATAGCAACGGGGAGCTCAACATTTAGTGATATGTATATTAAGTTGTAAAATTATATTCGTTTAATTTTCACTAATATAATCTTCACAATTTAAAGCATTCGCTAGGCACGTTATCTTGTTTAAAAACAAAAAGCCTATCTCTTATGTTTCCGTCTCGGGGTTGGACTGCGGGATGATAGAAATCCGAAAGAGATGTTTTTATTATATTTTGTGCAGTAGATCTGCTCCTTCATAATCTCCGTGTTTGATAAGAATGAACCTCCCTGGCTCACGAAAATGTACACGTAATATAACAAATCATGCACATTAAATGCCAGACTAATATAGCAAACATTGAAGATGCCCCCCTACAAAATTTTCTTCGGCCGCCCATGTCTGGAGGTACACAATTTCGCAACTTAGTGGATACGATGTGGATGTATTCAAAGTACTGATTTACCCATAAAATTTAAATTTTATAACAATATTCTCAGTGAATACTATTATGGAGAACTATTTTTTTTTTAATTCGATCGCTGTTTTTTTTTTTTTTTTTTTTTTTGTTCACCAGGTCTCGGTAATCGTCTGCCACGAAAAATGAAGTTTCTACAAGTGTTACCCCAGCATTTTTTTTTTAGAAAGGGGTCCTCCAGGAGCGTTATTGATGGTGTAATTCCTACGTTTGTTATATAATATATAGATATAGATAGATATAAATATAGAGATACTGCGTATATATATAAAGATAAGTAGGAGCGGTTCTTTAAAATTAGTTCGGAAAGATAATATGAAAATCTGGCATAATTTGCAAGAATCTGTCTAGTCTAATATATATAAAATAAATAGTTTGTTTGTGTTTGTCTGTCTGTATGCGGCCTGGGGACCAGACGAGTGGACCGAGAGTTACCAAATTTTAGTCAGGGGTACCCTGGCCCAGGCCCCAGATCAAGACGAATCTTCTTTTTTTTTTTTTAATTCGTACCAGGAGGTCTCAGGGGGCGCTTACAGAAACATGTAAAAGTGATAGAAAATGGCCGATATTACTGTCGAATTCATAGTTTTCGCGGTCGCTGAAATCAATGGTGAAACTGATCACATTAACTTACAAATCACCCTATTCGGGCCGGGGGTCACCGTGGGGATCGGATACCGAGACAAGTAAAAGTAATCCAAAATGACCGATATTAGTGTCAAATCCATAGTTTTCGCAGTCGCTGAAATCAATGGTGACAATTCCATTAGCGATGATATGCAAATTCAGCTATAATTTATGCGGACCGGGAAAAATCTTTAAGTTTCTACGTCCCACGGTTATGCCGGTTAGGCTAAAGGAGACGGTGATGATGAGAGATGAGTGAAAGGATGGAATGAAGAAAGTGGGAGGAAACGGGACAACCCCGACAAGACCCACGCACACGGTGTTTGTACACCACAAAGTTCTCTTGGCAGGGGCTGGGATCGAACCCGGAACCCCAAGCACCAGAGGTGAACGCTCTACCACTGAGCCACCGCGGCCCCCAATGAGGTTGGAAGCTGGTCAGTCATGGCGGGAGGTGGCACATGCCATAGGAGTGGCACAAAGTGTGATTTGCCGATTGTGGAATCGATTTCAAACAACTGGAAGTGTTCGAAGAAGACAAGGACAGGGCCGTCCACTAGCAACTAAAGCCAGAGACGATCGTTATCTGTTGTTAACAGCCCGTCGAAACCAGAATACAACTCTGCTACCGCGAGCCTTCCGAACAACAACAGGACGCATAATATCTACTCAAACGGTCCGCAATCGCCTTCGAGAAGGTGGTATCTACGCACATAGGCCTATGGTGTGTGTCCCATTAACTGCACGACACCGTGTTGATCGAAGAGCGTAGGCGGAGGAACATCGTGGGTGGGGACGCAATGAATGGGGCAATGTTTTGTTCTCTGACGAGTCTCGATTCAGTGTAGAGCCTAATAATCGACGTGTTTTCATCTGGAGAGAGTGTGGAACACGACACAACCCATGTTTGTGCGAGAAAGATCCCAGTATCATAGTGGTGGACTGATGGTGTAGGCAGGAATCAGCATTGGTGAGCGTACTGAGCTCCACATCATCCGAAATGGCTCTTTGACGGCTCTCAGATATAGGGATGAGATCATGAAAACTCTTGTTCTTCCTTATGCTGGTGCCATTGGTGATTCGTTCCTTTTTATGAATGACAATACTCGTCCTCACAGAGGTCGGTTAGTGGATGAGATGCTGAGGGTATCGCTCGGATGAAGCGGCTAGCATGCTCTCCGGATCTCGTTCCAGTTGAGCATGTCTGGGATATGCTTGGCAGACGAATTGCCGCTAGGCCAGTAAATCCAACAACCATTCCAGAGCTGGAAGTCGCTCTTCTGGATGAGTGGCACAACATGCCCCAAGAACTCATCGATAATCTGATTGAATCCATGCCACGCAGGTGCGAGGCCCTGTTGGCTATTCGAAGTGATCATATGACATATTAAGGAACAATCAGTGTTGTTGCTTTGCCTGTTTATGGGCAGTTCGAGAGGTGCACACATAACCGTCTTGTGTCATGAGCCATGTGAACAAGGTTTTCCGTGCCCCAACACCAGTATGTGCCCATTTTTCTAGTGTATCTTAAAGCATTCCTTCTTGTATGATATATATGAGTCAAACACAAGCTTATTCATACACTATCTTAAGGTCTTGTGTGATATTTCAGCTGAACCCCTAATTTTTTTTAGCATTATATACAGTATATATATATATATATATATATAGTGGCGGATTCAGGATATGATCAAGGGAGGGGCTAAACCATAGTTTGCAGTTTTATAAAATGTAAAGCAGGATTGAAGACCATTTTATGCAGTGTATACTTGAATGTCAAGGGGGGGGGCTATAGCCCCCTTGGATCCGCCTCTGTATATATATATATATATATATATATATATATATATATATATATATATATATATATATATATACATGATCGAAAATGGCCTCGAATCCATACTCGCTGAGATGAGCAGAAGATGCCGTTTAAATCCACAAATTCAGCCCTATTAGTACTCTAAGGAGGATGATGACATGTAAAGATAATTGAAAATTATCGATATTAATGTCAAATTCATAGTTTTGGGGCTCCACAAGTTCATTAGTGACAGTTTTGGTGCCCTTTGTGTCCAAAATGAAACGTATTCTCCCCGTGCGAAGAATGGATATTCTGCTAGTCTGTAATAATAACTAACGGAAGTTTCACTTAATATATTTCTCGCTGCTCAAATTTACTCACTTGTGCGGTATATGTGTGTAAAGTAGAATTAAAACCTATTGCTTTAAGTATTTTTCCGTTAGCGAAATACATTGTATATACAGTAGGACGTCGATAATCCTAACGTCAAAAATCCGAATGCGGTCCCTAGAAGCTTTTTACATTTTGTCTTAACGCTAGCGATAAACAAACAATAGCGTGTCCATCGACGTTATGTGAAGTCAATGTTTTTACAAAAGTTCATTTATATGTAATTGTTTGTCATTTATTTTTATTTTTATTTTTTCTTAGGCCTATAAGTTTTAAGTGTGACTTACAAGAACAGTGTTATTTAGAGTACAAGCAAGTTCTTCAGAAACATTAAATGTAAGTAGCCTTACGTACGGTATTGTAATTACTGTATGTACTGAATAACCACTGTATCGATAGAAGAACATACCGTACAGTATGTAAGCCTAAATGGCATTTTCTTGGTCATTTTCAAAAATCAGAACAATTTGAAAATCCGAATACCTGTGGTCCCAATTAGTTCGGATTTTCGACTTCCCACTGTATATGTTGCAGACATGTTACAGCAAGTAAGATTACTAGCTTCAGGCTAACAAATAGTTTTTAAACTACATTTTCCTGTTTTTGCCAATATTTCCGAACAAACGATTTTTTCTAATGGTTTCAAAATTTCCGGAATTTTACATAGAACAATCAAAATATCTCTATGAAATATATGTTTGATTTAACATATTAACTAAAATGATTCTGTGATTAAATGATGATTCTGATAATACCCAAATTTTCCGTTTTTTCCCCAGCGCGGAAAAATAGTAAAAACACTGTTTTTTAACCCAAAATTTCCGTTTTTTTCACAGGCCTTCACAATACTAGTCTGAACACACACTCCTAACGATGGCGAATGTTAACACCTCGACATCGGCAACTATAACTAAAATGAACACGTGACCATCGCCACTAGACCTCGGCACAATGGCAGAGCGTTGCATTGTCTGATGAATCCCGATATCTTCTTCATCATGACGATGTGAGGGTGCGAATACGTAGTGTTCATAGGGAACAGCTCCTTGACATCTGTACTGCGGGACGGAGACAAACTGGCTGCGGCTTAATTATTATCTGGGGAACATTCAGGTGAGCATCCATGCGTCTAGTGGAGCTTGAGCAAGGCACCATGACGGCCGAGGTATCGCACGCTGCTTGCAGACTACGTACACCCCTTCATGACGCCCATGTTTCCCATCAGTAGTGGCATTTTTCGACAAGATAATGCACCATGTCGCAAGGCCAGGAGTGTGATGGAGTGGTTCGAGGAACACAGGAGCGAGTTCCAAGTGATGTGCTGGCCCCCACACTTTCCGGATCTGAACCCAATCGATCACATCTGGGATGTGATTGAACGTGACGTGAGGGTGCATCACCCCCTCCCCGGAATTTACGGGAATTATATTACCTGTGTGTGCATATGTGGTGCCAACTCTCACCAGTGACCCACCGAGGAACATTGCGACCATGCCAAGACGCGCTGCCGTTGTTATTCATGCCAAAAGGTGGATATACTAACAATTAGGTAGGTAGTTATAACGGTCTGGCTGATGTGTGTGTATATTTTAACTCGTATATTTTGTCTCGACTCGAATTTCGAGACGTCTCGACTCGAATTCGAGTCGAGTCGAGACAGAGACTGTCGAGTCGAGACACGAGTCGAGACAGCAACATATTTTCGAGTCGAGACACGAGTCGAGACAACATTTTCTCGAGTCGAGTCGAGACAGGCTCAAATCTCGACTCGACTCGACTCGAATGCATCCCTACCAACGTGCTCTGACTAAGTGCATGAGCTCTAGAGTCTCTGATTTACAATACACAGAACAGATGAAACGTTGATATGAGTCAGAGACTATCTCTTGGGTATTTCCTCCCATTGAATAGCAAACAGCTCCAGCTTTCAAATTTTACCATCCGAGAGAGAGAGAGAGAGAGAGAAGGAGGGAGGCAAGTTAATATAACACTGGACAAGGGATACTGCCAATGAGAGATATGTTTGCTTTTATTGTGTAGGCAAAGTGAAACAGGGTGTGTTAATAGCCTATTTTCAACGTCCAAATTAATATTAATCCCTTCCAACTGTCACCATGAGTTCGCATCTTGTAGGAAAGCATGTACCATTATATTTTGAAGTATTTTACATGCTAAAGGGAGTGGTGAACTGGTAATTCAACATATTTTCTTGAAAGTTCTCATAGATGTGCGCGTTCTTCTCACTTCATGATTCACTGCTGCGATATTTTGCACATATTATGACGTTAGAATTTAATATGGTCAAGTAAGTTTCAAGCGTACGCGCCACTTTGCTTCACAGTATTTTGTAATTCTACATCTATTCGTCACAAATAGGATAAGAAATGCAAAAACAAACAAACAAAAGAATAAACTAAGAGAAGTTGTTTTAATGTTAGTGAAAATGTTGCTAGTTAATGGTAAAACAACATGCACTTACAGTAAGGAGGCAAATCATGTAAAAGAATGAGTCAACTTTCTTAAAATTTCCAGTGTGGCGGAACTAAAATTGTACTATTTTCTTATACTGTGATTTGGAACTTTGAAGCTAATGTTATGTAAACAATATTCACTATAATATACTTTTTCAAATATAATTTCTATGTAAACCTTATCATAAACTTTTTGTTTTGTTTGTAAGTTCCTTTAAACTCAATAATTATTCTCGTCCTTTTAAGTCTTTTAATAATCACGTTAAAATCTAGACCTAATCTTTTGCTGAGACAGAACGGAAATCTTGGAGAAACCTTTCAGGATGGCCGAATTTCGTGACTTCCTAAATGTCAAGAATAAACTTTACCTTTCTTCCACTGGTGCAAATCACGGGGGGATGAGGGGGACATGTCCCTTCCAATCTTGGAACTGGAGGAACTGTGCCCCCAAAAATTCCGATTTGAAATATGTTTCTCGGGGAGAAATGTGATGATTTGTGTCCGATTACCACAAAGGAAAGTGAGATGAAATTGATTTCCCCCCAGAATAAGCCTCAAATCTGCCCGTCCCCCAATGTTGAAGACAACTCTGTTTCCCTGATCCTCCATAGCATTGCTTCTCAACTTCATAAATATTTTGAACGTCACGTGAAAAAAGTATTATGGGAACGGTCTTACTGTCTCCCCAATGTTAAAGACAAATTTGCGCCACTGCTTTCTTCTATACTCACTCTCGTGGGAAGGATTATTTTTCTGTAATTTTAGTAATATAAAACTAGGTTAGAGTGTTGAAGTTTAGTGTCGCTTTTCAGCACATAGGATATTTGAGAAATAGATTTACAGTTTAAGGTGAAATTCCGAACAAATATAATGCGTTCGATGTTTTCTCACCGGGAGACTATGTTCAAAACTGTCTGCATACTTTTTAATCATTTTAATTTAATTTTAATTTTAATTTATTTGTTTATTATTACTTATTTGCTTCAGATCCTTACTTTCAAATTTGACTTGTGTTATCGCTTTAAACAGAAGTTTCAAGAGGGTTCATATCTTCTTTTTTCTAAGTAATATAAGCTTGTATTATTGTAAGTTAATTACAGGAGTGTGATTGTCGATGGGTAGACAGACAGACAAGGAATAACACGGTAGAAGGTCAAAGGCAAAGTTTACGGTCCACCCGCAAAGATCTACTCACCTCGAATGACCCCGAATTCATCTCTGGATTCTGAGTGAGTCCGATCCACGTGACCTGGGAATCGTCCAGCCTCGTAGCTGAAGCTGTACGGCAGAGGAGGAGGGGATTCCGTCTCTATGGCGACCGTCCCGGGGAAATCGTTGCCAGCCGTCGCGGCGCCCATCAGCGTTGCCATGGAGACCGTCTGCAAAGAGGAAGAACATCACATTATATAAAGAGAGAAGGAGAAGCACGCACAACCCATTCTGCGTAAAGTTGTAATGAGAGAGCAGTTTTACAAAAGTTTCTCTGGCGTCCTATTCTACTTTTAAAAAAGGGGGGAAACAGAATTCTCCCCCTCCGCCCCTCGAACCGTTTGCTTTTGTTATGTGCGTAAAGAAGTTTCTTCATCCCAGGTATACATGTGGAATACGCAATAGCTGCCAGCGCTGAACCCACGTGGCATTGCGCACAACGCTTTTATTTATTTATTTATTTATTTATTTATTTATTTATTTTTGTCTGTTTTGGGATTGAACATACCTTTTAAAACTTAGTATACTATTGTATTTGTTTTTAGTGCTTTCTGAGACGGTTTTATTATTATTATTATTATTATTATTATTATTATTATTATTATTATTATTATTATTATTATTATTATTATTATTATTATTATTATTAACGGGTTACCTATTTTAAATATTCTAATTAGAATTAGACTACGTACAAAATTGACTCCGGAAGCATATGTGGAAGTCAATGTTACTCAACCTGATTTTTTTTCTTGGAAATTGCAATAAAAAGTAATTTCTTCTATTCATTATTATTTTATATATTTGCTTATTTATTTATTTTTATTAAATAAACTATGAACACTTTGAGGAGTTGAAGCTACCGTCAACGACTATTTCTAACTTAACGAATATATTGGACTCCGAAATACTTCGAATATATCCTGGTGTGAACCCTTTCTTTAGCTACTTAGTGATCATGAGTAGGGTTGCCAACTGGCCGGTTTTTCACCGGCCTCGCTGGAAATATTGATGTTATTTTGATTAAAGCCGGCGACCGGAACAAACTTGTTACCAACCCCTTTATGACCGTTCTTTTTTTTTTTTTCAAATTTGTATCTAGTTCGGAGCAATTTCGTCTAGTTTGAAGTATAGATTTAAGAAGTAAGTTTCATTCTGTAAATCAAAAACTGTCACCTTTCACTGACTATCAACGATTAATATATTTCGTTCATCTGTTTAGAAAATTTTAAATAGATGACAGGAACTGTATCAGGGAAAATTTGAAATTTATTAGTGAATGTACTAAGGATGTGCACAACACAGATGATAATGCATTTTTGTTCACGATAGCACATTTCCTTCCCATGGATGGGACCGAACAGAGATACTTCACACTTAGGTCTATATCATAGGGAATCTTGAAAGGGTGCCGTTTTTTTTATTATTATTATTATTTTTCAGTTGACAACCCTAATCATGAGGCATGAGCGATTTTTCAATTTTTGATTAGAAGACGACACTAATTAGAACAAGTATATTTTCAGAGAATTAGTTTGAAAATATAAATTCCATCAGGTGCAATATATTACTGGAAAGACTTTCGATAATATAATGGAATGAGTTCTATAAGGATCGTTGGTTTTAGCCTCTGTGTCCTGAACAAACTAGTTATTGTAGAGCTCCGTATACTGTGTTTCGTGGAAGAAAACTTACAATTGAGGCGCTAGTATCAAAATACGCCACATCCAATTCGCTTACTTTCGAGTAATCTCGCAAAACGTGCAATGAAGTTCCATATACACGCGTATTAAACAAAATTATTTTTACATGGCATTCCTTTAGATCAAACATATAGCAAGCGATATATAACTCAATTACGGTAAAAAATGTATTTGGTGGGTTTTGATACCAAATACATAAGCGCCTCAATTATCCTATGTGTTTATCTTTATCTTAAACACTTGTATTTAGTGACAGCAACTCTCGAAAATTATAATTCACATTGCTCAGGAAGAAATATCTTTTCTAAACTGCTACAGGGTGAACAATGTAATGGATGACTTAGGGGATATAACTATTAAACACCCCGAACGATTTTATGTGTGTCACAATGTCACTTAGTGGCGAATTGTCTCTGGTGCATGCTTTCTATGTGGTTCGTCCCTGCTTTAAGCTCCGATGGGATACTTGCTTCGGATAAAAATCCGAGGTTAGAATCCTGCTTTAAGCAGTAAACTCGGCTCTCTTTGGTGCTTAAAATCTCGCTAAATTTAATCAATCAGTGAAATTGAGTTTGTGACCTCTTTTTCTCTCTCTCTCTCTCTCTCTCTCTCTCTCTCTCTCTCTCTCCCTATCTATCTATCTATCTATCTCGTTCTCTGTTTGGACTGATTTTTTTAAATCCATAAATTGAGAACTGAATTTTGATTTAATTTGTAATTTAGCCGTTAGCCCCGATGCTATGCGAGACAAGAATTTACAACTTAATGTGGGTTTCAAACCACAACTTCCAGCGGGAATTGAACTCTAATATCCCGCGTCGAAGGCACGGACTACTGACCATGCAACTACAATTCAGCTGGAGGAAGATTTGAAGTAAATACGGAAGTAAATGGCGTATTGCAAAAATTGCGTATTACATGAAAAATGTGTTGCAAAAAAAGAAAAATCATACTCCAAAGATAGTTCATTGTTGTGTGTTGTGGATTTTAGAGATAGCGGAACGTGATTAAGGGATGAGCACGTTGAGGCTGTCTCGTCAGGAAAATATGTCATGAAAGTCGTGTACCGCGCTTGAGAAACGTTTTTTCTTGTAATTGGAAGAGTTCTGTTTGGCCTTGAATGTAGCCACAAAAATTTTGACTCATCTCGTCTCGTGGTGCATCCATCGGGGATATTTACATAGCTTTAAGTTCATCATATAAATATTTTCTTCTATAAAAAGGTTAAATGGCATTTAGATCCTTATTGACGTCAAGACCACAAATATGTATTTCATGCGAATTTAGGCCTAATATAAATTTACTTAAACCAAATTGTAGTGGATAATTCAGGGGTATAAAAGCAAAACCTGCTAAATTCATTTTTCAATTTTGTCAGGAAACGAAAAGAAAGAAAAGTGACTCCCTTATATTTCAGAATTGTTTTTCTTTAGTGGTAGATTTTTCACTCATCTGCGTTAAGTAGTGACCACTAAACAAACAAACAAACAAACAAACAAAAATTGTTCAACAATTCTGAAACATAAGGGAAACATATAGCGTATTCCAGACAAAGCTGAATAATAATAACAACAACGCAGTCCATTCAGGCCATTCTCGACTCCTTGTTTCAGGCCATTCTCGACGTGAAAGCTCGTGGCCAAAAATTTTCCTACCTGGACTTTACTTTGGGATTCACTTAAACATGTCTTAATAAATCTAACTAGCTTTTACGGTATTCCAAATTCTGTAAAAACGTTGTACAATGTTTCTCTCCTAACCGAGTCGTAAGCCTTTCTAAAATCAATAAATAGTTGATGTACCGGGGTATTGTATTCCCACTTCTTTTCGAGTATTTGGCAAGTGGTAAATATTTGGTCGATGGTTGATAGATTTCGTCTAAGTCCGCACTGATAATCCCCAATATTCTCATCTGCTTATGGGGTTAATCTTGCTAATAGAATGTTTGAAAGGATTTTATAGGATGTTGACAGAAGAGAGATGCCTCGATAATTATTACAGTCAGTTTTGTCGCCTTTCTTATGGGTTGGAGCAATGATTGATTCTTTCCACTCTCGTGGCAATTCTTCCTTGTTCCAGATAAGGAGGATGAGTTTGTGTATCTTATTCCACAATATTTTTCGCCTCCAGCTAAAATTATCTCAGCCGGAATTTCGTCTACACCCGGAGATTTGTGTTTCTTTAATTATTTCTTTATAGCGATTTCTACTTCTATTTGGTTGGGTTCTGGAATATACGGTTCTGCAGTGTGTATCTCCCTTTCTCCACGCACATTGGTTTTTGGCTGCGTGTTAAGCAAATCGTCAAAGAAATCTTTCGATCTATTTAAAATGCTATCTGTATCAGTAAGAACTGTTCCGTCAGCTTTCTTTAATATAAGTACGAGTTTGATAGCCTTTCTTAAATTTGTTGATCCCTTTATGCATATCCCGAATGTTTTTATTTTTACTATTATCTTCAAGTTCCTTAATTTTAGCTTTCAAAAAATCGCGTTTCTTTGTTTTAAAAGTTTTGGAAGTTTCCCGCCTGATGTCTACGAAATTTTATGTAGTTTATTTCATTCGGATTTTGTAGCCAACATAATTTTGCCTGTTTTCTCTTCTTTGTTACTTTAATGCATTCTTGGTCGAACCATGGTTTGTTCCTACATATTTCCGCGTGTCCCAATTTTTCTTTTGAGAGAGGATGCTTAGTAAGCAAAGAAAATAATTTAGTTGCTATAATATTTTTCTCCATAATCTTAAGGTTACATCTGTTAACTAAAGTATATATGACATGCGTCAAATTTTTATAACAATTCCTGTAATGCTATTGAGATTATCACATCATTTTATTCAAATAAGAGTATTGTTGTGTCATACATAATTGATATTCTTTCTTCATAGTTTTGGAGAAGTCGTTATTTATATTATTATAAAACAATTTTAACGTGGATCTTTGTGGATGCCTAATTAGAAACATGCCAATTATAAATATGAAT
Source organism: Thermobia domestica (assembly GCF_964235325.1). Classification (NCBI taxonomy): domain Eukaryota; kingdom Metazoa; phylum Arthropoda; class Insecta; order Zygentoma; family Lepismatidae; genus Thermobia; species Thermobia domestica. The sequence goes on along the minus strand of NC_137465.1, from coordinate 103,347,716 downwards.
GTATTCAGATTTCAGAATGTGTTCACAGCAGGTGCCTTCCATTTCAATTCAGGCAGAGCATGTACCATCACCATCTCAGATATTGTTGAAACTTTTTTTATAGCAACTAGACATGTTTTTAAGAGACCCATATTTTTTTGTTTTGTCGAAAAAAATTTTCCCGCCAAGTAATGAGCCATCAAAGACGGGGAGTACAATTTATGAATTGTAGAAGACATGGAAAATGGTCAACTTCGGAGCCTCACCGTTCGGCTATGGAGACAGGTAGAGTTATAATTCTTGTTGTGGTATGTACATAGGGATATAAATAAACTATATTTTATTATAGTTTGGTTTGCGCATGCGTATCTTTTTGTACATAAATTAACAAATGAACGTCAATTTATCTGAAAAGTCGAAGTTTGCGAATTTTTTTCGAGCACTTCCGGTTCGAATTTTAAAATTCTGTTTTCACGGTTGGTAAGACCTGATTACCCGCTTTCCGAAATAATTTTTGTATCGCTTCTGTGTGCAACTGTTTTGTCGCAAAATATTCGAGAAATTGTAAAATTTTCAAAAATCGCCATTTTTGGGCGCCATTTTCTCGAAAACACCATCTTTTAAAATTCTGAAATTTTGTCAGAGAGTTCAACTTTACATGAATAATAAACACACCAAATACCATTCTCGACCAATGCTTCATGAATTAACTGTAGCCTTTTAAAATTAGCGAAGTTTCGTTAACTTTGATGTCACAGTTAGCAACACTGGGAACAATAAAAGTGCAATGATTTGATGATGTTTGTTGTTCACATTCATTAAATGAAGAGTAAAAAGTTTCCTTGACTGTTTTTTTATTATTATTTTGATCAAGAAGGCTCTCTGAAATAGTAAAATGAGCCTCCCCCTACTCCTCCGATTTCTTAAACCAAAATACTCTGAGGTGGAAATTACGATTACGAAACACACAAATTTTAAGTATACTTGAAATGGCCATCCAATAAATTCTGATGATCTACAAAAAGCCTGAACTATTACCTCAGTGATGATTTGGAATGGTCCAGACAAAGTCTCAATTAAGTGCGATGTCATTACAGTGATCGAAAAAGGACAAAAAGTTAAAAAAAAAATCGAAACGTTTTCTTACGCGTTCCAAAGAAATTTACTGACTTTTTAAACAGAACAATCCCAACATAAGAATGGATCACTCGGAAATTGACAGTATTCGACTAAAGTGGGTCAGTCCGCAACCTGCGAGGGAAGTGTGTATGTGTGTATTGTGCAAATTTTAAGTTAGCTGCTACTGCGTTGCTACAAATCAAAGGTGCAGCCTGTATTGAAGCTGTCATGAGTGACCTATTTCCTGTAGTAGTATGATCCGTAGAAAATGACAACTGTCTTCTTCAAGAATGTGGTGAATGTCCTGGAGTGGAAGGAATAAGTGTGGAGTCTTTAATTATTGATCCTGATGAAAATGAAAGTGTTACGTATGTCATATGGGAAAACAATAATCTCGTTAAAAAAACTGTGCCACTTTCTGTTTTCGTATCGTACATTGCTGGTTTAACTGTAAGAATTGTAATTCATGACTACATCAAGAAAATCCAAAGAGAATTAATTGCTACCGAAAAGCACCGTATAAAATGTCAAGATACAAATTCTAATTTTACTTCATGTGGACTTCGCTGAAAACTGGACTGTTATTCTGCAAAGTGAAATTCAGAATTATTACCGGAATATGAAACAACTGACAGTTTTGTTGTAATAAACGACGATAAAACACATGATTCGGCTCATGTACTCATAGCCATAGACAAGATTCTAAAAATACTCGAAGAAAAGCGAAAATATGTTTTATAGAAAAAGGTTTGAATACGAGAAAATAAGTGTCTACAATTACCCAAACCGTGTCAGTTATTTCTGATGATGCAGACAGGTCCGATAAAGCAGTGCTTTTGCAGTGAAACCGGCCATGCAAGGGTTTGTGCGACGGTATTGAGGGGGGGGGGGGGTGTAAAGAATGTGGCAACGCGGCATGACCTTAGACAAATACAGATACACAGTATTAAAACCGCAGAAGAAGAAAAAATCGAAATGAAATCTTCACGTTTTACGTCCCATGCTTATGCCGGTTAGGCTAAAGGAGACGGTGATTATGAGAAATGAATGAAATGGTGGAATGCAGAAAGTGGGAAGAAACGGGATAACCCAGAGAAAACCCATGAGCACAGTGTTTGTCCACCGCAAAGCCCACACGGCGCGAACTGGGATCGAACCAGGGACCCCCAGCACCGGAAGTGAACGCTCTACCACTGAGCCACCGCGCCCCTACTAAAATCGCAGAAGAATTCGTGAGTATAGTGCAAGTATAATCTTCGGGTATTACTCTCGTTTTGTTGCGTGGAACTGAATCCGACGACATCCGGAAGAAAAAAAGGGAAAGTATGCGACCGGTAACTGGTATTCAAGGAAGTCATCTTTGGCTTTCGGGAAATCGCGAAGTTATTATGGCAGTAACGGGTCACCATTAACTAACTTCATGCTTCCCCCAAAATCGAACTTCTGCAATTCAAAGTGTAGATTTAAGAAATCTGCAAAAAGGAACTTTTGTTACATACATATATGTATGATAACCAGTGGTGCGTAGCAGAATTATTATGAATAAATCATGAATTACGTGAAGTTGAAGTGCTGTGTATGCTTCCACCAGCATTTGTGACTATCGACAATGTGCTACGCAGGGGCGGATCCAGGACGGACTTCTGGGAGGGGGGTAATACTGCTACTTAGAGCTACTTTTAAGAGCTCCAAACTCTGAGATCGGTTTTATTTATATATAAAATGAAAAGGTTTCTTTCCCCTAGATCCACTCCTGAACGAGTTGTGAGTAAGCCAACACCTATTGGAGCACCTGCACGGTTACATGCTATTAGCGAAGAAGACACCAACCAAGCAAATGATTGGTCCATGTAAAAAATAAAATAATAAAAAAAAATCAGTGAAATTCTGTTTCCGAAGACCATTTTAAGTAAGTGAACTTGAAATTTGTGTGTTTCGTAATCGTAATTTCCACCTCAGAGTATTTTGGTTTAAGAAAACGAAGGAGTAGGGGGAGGCTCATTTTACTATTTCAGAGAGCCTTCTTGATCAAAATAATATTAAAAAAAAAAACAGTCAAGGAAACTTTTTACTCTTCATTTAATGAATGTGAATCACAAACATCATCAAATCATTGCACTTTTATTGTTTCCAGTGTTGCTAACTGTGACATCAAAGATAACGAAACTTCGCTAACTTTAAAAGGCTACAGTTAATTCATGAAGCATTGGTCGAGAATGGTATTTGGTGTGTTTATTATTCATGTAAAGTTGAACTCTCTGATAAAATTTCAGAATTTTAAAAGATGGTGTTTTCGAGAAAATGGCGCCCAAAAATGGCGATTTTTGAAAATTTTACAATTTCTCGAATTTTTTTGCGACAAAACGGTTGCACACAGAAGCGATATAAAAATTGTTTCGGAAAGCGGGTAATCAGGTCTTACCAACCGTGAAAACAGAATTTTAAAATTCGAACCGGAAGTGCTCGAAAAAAATTCGCAAACTTCGACTTTTCAGATAAATTGACGTTCATTTGTTAATTTATGTACAAAAAGATACGCACGCGCAAACCAAACTATAATAAAATATAGTTTATTTATATCCCTATGTACATACCACAACAAGAATTATAACTCTACCTGTCTCCATAGCCGAACGGCGAGGCTCCGAAGTTGACCATTTTCCATGTCTTCTACAATTCATAAATTGTACTCCCCGTCTTTGATGGCCCATTACTTGGCAGGAAAATTTTTTTCGACAAAACAAAAAAATATGGGTCTCTTAAAAACATGTCTAGTTGCTATAAAAAAAGTTTCAACAATATCTGAGATGGTGATGGTACAATTTTATATTTTTTTGCCTGAGTTGAAATGGAAGGCACCAGCAGTGATTTGTAATCCTGATATGTACTACTACTTCATCTACATCGCCTAATATATAATATACTCTACAACAGGTTCACCTCAGAAATCAGATTCATCTATCGTAATATGAGTTTCATCTCCCTTCCCTAGAATAAGCCTCAAATCTGTCCACCTTCCAATGTTGAAGACAACCAATGGAGTATTTAGGATTTTGTTTCGAGGGGTTATGCCCAACACAGGAAAGGAAGTAGGCAATTGCCCACCTGAGTTAGAGAATTAAATATATTTATTTATGCATAAATTGAAGTTATAATGGTAAGAATTGCAAGCCGATAAATCCTATATGATATGATACAAAAATTTAATCTATTCATACAAGAAAAGGAAGCATGACCTTGGACTACCTAATTTCCCGGGCTAATAATTCCCCCGTTTTGATTTTCTTTAATTCAAACATTTCCTTCTTTTAAAAATAACTAAACGCTATAGCTATTTTTTCCTTTGTTATAATAACTAAAGTCCCGTCATGTTGATATCCGCGCAAATTGATGTGGAACACCAGTTTCGCTTATCAACTCTTCCTAGTTTTGGTGTTACTGATGACGGCCGACTTGAATCACAACTGACAACGGTCGATAAAGTATGGTAGGTGAAACGAAAGAAAGGAACATCAAGAAAAAGAAACAGAAAAGTAGAAAGGACGAAAGAAAGAACAAAAGGACGTAGTTCTTACATGGAATGAAATTTGACAATAAGAAAATGGAAAGTCAATGACATTCTTAGAAATAGTTAGAAGGATTATTGTTGTACGTGGAATGCGAAAAACAAAAAATTTATTTCGGAGGAGCTTGAGCCCGATAGCCCTCTAAATACGCCACTGAAGACAATTCTGCTCCCCTGATCGTCCACAGCATTATTTTTCAACTTCATAAATATTTTGACCATCGCTTATACATACACACACACACACACACACACACATATATATATATATATATATATATATATATATATATATATATATATATATATATATATAATATGGGAACGGTCTTACCCGTCCGCCCCAAATGTTGAAGACAGATTTGCGCCGACGGGTTTGAGAATGTATCGGCCATGCGCGCTGACTACGTGGGTGCTCCGGGGCTCCGGCACCCACAAATAATCTTGTGGGTGCGACGCACCCACAAGATTTTTAGTTTGGACCCGGGTTTGAACCAGTTTCTCTTGCGTTTAAGTCAGCTGTGTTACCGATTGAGCTAGAGCGGCCCAAATTTATCCTTTTAGTACCGATATATTTTACTTTATCACAGCATAGCCCTTATGACAGAGCACATAAAATATTTTAACTAAAAATACATCAACCAAATATCAAGACTTCCCTAGAAACATATAGGGCAACACGACCCACCAATGATATGCACCCACATAAATTTTGGAAAGTCGCCGCCGTTGGTATCGGCCAAGATTACCTAATGGATTAATAGAGGATGATCCAGATCGCCGAATATAATTTGGCCAGGTAATGTTGAATACAGAAAGGCAAGGTGATGGCAACATTTAAAAAGTGTGTTGCTCAGACGAAGCAAATTTTAAACTTCCTGGCACTGTTAATAAGCATACCTGTGTATATTAGCGGCAGGAAACTTCATATAACGCTTGAACAACGATTGAATCAATCTTGGCTTACAGTTTGGGCAAACCTTTCATGTAAACTGGTGATTGGGCCTATCTTTTTAAATAGAACTGTTACACATGACATGCATCTTAACATGCAATGGGCTGGCACTTTGAGAACATCAGATATTGTATTTAATTGTACCTCGTGTATCATCCTGATCGTGATCTCATATTACTATAATCACTACTAATAAAGAAAACAAGAACTCTTATATTGTATACCTATTTAGAGCTATGGAAAGCAGTATAATGATGACGCTTACTTATTACATGCAAGACGTATTCAATTGTTGGCAAGGAGCCGCGGTGGCTCAGTGGTAGAGCGTTCACCTCTGGTGCTAGAGGTCCCGGGTTCGATTCCAGCCCCCGACAACTGAACTTTGTGGTGGACAAACACCGTGTGCGTGGGTTTTCTCGTGGTTCTCCCGCTTCCTCCCACTTTCTTCATTCCACCATTTCATTCATTACTCATCATCACCGTCTCCTTTAGCCTAACCGGCATAACCGTGCGACGTAAAACTCAAAAATTTCATTTCATTTCAATTTTTTGGCAGTACTTTTTGACTGACGACGTATATTACTGAACGCCAAAGATATCACGACCACTTGTTTCTTTTATTAACCCTTTCACTGTGGAAGGCGACGGAAAAACATTTCCCTAACCTGCGAATGTCGATTATAGTCGACGTGTTAAAATTTGTCTGTATCTTGGTTTTGTCGATTGTAGTCGCCAAAGGTTTTCTGTGTGATTTCTATTGTTTATCGAAAACAATAGAACACACAAAAAAATGAACGGTACAACTTTAGCGACTACTCTCGACAAAGCCAAGATAAAGACAAACAAATTTTAACACGTCGACTATCGTCGACATTCGCATGTTAAGGAAATTTTGTTTCTGTCGACAAAAGTCGACTTCCTCTGTGAAAGGGTTAATATACATTATAATAGTGTAAACTTATAAGTTAATATAAAATAATGACTCAGTGTAACACTAGTGAAAGTTACAGTGCTTGATATTACCTTCTCTTAAGGTGTTCTGGCTTGCTCTTTCTAGCGTTCGTCTGCCTTACAGGATGGCTCTTTAAACACGTACCCTTACGTACAATGTGATCACACTTTTAACGTGACTGACGAGGAAAGGGCGTGATGTCACTCAGAGATAATTTAGTGTAGGAGTAGGTAATGGAAATAGAAAAGAACGTATCGAAGCAATTGTTTCGCAGGCGTTCGGAATCAGAAATAATGAGCCCTACAATTTTGAAGAAGTACGGCATGTCAATCAGATATTAAAGGGACGTAGCCCTTGCTCGCTGTTGCGACCAATGCAGAAGAAGTTAAATAAAGTAGAATGAAAACAGAAAAGATGAGCTGAACGGAAAATACGCCAATGTCCGCCCTCAGTCTCACCAGGCGAATGCCAGAATACTAAATCTATCAACGCCACTGCCCTTCCCGTTACCAAATGGGTATGCATCACTAGTTAGGTTAATGAAGTTATATATTTAAAAAAAAAGAAAGAAAGAAAATGTATACAGAAATTAATTATGGGCGTCGCCAGAAGTTTTCCAGGGAAGGGGTCAAAATGAAGTTGCTATATTTCTTTACACTATAAGATGCTGTCAGTATGCATGTATTAAATGTTTGAACCCACCAATATTAAGTGATTTCATTTGTACGGGTGTTTGATATCTACGATATGGCGTCCACCAAAATTAAAGTATTGTGTGTTTGTGAGGCGAATATAAATATATATTTCGGGATTAATCATGTTTAAAATGGGAACAACTGTGGGTAGCCATAACAAAAATAACCGTTTGAATACATACAAGATTGTTCTTTAACACATGTTAACGCAAAGGATATATATATATATTTGAACTTGGTTTACTCACCATTAGAAAGCAGCAAAGTGCATTCGACAAAACCAGCCTCGTAACAACTGCGCTCAAGACTCCAAATATAACTCACGCATGTTTCACAAACACTGCACTTTAATAGTTTGAACATAAAATGAACATAATCGTTTCACTTTCGTTGCCTAGCACACATGAGACAGAACGTCTTCACCGTCTACGCACATGCTATGCTCGTAAAGTTAGCTTCCAAATTGGTCTCAACAAGATTAGAAAATACCGTAGTTAACCGTAATACACCGAATGCCGTACAGTGAGTTATATACTGTTTTTCTGACATTATGAAACAGTTGTTAACAGAAGCATTAAAAAATATAACATTCACAGATAGTACCAGGAACTGTATTCAAATAAATAAATAAATAAATATGTTTAAAAAAACAACACACGTTCAGTCTGAAACAGATGAGACTGCTTTTTTAAAAATTTATTTCAATTTCTCTTTATAGAGATAAGGAAGGTAATGACAAGGTCAGTTGACGATTTAATATCCCGACATTCGCCTGCTGGAACTGAGGACGGACATTGGCGCATTTTCTGTCCAGCTCATCTTTTCTGTTTTCATTCTACTTTATTTAACTTCTCCATTGGTCGCAACAACGAGCAAAGGCTACGTCTCATCAATATCTGATTGAGAGGTCATACTTCCCCAGAACTGTAGGGACCATTATTTCTGATCCCGAACGCCTACGAAACGAATGCTTCAACACTTTCTTTTCTGTTCTCATTACCTACTCCTACATCAAATTTGGTACAATTATCTCTTAGTGACATCGCGCCCTTCCCTCGTGAGTGAATATTTTGTTCCCTACCTGCTTACGACAGGCAGGAAACGAACCATTAGGATTTGGTCTCATAGCTTTATACTGACGCACGCCTCACTGACCAAACTGGGAGGAATTTGTTCTGCTACTTTACGCAGAGAAAAGACTAACTCGTACTGTTTCAAAGACGAGAGGTTTCGCAGTAGATTTTCGATGCATTGTTAGCTTTGCAACGCTCATATACAAATTACTATGAAGGGAAGAAATAAAATACTTCTCGACATATTTTGCGAATTCGGAATTTTATAACACCTGATGTATGTTCATGTAACTTTTTTTTCATTTTTGTGTAAGCATTTAGGAAAGGAAATAATATTCCTTAACTACATTTTAAATTAATTTATTTCTACAATGTTACTGCCAAAGCTACCACGCGAAGGCACAGACAAATGTGTAAGCCTTACATTTCTAATTTAAATAACTAATTGTAAAATGTCATAAGTACAAAATGGACAATTGCCTAGTCATGTAGAGTAGATTTAAGGCATGCAACACTCACGAGGTGTTTACTAAATTGTTCCTCGAAAGACTTGCTTCTTCACGGATATATGGTTATCAAATGTTTCTTCGGCATGGGATATCAGGGTTCGATTCTCGGTGGAAACATGCATAATTCAGATTTTACGTTAAACAGCAGGTCTACACTGATGATCCAGAACATTATGACCATCTACCTAATAGTCGGTATGTTCACCTTTGGTACCGATAACAGCGACAACGTGTCTTGGCATTGAAGCAATGAGGTCGCTAGAGGGAGTTGGCACCAGATCTGCACACAGAGGTCACCTAATTCCCATACATTCCGGGAAGGGGGCGATGCGCTCTAACGGCACGTTCAATAACATCCCAGAGATGTTCGATTAGGTTCAGATCCGGCAAGTTGGGGGGCCAGCACATCAATTGGAACTTGTAAATGTGTTCCTCGAACCACTCCATCACATTCCTGGCCTTGTGACATGGCGCATTATATTGTTGAAAAATGTCACTGATGTTGGGAAACATGGTCATCATGAAGGGGTGTATGTGGTCTGCAACCAGTGTACGATACGCTTCGGCCGTCATACTGCCTTGCACGAGCTTCACTGGACCCATTGATGCCCACGTGAATGTACCCCAGAGCATAATTGGGCCACCGCCAGCTTGTCTCCGTCCCGCAGTACAGGTGTCAAGGAGCTGTTCCCCTGGAAGATGACGGATTCGCACCCTTTCATCGACATGATGAAGGAGGTATCGGGATTCATCAGACAATGCAACGCTCTGTCACTGCGCCAGGGTTCAGTGGCGATGGTCACGTATCCATTCCAGTTGTAGTTGCTGATGTCATAACATTGGCACATGGATGGATCGTAGACAGCGGATTCCCATCGTTAAAAGTGTTCGGTACACTGTGTGTTCAAACACACTTGTACTCTGCCCAGCATTAAAGTCTGATGTTAGTTCCGCTACAGTTCGCCGCCTATCCTGTTTTACCAGTTTGCTCAGCCTACGACTTCCGACATCTGTAATGAGGGGGCCGCCCAACCCCTCAACGTTTGGACTTCGTTTCACCTTGGTTTAGCTACTTGTTAAAAGCACTCACCACAGTACTCCTCGAATACCCAACAAGTCGTGCAGTTTCCGAAATGCTCATGCCGAGCCTCCGGGCATTACAATCTGCTCTCGGTCAAACTCAGATAGATCGCGCGCCTTCCCCATTCCACATACGGCCAGCAAGCTCACTGATACTACATGCACCGTATGTGTGTCTGACTAGCAGGTATTCCTCGTCAGGTGACGCTGCTATCGCCTGGACTGGTTTATATCGATAGTAGGTATTTAGTCATAATGTTCTCTGTATATCATGGTAATGAAAATGAATGGTCGAATAAATTACTGATTTGTTTTAGAAAAGATCGAAATCGAATGCATACTTGAGTTTCAATGCATAACAAAAATATTATCGTGTATGTATTTTACAAGTCAATAAATATACATTTACGAGAAACGAAATTAATTAACTTTTCACCAACACTTATTTTTTTAATTTTTATTTTTATTTATTTATTTATTTATTTATTGCATCCGTTTCAAATTACATTGTTAATAAGTATTATTTTATGGATGAATGGATTATAGGTTGGCGTCCCTTTCAGCACCGATGCTATATAAGACTCACAGTTTAACGTGGGATCCAAGCCACATAATCCCAGTCGGAGATCAAACTTAGGTTTCAGACGTCAATGACCCATAGGCCTACACTAACTATAGGCACGAAGGAGCTCAAATAGATATATTAATAAGTATGTAACCGAGTGATTTTTATAGAAACAATTGAGAAATTCCGACTAAAAAATAGAGTGAACTGTGTCGGTAACATCAATTGTTTTCGTTTTGAATAGCTTGAAATCTTTGTGCTGCCTAAAGTATTTAAAATTAAGTCAGTAATTTTGTATGTATATGCTACATATGTGATTATGCAGTGGCAAATCTCGTTATTATTTTTTCCTGCAATATTCACGTATTGCACCAGAAATGTCGCGAAGTGAAAAATTACTGGAGCCCCCAAAGTCGGGTGGAGGAGAGATTTTGCGTGGTTGGGAAAGCAATTTCGCCATCACAGCTGATGTGATTTCCCTCTTGTAGAACTCTGGAGCCATCACTGGTATAGTGTAAAGATATCAAGAAAATTTGTTGAGAAATAAATGTGCGTGTTAGTCATGGGATCACAGGCAGTTTCAGTCGCGCGCCCATAAATTTTTGTTGGGAGGGGTCCAAGCTTCTTGTTTGAGAGGAGGTGCAATACTACAAGCCACTAAATGTATGTACGGGACTTCCACCTAAATTTTCAGAAAAAAAAATATAGAACTTAATTGTTTTTATAAGAGAAAGAGTACAGATAATGTGCAAAATCAAATGTTTCATGCTACATCAATCATTTCCCTGTTAAACAAGTATAGTTTTATTGAGAATGGACAAATGTACGTTGAATTACGAAGTTTGGGGGCGTTGGATCCGTAGACCCCTGTGGCTGCACCCCTGGACAGTTTATGTTCCAGCAAACAAAAATATTGATACTTATTAACAAATGACATATATGAGAGTATTGAATTTTAGAAAGTTATGGACAATGGAAGGTAAGTTTTGGTTTCAGATGAAATTATAGAAAATTAGATTTCAATAACCAACTGTCCCACTCACTGAAACAAATACTGTAGCTGCATTGCGTTACTCCTCATAATTCCATCTAGTGGAAAGAATTCCACTATTCTTTTTCATGATCTATATATGGTAATATGTTGTAAATTGAACACACGGTCCAGCACGACAGTTGAAAATCAAATTCATAGAACATGTATTGTTAACGACATCAAGTAATGAGTAGAACTAAACCCTTGGGTTTTTTTGTTTAACTTTTTTAGTACATATTATATTGTCGTGCAATTAAATAGCTACTTTATGTATTGGACTGGATCAGAATTGTGAAGATTGTTTCTCTCCCGTTACCATAGCAACTAAATGTCAGAGTGTGCTTGTAGATTCTTCAACCTCGATTCAGTTAATTCTAATCATAGGTATGCAGAACACAAGAAGAGTGAAAAACGTCGTAGTTTCAGCTTGCATATGTGTAGTACTCACATAGATGCATGTCTTATTCATATATGCTATCAGTCTTTGAGCATATTTTGTAGGAGAAAATTTTAAAAAATAACAGAAAGTTTTATACTTACGTTACAAAATTCATCAAATATAAAAGGAACTGGAGGCGGAAGTATGCTTACAAATGAAACAGGACGATGAAGTTGTGGCGTATTTTGATTCAATCTCAGCGAATACGATCTTCTTTTTTTTCATTCCTTTCCTTCGTTGTTTTTAAAAAGAAGATGAAAATAATAAAATCTGCTCTTCTTAATGTAAAAATGAGAACTCTATGCTTACATATAAAAGAACTTTTCCTGAGTTCTAAAATTAATATGTCTCAGTCCTTCACAAACATAGCACAAACTAATACTGTTAAAATTACTCAAATATTCATTATTAGAATCATTTTTCTTGTTATACGAATATTTATATCCAAAATTCGAATAACGAACTTTGTTCAAATACTCGAATAACGAACATTCGAAGAATAAATTATTCTAATATTCGAATAATAAAGTATCGGATTTTAACAGCACTAATATAAAGGTAACCAAGAAAGTTCTGTCGCTTTTTGTGGAGGTCTGTGTTCAATTGCCTCTCACACCGTGAGTTGAATGCGAATGGACATAATGTGAAGGGCAGTTGTTGGTGTGGGTATATCCAACATAGTATCTGGTTGTGGCAGTTCAGTTATACCATGAACTTTCGTGCACAGAGTGAACATGGGACCTCCATAGAGCGTCATAAGGGCGCGTATACTGTACAAGTTTAAACTGGGATCATGCGTCGCTGCAGCGGGGCGGAAGATATGCCAGGCCTTTGGTGAGGGTGTCGTGACCACGCGGACAGTGTAGCGGTGGTTTAACAAGTGACGGTGATGAAACACTCGAAGACGCGACCACGTACCGGAAGACCAACACTTGTACAAAATGAAGATCTTCGGGCAGCAATTGAGGCGAACAGTGGCCAGACATGTGAAGAACTGGGACTACAATTCAGTGTGAGTAGAGAAACCATTCGGCAGCATCTCCATCAACTTGGGAAGCACTGCAAGTTGGGTCGATGGGTCCCACATAATTTGACTCCGGGCCAGAAGGCAACGTGAGAAGACACTTGTGTTTCTATGCTGTCTCGTCTGAGGAAGGAGCATTTCTGTACAGGTGTTGACATGTGATGAGAAATGCGTCCTGTACGAAGCTCCACGGCACTGTCATCATTGGTTAGCATCCCATGAACCAGTTCCAATACAGCCGAAACCAGCACTGCAGCAGAAGAAGGCCCTTCCGTATGTTTGGTGGACTATTCGCGGCATCGTGAATCGGGAACTGCTACCAGCTGGTCAGAGCATCCATGTAAATGTGTACAGTCAGCAGTTGAGCCATGTTCAAGAAAAACTCAAAACTTTGGAGCCAGAACTTTTGAATCGCAAAGGGATCCTCTTGTTACAGGACAACGCTAAGCTCCATGTGGCTAGGGTGATCCGGAACACCATTCTACGCCTTGGATGGGAAACACTATTGCATCCGCCATACTTCCAGGACATTGTACCTTCTGATTGTCACTTGTTCCATTCCTTAAACAATCACCTTAGATGACACCAGTTCAAATCTCTAATAGAGGTCAAAATTCACTTGATACCTTCTTCGCTTCACGCCCACCAATTCTACCGCAATGGAATCCATGGCCTTCCAGAACGTTGGCAGAAGGTCGTCGATGCTGATCTTCCAGGTACGTCTTAGGTGACATATCGATGTTCGAAGGTGGCAGTTGAAAAAGTGACAGAACTTTCTTAGGTACCTTATAGAAACTACTGACTTCAGCTAAAATACACACAAATGGAAGCATAATAAACCAGTTTTATTTATGTATGTATGTTTTATTTACGTTGTATATAGGTTTTGTATAGTTCAAATAAATTGTCTAGCATGTTCAATATCCCTTATAATCACTGAGCTATATGAAACATGGACCTACAATTTAAGATGAAATCCAAACTACTGCAGTGGGATCAAATTTCAATACTCTTCCTCCGGAATGGAATTCGGAACCACGTGAGCCTAGGTTCACGTGCTAGCTATTTTTTCCCCTTAATTCACACCATCGAGGACATATCTTTCCATCGTGTTTTAAGTAATCTTATTAACTTTCTTCTTACTACAATACGAGGCGGACACGAACATAGAAACATCAAGGACAATTAAGGATACGCCAGGACTCTTCAGGAGAACCCGAATTCCCGATAGATTTCGCCTCACCTTCATGAGCCTCAGACTGCTCGGCTTCACCACACCAGCGCTGAGATCGAACCAGGGGCCATACACACATTTAAGGTGAGCACTATATCATTAAGCTATCAATGTCCCCCAGTGTCCTGAACAAAACACTGCAGTTGGATAGGTGGTTGACATACAATAAAAATAACAATTTTTCGCTGAAGTAGAAAGGTTGTTTTCTTCTCGAAGTTCTTTTTGTATTTTCCCAATAAAACATTATTCACACAGGGAAGTTTTTTTCTTTCCTTTTTTTTCTACTGTGACGATCAATGTGTTAACCAGTTACAGTGACCGTGTAAATGCAACTGTTCACATTGAATGTATTTATTCACTTTTGGTGTGAAGGTTAGAGTCAAGGAAACTATCCAGGTCATGGTTAAACTCTAACGATCTTGTTCGACACTGGTCACAGACGAGTAGACAAGTTTATCAAATAGACAGCTAACTGCATAGTAATTAAGTGACTCACATTAAATTATGCTATTGATAATGTTGGCTTCAAAACTGCTATAAAGAGAACACTTTTAACACAAATTGTTTTATAGGATTGAAATTTACAGTCCAAAATATTGCAAAGTTTCAGCCTACGTAAGTGAAAAAGAATTTTCAATTCAAGTTTACATCATAAGAGCTGAGTTGCATTTAAGAGAATCTAACTATTTACCACTGTAACTCTGCTCTAGAAAATGTTCCTGCGTGAAAATATCGTTACTACTTCTTCCATCATTCGTATTGAAATCGTGCAACTCAATGAGATATTTTTATTGTGTGTAGCAAGGAAATAAGATGTGTTAAATACGTACCAAATTTCCTACCTAAATTCCACCAATTGCAGTAAATAACCTACAATAATGGTAAAACTTCTTTCCTCTGTCGTTTGTGCCCCATATTGAATTTGTTCAAGTTAACCATGTGTCTACGTTACATAAAATAAAAGCCTTTACATTCATATTCAAAATTTCGTTTCTTTACTTTTAATAGTCCCAAAGAATCATGTAATGTTAGTAAAAAAAAAGGCTTTCACATTTCCTTGATAACGGAATTTACAAAATCGTGCATGTCAGTGAGATAGGCCTATCTGTACAATGAAATGTATACAAGAAGAGAGCGTCAAACTTATTGTGAATGCAATCATCGGTTTATATGAAAAATTTCCCTACATCAGCTTCAGGATGAAAAAAAAAAAAAAAAGTTGGTGAATGCTGACTACAAATTTTGGCCTGTACTCACATGAAAGTTATCGAGATCCGGACAGTAGTTTGTGTTCGAATATATGAATACAAAGGTAGAGAAAATCCATCACATTTCCTCTGTACTGATTTTACACAAGTGAATCATATGTTCATATTCTGAAAATAATACCACATATTAAATGTATATCTTTAAAGGGGGATGTTCGTGTTTGGGGTCAAAATTTCCGATTTTTGAAAAGTATCATTTTCAGAATCTACGGTCTTTGAAGTTTCATTACGGGAAGTTTCATGTTCGTACGACATCAGCTTCCCTTCGAGAAATGCAAATTAGTATGTGCTTCCGTTGTATTTTCAGGCTTAAATATATCTAGTGTATTTTCAGTTTTGACGTTCATTCTAATTGTTTGATCATCAAACTCTTCTGTAATGATGTACTAAATACATTTTTGGTTTGCCGTTCCAAAAAGAATACACACATCATTTTGCTTACCGCTGTTTACTGTTCTGTGTTCACAGTTCTTTATTTTCCTTATTACTCTGAGTTAGTAAACTTAATGCCAAAGGAATTTATAGCTTACAGGTATATTATAAGAAAGCAATCAGGGGTAACGTTGGTAATCTTCAGATGAAAAAAGCAGTATGGGCAACTTTCATATTCTACTGACGAGAAACCACCTCATATACCTTGTCCCAAAGGAGAAAATTTTGGTGTGGGTATTGCAGATCTCAAGCAACTAGAGAACATTATGAACATAAGCATTCATTGCCTGCTGCAGTGATGGATGTTACCAAACCTATCTACAGAGCTCTTGCGGATGCCGCCCTTTTGGCAAAATGTTGGAAAGGTAAAACACAGAACCCCCAATGAGAGTTTCAATGCACTGATATGGCTACGATGCTCAAAACCTACATTTGCTGGTTCTAAAATCGCACAAATTGCAGTGTATGATGCTGTTCTTTGTTTTAATAGTGGCCGTGAAGCAAGAACTGGTGTTCTGGAAAAGACGGGAATTTCAGGCGCTGGATACACCTCCAAACTACTGCGAGATATGGACAGAAAGTGTATAACAAAATCTGAGTTGGCAATCCTGAAGCTTACTAAGGAATCAAGACTGAAGAAAAGAAGGTGTAGGAACAATGAAGAAAACACAGCCGAAGACGAAGAATATGGTTATGGTGCTTTCTGAATGGTGTGATTCGCCTTATTGATGAAAATCAATTGTAAATTTTAAAGTCTTAATTTCTCAAAATTGTATTTTCGGACATTCATGCACCACTTTCTGACAAACTATTAATGCTAAAGTAGCCAAATTTTTGCACAAATCTTATTTATATGTACCTCTATTTACTGAACTAGAATTATAGCATAGTTTCTTTATTTCAATTAATTACTCTTTAATGAATATAAAAAATCACATTCATAATTTTTTTCTAATATTTAAAAAGTAATTATTAGTTTTGTATCTAACCTAGAAAAATAATCCTATTTCGGTAGCATTACCAACTAGTGTATGGTGCGTGGTATAAAAATTAAACGAATCCCTTCAGTAGTTTCCAAGAAAAAGGTACAAACACTTTTAGAGGTGTACTAAAAATTTGAACCCCTGCCATATGTCTAAAAGGCAAGGTAGAGGGGAACAAATTAACACAGATATGCCAAACTTCTATACGCATCTACCGACCAAATATTAAACTTCTGCAAGCAATAGGAAAGCGTGGGTTGGCAAATTTCTCGAAAAGGACCAAAACACGGACATCTTCCCTTAATTCAGCGTTTTTAAAAAAGGAAACCGTGATAATAGTAAAATTATTTCTTTCTCCCATTAGAAGTGGGGGCTATTTTGTCTGATCTGAGCTTTCCGGCTGAAGGCAAAGTCTAGCAAAGCGACTAAGCTAATTGAGGAGAGATAGGGTGAACATTTTCTTTCCCTTGTGGTTCAGTAAGAATCGAACATGAAACTTGAAAGAACTCAACTGCAGGAATAGCCTGAGAACTAGAATTATAGGCATCACCTCTCGTATAGGAAATTATGCTTTATTTACACAGGTACTCAGTTTCCCACAATTATCATTTGTTTGATACAAAAACATATTTACTAATTTGGTATACGGAAGCCAGCTTCTTCATAGGATTTTTAGGAGGTAATAATAATAATATACTAACCAAAAATTATACTAGAAATGGAGAAACACAAACTTTATTAGGACAAAACAATGCTAACCGATAAAGAAGTACATAATAACAGGTCAAACATCACAGTAAGAAGTAAAGAGAAAGAAGAGGTACCGGTACATCTAATAGATTTCACAATACCAAACAACACATCTGCAGAAAGCACATAGAGAAAAATAGAAAAATACGAACAACTAACCCAGAACATAAAAGAACATTGAAAATTTTTTTAAAAAAAATGTGAAAATAATACTAGCAGTTATATCAGATTCTGAAGTGGTTCACAAGACGTTGAGAAATGCACTTGAAACAATTGGAATTGAAGAAAAGGTCATAAAGAAGATACAGAGGAACGTAATATTGGGCACATGCGCTGCAAATACCAAATTAGGGTTATCATCCGTCCCGGTTTTATCGATTTTGGAGGAAATGACCCTTGTCCTGCCGTGGTCCTGTCGGGACTTCAAAATGTTCCAAGTTTAATACTTATTAATTAAGTTGTAACTATTATTATTATTATTATTATTATTATTATTATTATTATTATTATTATTATTATTATTATTATTATTATTATTATTATTATTATTATTATTGGAATTTATTGTACAGGGCCTTCGAAATAAGAGGAAACCTCACAACACCGGCAGGCAGGTATCAAAATTTGCCTGGCTACAGAAAGTCTAAGCTCACTTTGTAATTGGTGAAGATTCACTTCTCAAGCAGTAACAAGTAACCAAAAATATTCATTTAAATATGAGTAGCAGTAGACCTGGAACTGCCAGCAGCTGAAGCAATAATAACAAACAGTATTGTTGATGCAACAAAAATTACATTAAAGTATTGGGATAATTAATTATTTCTGTTTATTTACTTTGCATATGTTTAGGTACGTAATATGTAGGCCTATACATAGACTATATTGAAATTGCTCATATTTTTATTACGAGGAGCTACAAGAATATGATTTAAAGTGTCTCACTTTCCTTAAGATTAGATCTTTACTATAGAAAAGCTTACATTATTAGGAAAAGAAAAGGAACGCTAGTACATCCTCTGTCCCTGCTCACCACCCTGAATACTGCATAAAGTGTCCCTACATTTTGCTTCGGAAAGGGGACAAAAAAGCATGAAATGTCCCGACATTTTGCTTTGGAAAGGTGGGAACCCTACTCAGAATAAAGAAAGAAAAAATCGAGAAGAAAAGTAATATCTAATTATAGTATATTCGTATATACTATAATTAGTATAAACTAATATACTAATATAGATGTTTCGTATGTTACTATATCATCTGCTCAGATGAGGAGTGAAGAAAACAAATAAATAATAATAATAATAATAATAATAATAATAATAATAATAATAATAATAATAATAATAATAATAATATATTATAAACCTGCCTTGAAAGTAAGCTCCGTATAATATTTTTACGATATTATGCCCTAATAATTATCACGGAATAATTAAAAATATGTGGTATCTGAAAAGTAGTTTCTGCATAATGAAGAGATTTTCAAATTTTGATATCAAAAACATATTTCCGTACGATAAACGTCAAAAATTATCCTCCTCTTACTAATGAGTTATGGGTGAGTGAATGAAGTGACACTATTGTCAGAATTTACATATTAATTACAATATTTTATAAGTAATTAATATGTAATGAACCGGTGAGCTAATGGTTAAGGAATCTCTAGTTTCATAAAGTATTCAGATAATTATTAACGTTTAACGAAAAAGAAATTGTTTCAAGATGAGTGATATATCGTTCGATGGATATCAAAGATCTGAAGAAAGTAGTTGAAACACATTCCAGTGAGAAGAGTTATTTTTCTATCATTTCAATCTCCTCCCTCTCCCTCTTCCATTCATGTTAATTTCGATGACTTCGCATCCTGATTTACACAAAAAATAATTTTGATTTTTACTTCCTATTTTCAAGTGGGAAATTTAATTCACATTTTCATATAGATGTTTAGTTAGTTTTAGTTTTCAGTAAAGTAACTATCAATTATTTTTCGCAAAATATAGCAAGAGATATACAGCATGTACACAAAGTCTCTGCTATATTGTATTTATTATTAATCGGAAACTAATGAAGATACAAATAAACTGATAAAACAAATGAGGTTAGTATATTAAAAAAACACACAATTCTTGTACAAGGTGGTGATGATTATTTTGTTTGACTTAGTATTGCAAAAAAAGAAGAAGAAGAAGAAAGAAAGAAAAATAAAAAATAAAAAGAAACGCCAAGGCGGGAATATTCCCCCGCTTTGACCCTTAATATTACTCGGAACTTAAAAATGAAATTCTACCAAAGAGATTATTGGACTCAAAGGGGTAAAAAGACATTAAAAATTTCCCTTTTATGGCTTTTCACAGTGTCTCCTACAAAGAGTGAAACATACTTTAACAGAGAGATTTTCCAGGGATACCTGTTGTGTTATACCAGTTGTTGCTGTAGTCCAATTACAAGAAGCTCACAAGCATCTTCTGGGATAAAAACAACGAAATGTTTTACTTAATACACTTATATGCATACATAGTAGGCCTATATATAAAAACCTTATATATATATATATATATATATATATATATATATATATATATATATATATATATATATACCGGCATCACTACATAACTTCTGTTATGTCGCGCCGGGGACTCCTCGAAAAGAAAGTTTTTAAGCATTTTTCATAATGTGTGACACATTAGTGCTTGGCATATCTTTCTACCTTGAACTTTTTATTTTCAAGAGAGGAAACATCCACTTAACTTACATAAAGTTAGTCGTTTGGGAACATTGATAAATAAATCATAAATATTTAGAATAATTTATCTTATGTTCTTTCTTCTTCGTGCTGCAAGCAGTCCAGAGAAAAATAATATATTTTATTTTCTTAAGGGAGAATGGTATATAGGTCATTCTGAACAGTATTTTTTTCTCTACAATGCAATTATTATAACCTAACAAAAGAAACACTGACCAAAGCTTCAAACCCACTCTTGGTTTGTCAGTTGTCAGAAAGAGTGGGTTTGAAGCTTGGGTTAGTGTTTCTTTTGTTAAAATAATACCAATCCAAAGCCATGGATAGTCTTGCTATTATATCCTATTGACTTTATTACACACTGTTAAGAGGGAGGAAGAAAAATAGATATTCTCAATATGATTATAATTAGGGATGCACACGAGACTAGTCAGAGGCAGTCTTGATTCGTCTAGAAAAAGAAGTCTCATCTTGAATTTCAGGGCTAAACGTCTTGTTTTCTTAACAAGCCAAACTTATACGAGTTGCAATATATTTTAAAAACTTAAAACGTGGGAACTTTGTAGCATTCTGATCAGTATGCAGCAATTCTTATGACGGAAGCAACAGACAATCGGATAAGACAAGGATAAGAAATGGGTAGCTGACGAAGCAATAGTTTTCTGCCATTTTGGGATGTCCGACTTTGATACCAACAACTTTTTGTGCTTTTTGAAACTTTCTTATTTAGGCGCTCATCAGTCATGTTCCGACTTTTCCATAGGCCTATTTTTACAAATATTACGAAAATAATATATATATATATATATATATATATATATATATATATATATATATATATATATATATATATATATATATATATATAGGGATAGTACCGACAGACCTCTATAAATCGAGACGAGACTTAGGTCAGTCTCGAAAGTCTCGGTCTCGTCTGCAATATTGATAGCTATTTTCCCTTTACTCAAAATTTGTTTTGTTGCTGCGTGAGATAATATGGGAATGTGCGACTGATGTAAAGTGGCGTATTAACGGGGTAGGTATCCCGAAATAAAGTTGTGATCATTTTTTTGCATTGCACGCACAACACAAATGTTTGTTACCCGTTCCTCAAGCCTCTCCCGACACAAAATCCACTGCTGATATATATATTTAAATATATATATATATATATATATAATCTTCTCTCTCTCTCTCTTTATATATATATATATATATATATATATATATATATATATATATATATATATATATATATATC
The DNA here is from genome assembly GCF_964235325.1 of Thermobia domestica. Classification (NCBI taxonomy): domain Eukaryota; kingdom Metazoa; phylum Arthropoda; class Insecta; order Zygentoma; family Lepismatidae; genus Thermobia; species Thermobia domestica. The sequence goes on along the minus strand of NC_137465.1, from coordinate 103,326,057 downwards.
TGGGGCCGGATTTAGGGGGTGTACGTACACCCCCTTCGTTGTAAACACTATCTAAAATGAGAAACTAGCTGTGAAAATAGCAACACTTTTCGAAACTTTCTGCCATCAGGTTTCCGTTTGGAACTTAAAAGAAACCAGAGTTTTGCAAAAGCAATAGTTTAAGTCGATTTTCTAAAGATTGAAGGAAAAGGATTCACCACGCAGAACAATGTAACATTTATCAAATAAGGAAGAAAAAGGATTCCAGGAGGAAAGAACATTTTTCCTACACAACACTTTGCGACCCTCTTTAAAATACTCCCCCATTCCGTTCTATGCATCAGCGTTGTCAGGGGTAAAGAATATTGTCACATGTCACTTTGAAAAGTTTCAGTGTGATTGGTTAGTCCTCAGACAATCCTGGATCCGGCCCTATTAGTCCGGCAGCCAGGGTCGATTTTCGGCTCAGTTGAGGGCAGGATTTGCAACTTTGGGTGAAGATTGTTTGGCCCATGGGAAGTATAAAAATGAATGTTGCCCGTCTGGGAAGAGCAGCTTTTCCAAGATGGCGGCCCAAATCCAAGATGGCTTCCATCAAACAGACGCATTCACATTTCCCTACATAAAAATGAAACGGTGAGAGATATGAAGGTTTTCCTTTATTATAAAGACGTTGAATGGTCTGTGGGAAGTTAAAAAGTACATGCTGCCCGTCTGGGAAGAGCAGCAGTTCCAAGATGGCTGCCTAAGTCCAAGATGGCCTCCATCAAACAGCCGCGGTTTCACATTTTCTTTCATAACAATGAATTAGTGATAGAAAATAAGGTTTTTCTTCTTTGTGAAAATGTTGTGACCCACGGGATGTTGAAAAATAGATGTTGCCCATCTGGGAAGAGCAGCTGTTCCAAGATGGCTGTCTAAATCCAAGATGGCCTCCTCCATTAACATTTCCCTACATAAAAATGAAACGGTGATATATAGGAAGGTTTTTCTTCATTATAAAGATGCTGACTGGTCTATGGGAAGTTGATTGTTGCAAGTCTGAGAAGAGTAACTGTTCCAAGATGGCGGTACAAATCCAAGATGGCCTCCATCAAACAGCTGCATTCACATTTTCCTACATAAGAATGGAATTGTAATGAATATGAAGGTTTGCCTTTTTTTGTAAAGATGTTGAATGGTCTATGGGATGTTAAAAATGGATGTTGCCTGTCTGGGAAGTGCAGCTGTTCCAAGATGGCTGCCTAAAATCAATATGGTCTCCATCAACAGCTGTATTCAGATTTCCATACATAAAAATGAAACGGTGGTATAAGAAGTTTTCCCCTTTATTGTAAAGATGTGAATGACCCATGGGCAATAAAGAAATTAATGTTACCAGTCTGAACAGAGAAACTGCTCCAAGATGGCCGCACAAATCCAATACGCCCAAATCCAATAGACAGTGGACATGTTTGGATAACATACCAAATTATCAAATTGATTCTTAACCCTTGCGATGATCGTGTCCACTTTGATGGACATCAATTTTATACCGTTGTTATGAGGCTGATTATTATGATATCCAAGTACTCGTGCTTGGAGCCTTTATTGTTCATTTGTAGTCAAAATATATCCCGCTTGTGCAACATTGATGGTGTAGTGACGTCATACTTACACGATGGATAAGAGCACGAAGAGTAATGGAGGTAAGCATTATAAATATTTATTATTTTTGTTATTTCTACAGCCCCATTACTTGTGATTTTAAGTAATCATAATGTCTAGAAAGAAAACTTGTGTTAAATGATGATAATAGCTGTTATAGTTATCCCGTAATATGTGTTTCAAATTGTGTGTCCTTTATCTTGGACATTGTGACTCAATGGATGTTTTACGACTAAACAAAGATATGTTGCAATTTTAGGTAATATTATTCGAATTGTGCGTTGTATGCTAAATATTAGAGAATGACTGCCATTTGTAGGTATGATGTGAGCAGTATATAATTATCTCTGTTTCAGGCACAGACATATAACTAAAGAATAGAGCGATAACGAGACCGTGCATTATGAAGTCGGAAATAGATGTGGTGAGGGTAGGTTGTGGCAATTCCAACAGCCAGTAGCGGGCATTTTGAAGCCGGAAATAGGTGGATAGACACATCCTACCCTCACTGTGAATCACTAATTTATCTGACGGGGGTAATTTTTATGTACATTGCGTTACTCGATGACTATACAGAAAAGTAATCGTATAGTGAGTAATTGGATTAAATATAAATAATTGCAAATAATAGAATTCAAATCCACCCAACCTACCCTGTGCTCGGCACTCCGTCACAAATTTTTGACTTCATCTTGCCAAATGCTTTTGATATAGGGGCTGGAGGTCCATTCTTTAGTTACATATAACAACGTGATTTCAGGGGCGGTTTCGCTATTGGCATTTCTAAGAATAGAGAATTTAATTATTATTTTTCATTTATTTAATTATTTCACTTATTTCATTTATCTCTCATACTTTGGCAAGAAGAAAGAGACTTCGCTTACGGAACATTGTTATCATTTTGGATATTCAAGATTTGGTTAGTAAGCAGTATCTCGTTCTTTGTTTCAGGGGCAGGGGGGCTTCAAGGGCGACACTGAGGATAGAGAATTATATTTCTCATTATTATTATTAATTATTATTTCTCACTTATCTGTTAGATTTTGGAAAAAGAACGAAATAGACTAGTTTTAGGGCACATGTTCCCATTTGTAAATATGCAATATTTGGTTAGTAAACAACACCTCATTCGGTTGTTTTCAGGGGCGGTTTCAAGGGTGACATTAATAAGAATGAAGGATTTACACCTATAATTTAAAATTTATATTTAAATTTTTTATATACATCTTTTCATTGTGTTAAACGTTGAAATATGGCACAATCACCACTTTCATATATGTATAACAAGTAATGCGTATATATCCACATGTAATGTATATGCATATGCCTCCATGTTTAACGTATTTATATTTTTTGTTTCCTTTTATTTTCAGATGAAATGAATGACACCTGCATCATATGTGGAGAAGGGGGAGGATCCCTAAGTCAAATACGTTCTTCATCATCCTGGGAAACTTTGCGTAATGCTGGAAAGATACGAAGCCACAGCAAAATCCTTGAGACCACATTCCCCGCCGTTGATAAGAAATCCATTGTTTATCACCGGCAATGTTACCAAGCATTCACTCATAAGCAGAAGCTTGAAAAAATCAACAAGTCAGTAGCTTCATCTGATGAACCAGCGGCGGATTTACATAAACCATGCACCCGAGCAACATTGTCCATTACTGGTACTTCGTCATCTACTTCATCTAATATACTACCACCTGTATGCATATTTTGTAAAAAAGACAAGTACGTGAAAGCATCGAACACTCGAGAGAGGTTAAGTAATTGTGAAGTAACCAGAGCAAGCGAAAACATCAAGGCAGCAGCAATGAAGCACATAAAAGATAAAACCTCCTGTTACTCCGATGCCAGTTACATAATGGGTATATGTGTTAAAGACCTCATGTCAAGTGAAGGTAAATATCACAATTCCTGTTATAGAAATTTTACCAGAATTCTTGACTCCACCACCGATTCAGAAATTGCACAGCAAAGTGGAGTTGAGAGTATTGAAGTACAAGCAATGGGAAAAGTGTACTCTTTCTGTGAGAACCTCATTGAGGATCCGAAGGCAGTTCATCTTGAAGTATTGCATGAAATCCTACTAAACGAATTCAAAAGTCACGAACTGGAATGCAGACCTTCTCTTAAGAAGAATCTTGTGCGTCACATTTCAAACAAATTCCCTGAGTTAACGTTCATCGAGATCGAACAGAGAAAAACTGTGATCGTTCCCATCACGCTGAAAATGGAAGATGTCATTCGCGAGAATTACAAATTAAGGAAAGAGCAGGAGACATTTAAAGGACTAAGTGAGGATGACGTCAAACTGCAAACCGCTGCGAAGTTGTTGCGGAAACACATCTTGAAAAACGATCCATCAATACAGCAATGGCCTCCCAAAGCAGAAGATCTAAAACCCAGTGATGTTTCGAAGTATGTGCCAGAGCTACTATTGTCATTCCTACGTGTTCTTCTCAGTGGAAGCTTTAGTAGTGATGAGCTTAATACTCGTGTTCTTCGGCGAACAACATCCCTAGCGCAAGATATTGTTTTCTGTGCTACAGACGGAGCTGTAAAACCTCCCAAAAGTGTCCTTTTTCCATGTGTAATTAAATCACTATGCAATAACAAAGAAGTGATAAAGCTTATTAATCAGCATGGTCATGGGATTAGTTACGATCTCATTGAAGAACTTGAAACTGCGCACGCACTCAACATTATATCCAAACAAAATCAGACTTCTGTTGTCATTCCCGATTCAATTCGTAAGTCACATGTGCCTGGAGATGGAATAGTAGTTATGGTTGCAGACAACATCGACAAGAACGAAAATACCTTTACAGGTGCTGGTACATCACATCGTGTCAATGCCATTGTTGCCCAGAGAAAGTTACCCGACTCTTTTCCGAATGAGCAGAGTGAAGAATCAGAGGAAGTAATCGAACCGAGAATAAAAAGACATTGCCGTTCCTTACCCACTGCTATAATTGCAAAAAATATTCCTGACTACTATTCCGGGCTTAGGGTGGGACCTGGACCTTTAAATATTCCCGACGATCATAAGTACTCGGAAATTGAGAAAAAGCAGAGACAGCGTTACCTGATTTGGATAAGTGCCAGGCGAAATCCTCTTTATCCAAATAAACTTGTTCCCAGCTGGACGGGATTCAACATTCTTGTTCATCAAGACATCGCTATCATTGAAAGTGTTGTGGGCTATTTAGACATGATAGATTCTCCCGCAACAGACGTAAGAACTGCCCATGAGATTCTTCAGAGAGCACTTGCAGTGCGCGAAACGTTGCATCTTGCAGCAGTAGTGTGTGTATTCGATCAGTCATTTTATGCGAAAGTTGCCGAGGTTTACTGGAAGAACAAGGACTTATACGGAAACATAGTTATAATGTTGGGTGGTTTTCACCTGTTGATGATGCTGCTCGGGATAATTGGACACAGATATCAGGATGCAGGCCTTAGGGACTTAGCGGTCTATGGTGAGGTTGTAGCTGCTGGTAGCGTGGATAGTGCGTTAAGTGGTAAGAACTATAATCGGGCGATTCACATGCATAAAGTGATGTACGAATCTCTATTCCGTTTACTCATCGATGACTTTGAGGCTTCACTGCAAGAAAAGGATAGTTTCGAAATGACAGTACGTGAATTTACCGAATCCATTGGTGATCTGAAGCTCAACCTTTGTCAGCATCAGCATGAACAAGTGCTACAAAGTGAAGTGTTTCTAACGTGGTATCAGCAATTCGAACAACATTTTTCTGATCAGAAAGAGAAACGTGGAGATTTGTTACGATTCTGGGAAACATACTTACATATGGTAGAACTGGTCCTGAATCTCATCTTCGCTACTCGTACTGGAGACTGGAACATGTACGTTGCTTGCCTAAACGCAGTAATTCCTTGGACGTTTGCGTATGGCAGGCAAAATTATGCCAGGTATCTCCCACCTTTTCTGAGTGATATGCTTCATCTTCCTCATTCACATCCTTCAGTTCACAATGCCTTCTTACGAGGTGACTTCGCCATATACCGCAGTGATAAACGCCCTTTCTCTGGAAACGAAGCTGACAAAACGATTGAAAACACGATTAACAGAGACTGCAAGACGCCAGGAGGTTACACTGGCTTTAGTGTAAATTATTCAGCGACTCAGCGTTGGGTACTGAATGCATCACGTAGAGCCATGTTCAGACAACTCATCCATGACCATATAAAGTCACCTGAGAACGTCTGCCAACACAAGGAACTGTACCATTCTTTCACAAAGAAAGACAATGAATGTGTGCGCAAAGTAACCCTTTTGTTTGGTGAAGTCGTAGCGAATCCATGGTTAGGTGGCGAGTTCAGAAGTCTGTCTACAGGAAAAGTGGCAACAGAACAGACAAAACAAGATTTGTTGAACGCAGAAGAAATAGGAAGAAAAGCCTACAAACAGTTCCTTCAGGATCGTTGTTCAAGTACCCCAGCAACGGGTTATTTTGACCCATTACCAAAGCAACGTTTAAGAACTTTTACAAGCATGACGACCAAAGTCTCTGTTTCAACAAAGGATAAGCTCATCCCCTTAAAAGCTGACAGGTCTATATTCGGCAGAATGGCAGTCTTGGCACAGGTCCGCTCCATCGACATGAGAACTGTGTTCCAGTATCCTTTGGGTCCACTTCCATGGAGTCTGAGTGATCCTTTTGCCATTCCCAGAAAAACCAACAAAGCCCAGCTTACCAACTACTTCACAAAAGATCTCGATCCTGAAACGAGTTATCCAAACGGAGCTGCAACCGTCTTTGATGGAATGGCTGTTATTCAGAGATACACACCTCCATCTGGTGAAACATTTGATGTGCTTGCTCAGAAGATATTCGATACCATTACTAGGTTCCCTTCTAGCAGAATAGATGTTGTTTTTGATGTGTATACCTGCCCTAGCATAAAAGATTGTGAACGACAGAGAAGAGCACAATCACAACCAGCCTCGTTGCAGTACAGTGCTATCCTACCGTCTTATGTTGTGCGGTCATGGAGACAATTCTTACAATGCTCAGAAAACAAAATGGCATTGGTCACCTTTCTTACAAAGGAATGGGAGAAGGAGTCTTATAGGAAAAAACTCGGTGGAAGAACACTCTTCGTAACCCGTGGTGAAGAATGCATTTGCATCACTTCCAGTGGTTCCCATCCTGTTCCGGAGTTGTTCTGCACACATGAGGAGGCTGACACAAGAATGATGCTGCATGTTGCCCACGTCCCTCAGTCATCATTTGTGATCCACAGCGATGACACAGACGCATTTGTGATCGCTTTGTCACATAGTCTTACTATACAGAAACAGGGATTTTTTTACTTCAAGAAAGGAAAAAAACCTAAGATAATTCCATTTCAAGCAATTGTAGGTAAAGTCAAGAAATCGATCAGTGCAGACATAACGGTGAATGATTTCCTTTCCGCTTTGCCTGGAGTGCATTCACTTTCAGGGTGCGACACAGTTTCAGCCTTCTCCGGAAAAGGAAAAGTTTCCATTCTTAAGTTGGTCCTCAGATCAAAAGAACACACTATTGCATGTAAGCATCTGGGGACAAACTGGGAAGTAACTGAAGAGCTAACAGCTTCCATCGAGTCATTAGTGTGCGAATTATACGGAAAAAAGATGGCTGATGTGAATTCCTTAAGATATGAACTGTACTGTGCAAAGGGTGGAGAGATAAATCCAGAAAATCTTCCTCCTTGCCAGTCATCCCTTCAACTTCATATTGCTCGAGCAAACTATCAATGTGGCATCTGGAGAAACGCACTTATTGCAAAACCTACAATCCCTACACCCCACGGTCATGGCAGATACAGTGGCTAGGATGTAAACCAGCGCCAGATGAAATACTACAATTCATGTGTTGCGACTGTAAAAAATGCACCAAAGATATCTGCTGCTGTTTCCAAGCTAGTTTACTTTGCAGAGATTTATGTAAAGTTCAGTGTGATAACATGAAAAGTGACACTGGTGAGGATGTGTGAGGTTTTCCACGATTGGTATAAGAAAAACTGGTTTCTTTCTGTGATTTCACAATAATTTCTTCTTAAAATTGTGTGAGGAGTTTTAGTCCTGTTACTGTTATTAAATTTTACACACCTTTTCATTGATTGCCTTGTAAAATAAAATGTGTAACTGGAATACAGAGTTGTAAAAGAAGAAGGATTTATCCAGTTACATAATAACAGCATTTATCCCATACCTTCACCATTAAAAAGAATAATATAAAAGAACAATAAACTGCCTCGAATCTATATTACTTTTTTAAATGAAACTGAATATGAAACATTGATCCATGCGGAACAAAAATTAATTCACTGGAGCATTAAAACTGAATTTTGAATATTTCTAAAAAAAAAAAAAAAAAAAAAAAATCAAGGACAGTTCAATGAGTATGTGTTAGTGTTAAAAAGAGCGATAGTAAAAACCCTGTCTGTTTGATAGCCATCTTGGAACTCATTGAACTGTCCTTGATTCTTTTTTTTTTTTTTTTAGAAATATTCAAAATTCAGTTTTAATGCTCAAGTGAATTAATTTTAGTGCTCCAGAGCTGCTCTTCCCAGATGGGCAACATCTATTTTTGAACATCCCGTGGGTTATTCAACATTTTCACAAAGAAGAAAAACCTTATTTTCTATCACTAATTCATTGTTACGAAAGAAAATGCGAAACCGCGACTGTTTGATGGAGGCCATCTTGGATTTAGGCAGCCATCTTGGAACAGCTGCTCTTCCCAGACGGGTAGCATGCATTTCTTAACTTTCCATAGACCATTCAGCGTCCTTACACTAAAGGAAAACCTTCCTATCTCTTACCGTTTTATTTTAATGTGGGGAAATGTGAATGCGTCTGTTTGATGGAAGCCATCTTGGATTTGGGCCGCCATCTTGGAAAAGCTGCTCTTCCCAGACGGGCAACATTCATTTTTATACTTCCCATGGGCCAAACAATCTTCACCCAAAGTTGCAAATCCTGCGCCCAACTGAGCCGAAAAACCGAAAATAGGGGGTCTGGCTGCCGGACTATATATACTGTATATATACAGCAGCGGGTTCAGTATATGATCAAGGGAGGAGCTAAACCATACTTTGCCGCTTTATCCAATGTAAAGCAGGATTGAAGCTCATTTTTATCCAGTGTATACCTGAGCGTTAAGGGGGGCTATAGCCCCTATAGCCCTTCCATTGTGTACTGCTAGTCTGGCGACTATGGCTGTAGTCGCCATTTCATAGTCGCCATTTCATAGTCGCCATTTTACTTGTACTGTTTCAACTTGTATGTACTACGTGCAGATTGTGTGTACATTTTGGGTAATTCATTAGTTCGTTAACTGTTGTAGTATATCTTCACATCGATGCATAAACTTATTATACGGAATTCCTTTTATTGTAATACTACAACAATAAGACTTAAATTGTATACCACCATTTACAGAACGCGCAAAAAATGTTAAATCTATCTTCAGTTCCAAATCGAAAACAGATAGGTGATAGATCCTGAGAAAAGGTCTTAATTGACACAATCACTGTCTATTTTGCTAGTACAAAGCTATTTTTTTGAAAGAAGCTGCATATAATGATATTGTGCATTTCGGTGAAAGTGCCTGAAACCGTGATATGTTGTAGATATTGTGATCCTGAGAAAAAGTCTCAATAGACAAATCACCAATCACTGACTACTACAGGACCACTTTTTTGAAAGCAAACGAAGATAGTAATATTCTGGATTTCGCTGAAAATGATTGAAACCGTGAAAATGTTGTAGATACTGTGATCTTGAAAAAAGTTTCAATGGGCACAACCACAAATCACTAACCGTTTAGTCACTACAGGGTCACTTTTTCGAAAACAGCCAAGTATAACGATGTTCTGGATTTCGGTGAAAATGAATGAAACAGTAATATGTTGTAGATATTGTGATCATGAGAAAAAGCCTCACTGGGCTCAAGCACCAATCACTGACCTTTTGGTTACTACAGGGCTACTGTTTGAAAACAGTAGAAGGTAATAGTATTCTGGATTTCGGTGGAAGTGCTTTAAACCGTGATGTGTTTTAGAGATTGTGATCCTGAGAAAAGGTCTTAATGGACACAACCATCAGTCATTGACCATTTTACCAGTACGAGGCCACTTTTTTTGAAAGCAGCCGCATATAATGATATTCTGCATTTCGGTGAAAATGAATGAAACGGTGATATGTTGTAGATCTTCTCATCGTGATAAAAAAATCTTAATGGGCACAATCAAGTCACTACAGGTCCATATTTTTGAAAACAGTTGAATATAACGATATTTTGAATTTCGGTGAAAATGAATGAAACTCTGATATGCTCTGGATGTCGTGATCCTCAGAAAAAGTGTTAATTTGTTTAAATTTTTCGCATTCGGGAAGTTTGGCCCGAGTCGGTCATCTTGTCTAGGGTTTTCCAGGGCTTTCCTTTGTCCCGAAAGATGAACATCGAGATGTTATATATACTGTACTTAAATGGTGATAGCCGCTACTCTCCCCGTCTCTTTTCCGAGTTGTTAAGATCTAAACCTTTTCAGCGTTTCATATAATACAGTGAAACCTCTCAATAGCGGACACCAATGGGACATGAAGTTTTGTCCGTTACTGAGAGGTGTCCGTTATAGAGAGGTTATCGAAATTTAATTTATCATAAGGGTAATTGTATGCAGTAATATACAGTATATACATTATGTATGGGCGTAAATACGTAACATTCAATATGAAAATAGTCTTATTTAGTACACATTTGAATCACTGGGAAGGATGAAGGAGAAATTCATTTCTATTAAATCATAGCCTATTATTGCTGCGCAATGTTTAACGAAAAATGCATGCTTTTACCTCTACAACGCTAATAAAACTCATTAGCAAGTGTCCCCTAAAAATCCTCAGTACAATTGCAGAAGAAACATGTGTGTGAGTATTTGTGTACTGGCGCGGCATCTTCGTTGACAGAATGGATGAAAAGGCAAGCTATTGGGGGTGCATATATTTATTGACCCAGGCCCAATCACAAAGATTATCCTTTTAGAGAAAATGAAAAAGGAAGCCGGGAAAACTCCAACCTAGACTTGTTCCAGTATCATGAGTAAAAGAAAAATGTTTGTTTTCCAAAAAAGTAAGAGAGGTAACATTGGTCGTTGAAAATGTTATTGTAAAACAAACAATGTTTGTTTTGTTATCTATGAAATTGTCGGTATAGATGCAAGGTCCAGACGAAAAGGATTAAATTTGTTAGGGAAGGGAAGATCTTCGCATAGAATTCCTGACCTTACGACTAACCCTGCATGATTGTTATTGCTTATTGAAAATTTTCTAGGATTTCCGCCAGAAAGCAGTTTATTGCGGAAAAAAAACTTCAAGTTCAGCTGTTCTGTTTGATGGTTCACCAGGTTTGGACTCATGAGAAATATACTTATGGGGAAAAGACTTTTCTGTACACCGTAAAATATCGCAGAACCGAGAACAATTCCTGTCCGTTATGAAGAGGTTATTCAAACGTTTGGGGGGGGGGGGAGTTTTGTCCGCGTCCGTATCTGAGAGTGTCCGTAAAAGGGAGGGTTTTGTTCCGTAAGAGAACATATATTTTTGCCGGGACAAAAAAAATCTGTCCGTATTATAGAGGTGTCCGTTATTGAGAGGTGTCCGTTAAGGGAGGTTTCACTGTACCACCAAAATCCCAGAATATCGTTATAACTTCTGCTGTTTTTAATAAAAAATGTAGCCCCGTAGTGACTAAATGGTCAGTGATTGTGCCCATTGAGACATTTTCTCAGGATCACAATATCTACAATACATCACAGATTCAAGCAATTCCACCGAAATCCAGTCTATCGGAATTTTCGGCTCTTTTCAAAAAAGCGGCCCTGTAGTGGCCAAACGGTCAGTGATTGGTGGTCGTGGTCATTAAGACTTTACTCAGGATTACAATATCTACAACATATCACGGGTTCTGTCATTTTCACCGAAATCCAGAACATCGGTATCTTCGGCTGTTTGCGAAAAAGTGGCCCTGTAGTGGGCAAACGGTTAGTGACTGGTGGTTGTACCCAACTCTTTCTCAAGATTTTTATTCATTATTAGGAAGAGGATTAAGTGAAAACATTCTCTAAACTTTTTCGCAAAGTTTATCCATCAATTTAGTAGAGGTTTTTAGAATATTTTGGTAGCATGATTAGTATTCTGAAGAACATTATGTGAACAATGTACTATATGTATGTTATTATTAAAATTCAGAATTTGTGGAACTATTGATATCTTTTGAAAACAAACAATAGCAGCTTACTTTCGCCCGTATACAAAAAGAGAAAAGAGCAAGAAACGAATCATTAAGAAATATTGATTATCATTACGTTTATTGTATTATAAAATTAAGATGTAAGAATGACATATTTTAAAGCATCTTTATATATATACCAAGAGTTTTTAGTTATGTCTGAAGTGATATATTACTGGATATTATTATTATTATTATTATTATTATTATTATTATTATTATTATTATTATTATTATTATTATTATTATTATTATTATTATTATACAATACCTTAAAAGGTATGCAACTTTTTAACCATTTAACCAGAGTACCGGTAACTTTATCTTTTTAAAGAAACGCCGAGTGTATATATATATATACCTTGTTAGTTATAAATAAGTTACACCATATTACTTGTAAATAATAAAATGTCATAAAATACACAAACAATTCTATGAATGAAAATTCTCTGAACTTTCTATATGACTAGAGACGGAACTTTTTCGCAACAATTTTCATATTTTGTAGCATCACAATTTTCGCATTTATTTTTTTAAAATGTAGCACAAGTTTTTTTTACATTATGGAACTTGTAAACAGTATATTTTTGGTAGTAAGATGTTTATCTAATGCAAAAATGAGGATATACATTGATTAGGTGCACATTCTAATTAATGTATTCACTGAAATATAGAAATTAATGCAAAAATGTACACACTTTCTCTACCCTCAACCTTAGTTAAAGGATAACATGCAGCAAGACATTGCCAATTTTTTTGAGTTTGCTCTCGTGTCAGTAACAATCATATTTTATACTTGGAAAAGAATCTCTCGGCATCAACACTCGAGATTGACAACCATACTGAACGTAAGGAGCTGACAACAAAAGACCTGTGGTTAACTTTTAAATTGTTTAACAATGATACAATGTCAACTTCCTTACCCTCAACGTTGATAACTTCAATAACCTTACTTTTAAATTCACGGTAAGCAACCAACAGATCATGAACATTTTCATCACAAAACAGTCAACGATTTAAACAACAGTTCAGTTTTGTTGATGTCTACATCTTTATAAAGAGAAACAGTTTCTGGATCAAATAATTCGAAGAGATTTTTCGTAAATGCAACGTTTTTTAAGTTAAATAATATTGAAAATACGCTTTCTAGTTATTATTAGCAATAATTAACAAGAATTCCAGTTTTTCGTTTTCATTCGCATTTATCGCAAGTAATGGCAATTCTCTCAAAAATTTCCGATAATATATACGTGATTTCTGGCTCTGAAATGAAAAGTTTGAGGCTTCCTGAAACATATACACATTTTTTTTAACGTTTCGCATATATCGCATTAACGAAAAAGTTACGTCTCTATATAAGACTATTAGTCCTGTAGTTATGTTCATAATTTTTAAATAATAAATAAAGATATATGTCTACATTTAAACAAATACATATAATGTATTAAAATAAATCAAAAGTGATAAGCATTACGTCAGTGTCATACAATAGTTAACAAAGTATTTCATATTACTACAACCTTCTCCATGCTAATTCAAGTCAAGGTTTTTACTATTATTCTTGTTTTTAAACGCAGTCAGCACATAAAGCGATAACTTATTCACTACATTTTGTAAAAAAAATCCAGCCTTAATAAAAGATGCTTGAATACAATTAACGTTTCTCTAATGGCTATGCAAGCTAAATTTTTGATTCCATTGGACTTGTTCAACACCGAATGGCAATTTTTAAATATTTACCTATAACAAAAGTGTAGTGCAAAATCTCATGTTTCACTTATTGGATAAATTTGAAAATTCAAATTAATACAAACAACAGGACCTCTTAAAATATATTTTGTCCTAGCACATAATTCTCTCCCATATAGCACCCACAAACTTTGTTTTCGTATTTTCTACACCGTTTCAATTTTATTTTGGTGTCTCCACTTCACAGAACTTCAAGAAAGAAATATTAGCATTATGAAGACAAAAATGGATCATCATTTACAATATGAATAATAATAAGCATCGTTATAAGTTTCTGCGTTATTGATAGATCACTTGTCGCAACTGAGAAGCTTCAATGCTCACGGTCTTCCGCTAACCTTATTGGTCTTCATGCACGATTTTTCTGTTTTGATATCGTCCATCAATTTTAGCCTTCTTCGCCCACCCCCTATCTTTCCTGCCACCACACCCTCTAGTGCTTCCCGTATGATGCAGTTCCTTCTTCTCCAATGTCCGAACCAGTTTCTCTTCTTCTTCTTAATAATATCTAAAACTGTTCTTTTCTCCCTCACAATTTCTAACACAGTTTGAATAAAGATGGATAAAAATAATCACAAGTAGTCTTTCTCATACACGCACTGTCAGAAAACGATATCATATCCTATTTTTTATAATTAAGACTTTTTACCCAAATTCAATATGGTGGCTTTCAAAATGATGCCGGAAGTCCCCATTCCCATCTTGCAGATTGGTATGGAAGATTTCTTCAGTGCCCGTGCAACCTCTTCATTTGGCAAATTAATGTATCATTATTAATTTGCTTTTTTCAGCCATTTCTTTTACTACAGCTAGAAGATTCAATTATGGAGCGTTTAAGTATTTGTGATCATACTTTTATCATGCAAAGGTGACTTTGAAGGATGGGCCTTGCTATTAACACGTGATTCAAACTACTATTCATGGACACTATAACTGAATGGTAGATATATAAACTTTAGTACGAGGGTCCCTTGTTCGATTTCAGGTCATTTGGGTAACATCACATCAGTGGGTTTTCTCGGAGCTCTCCTGTTTCATGACAATATTCTCATTCCACCAATTCTTTAAATTGACGTTCATTGGTCACCCATCTGCTCTAGTCTAAATGGCCTAGGCCTATTTTTGGACGTATAATTACTGTTGATTGGTCCTGTAATCCAGCTGTGACAAAATAATATAGTGGAGAACGGTATAAGATTGATTTTCATGATGGTCTACGCACCCGCCTACTGCACTATATTCAATGCCTGGTCGTGGTTCAGAGTCTATGTTAACAATACGTCCTGTCTTTCACAACCTCGGTGTTGCAGAATTACGTAAAACACAAAAACCCGAACTCAAAAAAAAAAAAAAAAGAGAGAGAAAGAAAAACTTATACATTTCATTTATTTTTCAATCCAGTGTTGAGGTTTTGTACTCCGATAGTATCTTAACACAACAACAATTCGCACCGAAAGAGAATGGTCTATTGTAAAGTAACAGCAAGGACGCCGAAACATAGGAACTTTATCTCCAAATCTGCTACAAAGCTCTTTGAAATTTTCAATGGCATATAGCAGGCCAAAAGTCGTTGACATCCGATATTATATAAGAAGAATCTCTCAGATCTGTGTCTATCCTATCAATCTTATAAATAAATGTCGTAGACATTCTTGCACATTATGATAAAGATGAGGAGTTATTTGGAAAATGAACATGAAAATAAAGTGAGAAGTTGCAAAAATGCATCAGAGGAAAGGAGAGAACAAATGAACTTATTACTATCAATTTGATTTCCAGCTTCAAAGATAGTCACTTTCCATATTGTTTATTTTGATCTTTAATTAAAGAGATTTCTCGTGTCTATGTGACAGGTTCTGGATTTGAGTGACACTGTACGGATGCATCATTAGGAGTGTTATATATATTCCACTCATATTTTGATTGCGGGCGCCGCGGTGGCTCAGTGGTAGAGCGTTCACCTCTGGTGCTTGGGGTCCCGGGTTCGATCCCAGACCCCGCCAAGTGAACTTTGTGGTGGACAAACATCGTGTGCGTGGGTTTTCTCGGGGTTCTCCCGTTTCCTTCCACTTTCTTCATTCCACCATTTCATTCATTTCTCATAATCACCGTCTCCTTTAGCCTAACCGGCATAACCGTAGGACGTAAAACTCAAAGATTTCATTTCATTTCTCATATTTTGATTGAATTCGCTCTAAAAGTATCATAAATATAGTAGATCTTTTGTTGTTGTTGTTGTTGTTGTTTCCTATTTCAAATTTGTGAACGAAGAGCAAGTTCTGTTATTAAGCTAAGTTTCAGAAAAATCCCTCAGGAAACTCAAATACACACGTGTACTAACATGTCTCTCTTTCTCCAATGCCGAAGGGAAAAGCTTGTCGCAAACAGATAAATGAAATATACTTAGGAGGGAAGTCGGTCATATGGGAAAAATGTAATCAATCAGTGGGTCAGTGCAGGCTCAGACTGGCCAAGGCAGGAGGGCTGGGATCCCTGCCGGGGTCCTCTCTCTCTCTCTCTCTCTCTGTATATATATATATATATGTATATAAAAACATGTCTCCTGTGTTGGAGCATAGTTACTCGTAGTTTATTCCGTTTCCAGAGTTCGGTGGCCACAACATTGATTATAGTCTTGGGGTCCCATTACTGGAATGAAACTAACAGTATTATAAAGTACTGTTTGGGGCCCTTTGTGGCTTAGTAAGGATTATATTTCAACAATATGAAGAATGGGGCCCCACATGATATTATCTAAATATGCATTGAGGCCCTATGAATGTCGAAATGAGAGTCCTGCCAGGGCCCTATACCCCCCAGTCGGGGCCCCGGACCCGAGACTGGGTCAGTGTGGTTAGAAATGAAACTTAGATTCACAAGTAACAAGTTTTCGTTTTGCACTTTATCTGCTACAAGGATTTTGTTCGATCCTGCTATGACTGGCAGGTCATTTGCTTCAAATTTTGAGCTTTTACGGATTTCGCTTTTGAATAAGTTTTTTCTCAATGCAAGAAATGTGAAAGATCGTTCGGGTCATCTCAATGAAATATTCCAACTGAAGGTAAAGACAGAGATAGGGGAAAGTGAATTTTTGAGGATTTTATGGATAATTACATAAAAATCATGACAATAACTCCTAACTAACATCTCATGATGTATGATAACCTAATATTGATGAGTGAATTTTGGTGGAGCCTTGATTCCTTTCTTCTCTTCTATAACTTAAGCATTTATGTGTCAATGAGATTTTTCACTTAATTGTTACTCATTAGTGATTTCCATCACACAAACAGCGAATAAATGCAGATTCATCTTCCACACTTTTATGCGCTAGATTCGAACTCCTGTATCTCCCAATCTACTGAAAATTGGACATTGTTTCCTCGGAGTAACCGACGTACTTTTTTTTATTATTATTTTTTGAATTCCTCCTGAAGAATTTGGTTATGCTATTCTTTTGAGCATTGGTCACGGAATACCCGGAAGAAAAGTTGAAAAAAAGAAAAAAACACTTACCAAAACCAATGTGTACATCTTAAGTGTGTGCGGAGCGTTCCCTTTCCTTGAAGAAACTGACTGTTAGTGAAAGTTGAAACCAGGTGAAAGAAAGGTGTCCCTGACTCCAAAGACCTCTCCGCCTCCCTCCCCTCCTTACCACCGATTAAACACATGATCTCACCACATCTACGCCTTCTTTTCTCAGATACTCTGCTGCCTCCAGAAGGATCTATTACTCTATTCTTCTCCCGTATGGACTTAAAAAAATAATTTTAAAAAATGATTCAGTGCAAGTTCTTTCAGTTATGCAACTTTTGAATTCCATTTTAGCATAACATGTAAGCGTAGATGTTGTGACTAAAAGAAGTGAAGGGGTAAATGAGTATGTGTGTGGGGGGGATATCCCCTACGGCAAAATTCTCCAAGTGAGCTCAACAGTTCATGTTATAACGTCATGCCCGTGGACTGCGTGAATGACACCTTTTAAATAGGAAAGAAAAAAATGTTTTGGCGGAAAAGTACTCTGCATGAATCTGTTTGACCAACCAACTAATAAACAAAAAAAGTTGACCTAGATATGAAATCATTGCTTTTAGAGGTTATAAATATTGAGAGATATATATGTGGCCAATATTGATTTGAAATTATTACTTTCTTGTTTCTCCATCTTTCAACAGCTATATTTTACCTGATAATTCACAGTTTTACTTTTCTTTTGCTTAAAATTAATATTTTAGAAAAACTCACATATGAATTTTGTCCCTGAATAATAAATGGGAAAACAAGAGGTTCTGGACTAAATTAATGCTTAAATTCAATATTAACCTTCATAAGTGTAAGTACACATAGGCTAATCCTTAAGATTAAACACAGAATTGCAAATTATAGCATTATTTTCTTATGTATGTCTATTGGGTAACTGATATTTCAACTGAACCGCTAACAGAAAAATTCAACCTGTTTGTAATTATATTCCTCATACGAATGCTAAGAACACTGAAATATGAATATTATTTTTGATAACATATCAAAATCAGTAAGTGTGATTTATATAATTTACATTATTTGTTTATTTATTTATTATTTAATATCTTCAGTGCTCTTTAATTTCTATTCTTTAACAGCACCGTTCATATTTTTACAATTCCATGAACATTTATGACTTAAAGTGTATTAGATATACACCCAATACGCTGACATGTGACTTAAATATTTAGACAAAATTCAGCATTACATAAAATAAAATATAAATGTGTTTTTATTAACCAATATAGTAATATTTACGCTTGATTCATACATTTCGAAGGAGCTTAACTCCTAGGTATATTATTTTATATCAGTGCGCTTTCAAGTGTGTAAGTAACTCACAAAAGTGATTTATATACGTTTTGGGACAGTGGAAGTAATTCGAGCGGAAATGAAAATTGATAGAAATGCTTAGAAAAGTTACCTGAGTGACACATAAAAGTCCCCGAAAATCCCAGCGGGTTTTTTTTTTTTTTTTTTTTGGGTCACGTCTTCAGTACGGTGATCAATGCCAAACGAGCTAAGAGATAAAATAACGATATCTTCAATCTTACGGTTCAATCCACAGAAGTAAGTTTCATGTCATTTTAAAGAACATAGACAAGACAGTATTTTATGTAGAGACACAAGTTTACATGAAACACATATTTACAGATATTTTGCACTAAATTCTAAAATTTAGGAAAATATTTTTTCCTCAATTTTGAATTTTAAATTTCCCATAAATTTCGAGAAATATAACCCGTTGAGATGCTCCAAGAGTTTTGCCAGAACGAACTTAAAAAGAGTTAATCTTTCATATTAACTTCTACAGGCTTTATACCAATTGTTCGATTAACTTTATTATTATACTCATTAAACAATTCTTATAATACAGCTATCCATTTATAATTTCCTTGAGTACTGAATTTTTTCCGTATGTTTTGTTAAAACGTTCTACGATATGTTGTTTTACGAAACACATGCTCAAAATGGAGGGGTCAAAATCAGCGGCGCAAATCTGTCTTCAACATTGGGGGGAGGGGACTAGTAAGACCGTTCCCATATTTTTTTTTTTTTTCTAAAGAGGTATTCAAACTATTTATGAAGATAATAAACAATGTTATGGAGGATCAGAGGAGCAGAGTTGTCTTCAACATTGGGTGGCGGGCAGATTTGAGGCTTATTCTCGGGGACATCAATTTCATCTCACTTTCCTTTGTGACAATCAGACACAAATTATAACATTTCTTCCCAAAAAACACATTTAAAATTGGATTATTTGGGGGACTGTCCCGCCCAGTTCCAAGATTGAAGGGGACATGTCCCCCTCATTCCCCCCGGGATTTGCGCCAGTGGTCAAAATTGAAAAGTTCGCAAAATATCATCTCTCTATGACTTACCGTTCTCGAGATATGGCTCCTTCCATCACCTGAAATCCGAACTTTTTTGCTCAATATCTGGGTAACGGTGGCCAGTTGGTCAGTGGACACCGGTTATTAGTTGGTACCATCCTCTTAGGTATTGATCAGCACCAAAATGTTCACCATCTTCTTAGGTGTTGATCATCACCAACATGGTTTCTCTATGACTTACGATTTCCGAGATATGGCTCCTTAAATCTCCCGAAATCGAAATACTTTTAGGTCAATATCTTGTGAACGGTAAGAGTTACGCGAAAAATTCCATCACTTCTTTCTTTCTTTTGATGCTCTATCGAATGGAGGGCTCAAAATTGAAAAATTCGCAAATAACACACACACACACTCAGAGATATAGAGAATTCAGCAACGAACTTTTTAAATTCGTTGAAAATTTGAACTGAAATAAACGTAAAAAAGCATTTTGCAAACTTTTTATTACCCCTTTATATTTACGTTAATAAATTGGACGAGTAATTCGATTTTATATCTAATGTTTTGTGGTCGAAGGTGCCAATGAAGTAGAATAAGTCGGAACGAGTTCCACTGATAAAAGAGCGGATCTCCATCACAATTAAACATAAAGACATAAACAACAAAGAAAAGACCTTATTTTATGTAGAGAAATTTTTTTTTCACGTAGAGTATATAGAGTATTTTCTTAGCTCAAAAAATGTTAATTTGCATACCTATAAAGCTCCATGGAATTATACTCCTTGAATAGTAAATTGCTCTTTACATTTTTCTAGCAGGAACCATATTGCTGCTTTTGAAATGATGTCGTATGAAACTCCATGGTCGTTGAATATGGATATGTCTGGCTACAAATCTGTTTTGAGATAACATAGTGTAGGCATTTTTGTTACTCTGTCAAACCAAGAAAACTATAATGTTCCACACTGTAACAAAGCGTGTAAGACAAACAATGACTGCCCCACCTCACCAATGTCCTCTGAATATGCTGAAGACTGTATTTTAGATGGTACCGGTAGTCTATTTGACCTATAATACCTTTAAGAAAAGTATGTTTTTAAATGGATGGGGAAATGTAATAATAAAAGGAAGAAGATCCATACCTTCACCCACAACACAAACATTATTCATACCATAATACACTACTACTGTCTGCATCACAATGTGCCTGCTTCTCTGTTATATAGGCATCTACGAGTTTCTAAAGCAATGGTGCTATTAGTCGCGTTTTGTTGTGAGCACTGGTGAACTTCTCTCGATGTACTGATATAATCATGTCCCCTCAAACATGGTCTGCACACAAACCTCGTCTTGATCAACGTAAATGTTCAGCTGATTTTGTGTGTGGATTGTTGACATAACCATTGTAGATAACAGTAGAATTACTGCTGCAGTGGGTTAATATATAAGCTACATATAGCTGGTACATTAGTAACGCCATTAATACCACACTATTCCTGTATCAGTGACAAAGTCGTGTGCTGTAATTCATCTGTCACTGGTGACTTCTGCTTTGAATACTCATATAGCTGTGATTTTTTCACTTTTCGCATGGGCCATTATCAAATAATGACAGAAGATAATGTGATAGTTCATACTCATACTTCCGCATGCCATTCAGGAAGCTCTACATTTGATTTTATGAGACACAGTATACGGTTAAAGAGTTGAGAACCGATCACTGGCATAATTTCATTTAATATTCTGATGTCTGATGTTAGAATTGATCATTGAAACACTTTCTCCTTTCTCTTCATCTTTACATAACCGAAACTAGCCCCTGCTATTCTCTGCATCAATACTCTTCCCTTCTTCCTAGTGGCTCCGCATAGCATAGTTGCTAACTAGCTTTTCTTTGATGTGAACTATCCCGGGTTCGATTTCCGGTGGAACATTCGTTCGAGAAAGTGTACAAACTTTTTCAGGTCAGCCATCCTGAGTGAGGTTTCTCTGAGTTTTTCTCATTAACACCAGACAAATGCCGGGATGGTGCCTCACATAATGTTTCCAGGCTGCTTCGTTCCTCATTCCATTCTTCCTCCCCAAGTCCCGGGCAGAGTGATCGCCGAGGGACGTCTCTGGGTTACTGTTTTCTTCACCTTCTTCAATATATGGTTTAAACTAGGGATGTGCAAAACCGGTTTTATAACAACCGGAAACCGGTTCCCAGAAAAACCGAAACCCGACATTTCGGTTTTCTCCAAAACCGGTTTCGCTTTTCTACAAAACCGGTTCGATTTTCACCGAAACCGGTTTCGGTTTTCTTCAAAACCGGTTCGGTTTCCGGAGAACAACGAAACACTATTCTGGTCAGAAATAGAACAAATTTTGGAAAAAACCGGAACCAGTTTTGAAGAAAACCGAATCCGGTGAAAAACCGATAACCGGTTTCGGTTAAAACCGAACCCGTTTTGAACAAAGAAAAACTGTTTTTGTGCCCACCACTAGTTTGAACCATATGGCTCTGTGATGATTTTACATATCAGTTCGACGATATGATCACTTTGAGATTTGACAACATGTACTTAATCCAGAGCGACCATTGCTAATGCAGAATGTGTAAGATGTGCCAGGGTATTTGCCAGAAATTTTCTTCAGGAGGGTCTAATGAATTGGAGAGGTGGCGTAGATTGTAATGATATGTATTAAGTAGAGATGCAAAAAAGCCGGCTTTTTTGAATCGATAGTTTTTTTCACATAACAAAGCCGGCTTTTTTGGGAAAAAAACGAGAATTTTGGAAATTTTGGCTTTATTGATTTTCATGATTTTTCTATCCAAATAGCTTTCTTATAGTATATTCTATAGTTAGATAAGAATTCCATGACCTAAATACCATATTTAGCTCTGTAATTCACTATCAAGATGGATGGAGCACATTTTTACGAATTAAAGCTAACATGAAGAATGTAGTATTTGAGGGCAATTTTACAGGGTATTTAACTTTATTTTAACTTTTGAGTTATCGACATTTTTTTCTTCTCTAGATCATTTTAGTTTGTCATCCGTGTTTCATTTCTAAGAGCTTAGTACTCTAGCTTCTAGCACAAAAGTTAAACTTACGTTTTTCTATATATCCGTCAAAGCATACGTTTTTCAATATGTCCGTCAAACCGTACTTCCACATTTCTGTTATACTGTAGTTGTGCAAATCAATAGCGGATTTAGAAAAGTACTTTGGGAGGGGTTTCTCTGATTGTTTCGTTTTCTAAAAAATCCTAATTTTATTTGGGAGGTGCTTGAAGTTTATGAGTACAGGCATAACTAATATTTCGTTTCGTTTAGATGTTTAGCAATAATCTTCCGGATACAACCTTGAAGATCATTTTATACTGAGAATCAGTGGCGAATTTAGAAAAGTATTTTGGGAGGGGTTTTCTTACTACTAATGTTTAGTTTTTTATTTGACGAGAGCTTAAAGTTTATGAGTAAAGGCATAACTAATAGATATTTCGTTCGTTTTGGACATTCCGCAACTTTGGGGAACAGGCTTCAGTCCGAAAGACCGACCCCCTAACCTTCGCAAAACCGTCACTGCTGGTAATTAGTAATAATAACGATTTAAAAACAATAAGAAAGAGAGTCGGCCAACTGCTACACTCCTAGTCGGCCAGTACACCCACTATTTCTACATTCACAGATGGTATGAAGGAAAGCTTTGTCAGAATGGTCGAATGCTGGGTTGAATCCCGGACTTCCCGATAGAAGCGCAAAAGCCAACCACTCAGTCATGTTTGTTGTGCAGTTGTATTTAGCTTAACTTAAATATATTCCGTAGTTCTTTTTTTTTTTTTTTTGGTAGTTCCGTAACGATATGTTGAATCCCTCTTGTTAAAAATTCAGAAAACTTGAGGACTGGGTAAACCGTGATGGTGGTCAAGGGTTCCCATGTTGTGGCTTCCTAGGGGGGGGGGGGAGCAAGTATAAGGGACGTTTCAAAAAGTTTCAAATTTTGTTGTAACTAATGTAAAAATTCTATTGGATTTTTTATATTCTGAAGTACATTTTCCTCTAGGGGGCGAGCGCCCCCCTTCCTGCCCCCCCCTGATGGGCGACCTTGATGGTGATTATAAAAAACTTAACTGTTGAATTTCAAGAATATACAGAACCAAAAGCTCCAGATGTGCAGCCTTTAATTGTATCATATAAATCTAAGTATTTCTCTTATGCTTTATTTTAATTTTATTTTGTTTCAAAAAGAGGGTATGGAATATTTTGAAGTAAAATTACTACATACAATTTTGCTAGTTATTTGTATATTTTTTAAAAAAGAAGTTTTTACTTTTAGGGTTGGCTAGTTTACACCAGCTGTTTTTTTTAAATAACTGGTTTAAACCAAATAAAATAAAATAAAATAAAATAAAATAAAATAAAATAAAATAAAAAGAACAAAAATGCGAATCGTGTGGACTTTATGGTGACGTTTCCACATGTGAAACCACCTGAATTAGTCTTATTTCCTTTCCACCTTTTAATCAAGGTGTCCCATGTTCAATTCTCGGTCGAACCACAACCCTTCTTTCATGTGTAAACCAAGTAGCGGTTCGGATGTCACTTTAAGCGAAAGTCTTCTCCTTGATAACCTCGGTATTACGTAAGGATGTTAAGCCTAAACATACGAAACGAAACCAAATTATATATTTCTGCATGCCTGTTGTTTTATAAAGAAGCTAAGGTTGCTTAAATATATTGATTGAAATTGGTAAAATTTATCGATTGCCTACGTAGCTTCCAACATTAACTTGGATTGGACTTTCAATGATATCTACATATTAAATTTCTAATTTAATACCTCAGTTTTTGCGTACTGATTATAATACGTTGACCTTTAAATTTTACATAGAAAGCAATAACAGGATTTTCCCGTTATTGTTTTACATTTAAAATAATGACGGGATTTTCCCGATGGCTAGGGCGGGTGTTTCTCAATTTAAGAAATTTACTGACCGGACTTCTTTAAGCTTATGGGACCTCTTCCAGCATAACCCCGTTGTTGCATAATAACACCAAGGCGAAACAAACTTATTTCTGTGAATATGTAATATAAATACATAAAGCAAAATATCTAAATCAAAAAACCTGGTTAAACCCCAAAAAAGCCTGGTTTAAACTGCCCCCCAAAACGGGTTTTTGGCATTTTCAGAAACAACCATGTTTCTTGCCAACTCTGCTTACTTTTGTATATAGGAGGTTATTTTTTTTATTATTATTATTATATACATTGGTTAATCCTTTGGAATTCATAATGTAAAAATGTTGAAGTAAAATTGTTTAAAATATCTTTTCGAAATTCATGGTTTATTTTCGAGTTTTATATTATTAACGGCATCAACCACTAATTAAATGACTTTTTATGTTATAGAGAAGCGAAACAAAGTCTGCTTTATCAATTTAAAGCAGAATTTTGAAAAAAGCCCAAAATTTCCCAAGCAAAAAAGCGAAGCAGAAAAAACCGAGTTTTTTTCAAAAAAAGCCGTTTCTTCCAAAAAAAAAAAGCCGTTTTTTTCCTAGCCCTTGCATCTCTAGTATTAAGTAAAAAAAAATCTTAAGCGTATCTTTTCTTAATACTACATACACATTACAAATTTAGCATAACTTTGGCAAAGGATTGCATTATTTGCTTTAGTTATGAATAGGAGAAAAGAAAAATATTTTCCTTTCACTTTTATTTGCTATTGCATGAATACATTTTGTTATTATCACTCTCATGCACACACATAAATATACTTGCCTTCATACATATTTTTTGTACTACCAAAACCAAAGTTGCACCACGTTCATTCACTCTTCACGTATCTTTATGTATAGTAGTTATCTACACATTTCTATGAGGTTGCTTTAACCAGATGTTGCTTTATTCATCAATTCATTTGGCCTTTGTTCTCCTTCAGAACCGGAGCGAATATAAGGAATATAGTTCTGTAGATATTTTCATCAAATCTTTTACATGTTCACAACTAAGTCGACATCGTTTTGAACATAACACTGTTCATTGTAGGAAATGAAATCTCTACTTCTGTTGTGCCCAAAGGAAGCAATAGAAGAACACTTGCTACTTCGTACAGAGTTGGAAACATAATTCTCCATAGGCAAGATTCAAGAGGTTTTGGTGGATGCTGATGTTAGGATCCGCAGGAACTCTTTTGTAAATTTTATACTCTAGTTCGAGTTCAGGTTTATTAACATTATAAATGCTGGCCACTTCAGTTGAGTTAGGTGAGTCGGAGGTGTTTTTGAGGACATTATAGAAATGAGACAGTTGTTTGAGAGGATCAGCAAACTTTTCCTTCATGTTGCTGATAATTTTTGATTTGGAATTAGAGATAAGAGCCTTGAGTTCTTGGGGTTTCAAGTTTTCTTCTATTTTTACACCCTGAGATTTTTCCTTTCCTACAACACTTTCAGCATGCTTTGAAATCTCTTCAAAAGTGATACCTTCCAAATGTGCAATGATACTTTCTACCAACTTCAGCACTGCAACCACATCATTTCCACCTTGATATTTACAAATTTTTGCTTAGTTTTGCAAAATTGTATTTAAGAGTAGACCTACTAGTGTGAAAGATGTCTGTCTTTCTTAGTTGCAACAGTAGTCCACCAGCATTTGATGACATGTCTCCTGCATCAACATAGATATGCTTTAACGCAATGCATATTGCAGTGAAGCAGGTTGCACCAATTTGTAAGAAGTAGCGTCTATTGAAAATTCCACTTTCTGCAGAACTTTCAGCTGCTCGTGACTCTCATGAAATGGTGTGTACAGTTTATTCGTTACATTTACAACCCTTTTGATATCTTTTGAAGTTCCACAAGTCCTTATCAAAGCCAATTGCAAAAGATGGCTTCTGCAATGAACGAAAATCAATCTAAGTGAATCTTCTTTGAGACGTGCCTTGAACTCCGGATTTTTCACCACTGAAATTTAAAACACCATCAAAAGCCTTATCAGTCAGTTTTGCAGTACTAAGACCTACTTTATGTATTTCTTGAATAATTGTCTCTTTGATGCATTTTGCCTTAGTAGACTGAACTGGAACAGCACAACCGAAGGTCGTTTTCACTTTGCAAGGCTCTATGTAACGTAAAATTTCTTTTCCTTTTAAATCTGTGCACTCGTCTGCCATGAAACAATTTACTAATTGTAGAGAATTTGGCTTTTGTAGATTCAGTGATGGCAACACCAAAAGCATCTAGAATAGAAGTAATAGAGTAATGCGACAAGTGATGTGCATTCTCTGGCGAGTTTCTTATATGCTGCTTTATTGTTCCTGAATGGCCTAGCGATGCTACTGTACTCCATTTCGATGTATGTGGTATTTCTTCGGAAAATAGGAAATACGCGATTTTGAATAAATCTTTATTTACCACCAATATACCTTCACGCTGAATGTTAAACTGCTGATGGACTTGAGTAGCAACACTGTCACTTTGCAATGAGGCCTGTACCGCACAACTTTTGTCATGTTTTCTGGCCTTTTCTGAAAGTTCCCTAGATAAATATAAAGACAGAGGAACTAACAAAAGGTGGTGTGCTTTTTACAAATTCTTCCGCCCACTCATCTGACAGACTGACGCTCTGACACCACTGTTTCTTGTTTCAAACTCTGTTATCGAGCGAATGAAACAAAAGTAGTTTACAATGCTGCTCTTGACGGAACAGCCTGCGTGTGCCACCACCACCTGGGCGCCAGCTTATCACGGATATATTTTCAGTTTCCTACTGCTCTTTTGGGGTTACCTAATCACCTTTATTTTATTGATTATAGTGAGCCAGCTTTGACATTGTTCCGGTATCAGATTCCACTTCTAACATGGATTGTTTATATTATTTTCAAGCAGTTCTTTGAACGCAATACTTCACACAATTTCGTGAGTAGAGAAATAAAAATATAAAATCAAAGCTAATATTTAGATTGAAGCTATTGAAGCTAATATTTAGATTGTTGAGTTTCATGCCAGCTACTAGAAAACTATCACCAAGACATTATTCATTGGGCTATATTTTAAACTTATGGTACCGATGATAGTAATAACATAAACAATTGTACACCTCCACTTGGGGGGTATCGAACTGTTTTGCCAGGTGGGATATAGTCTATCACAGGGAGGGTGTAAGGTGGTGTTGAGGGGGTGTAAAAATTCCCTGAGATGTGCTCGCACTGTACGTGTCCATTCATCATGCCTTTTACAGTATCTGCTGCTTAGACAGTGTTCCATAGGTCACTCAACCTACTGCCGTCTATTATGGCTTATAAGCATCCCGCCTCGTTTCAGAATCACGTTTGACAGTTTCCCACTAATCCTGAACTGTGTAATGACCTCACTGGCTTTAATACACAAAAGCTGGTCGGATGTAACAACGTATGTGAATTGATCCATTTTTCTTGTGTTCCTGTGACGCGCACAGAAGAACCGAGTTGATGGTTTCTGGTCTGGTTTGGTTGGAGATTAACAAAAGGTAAGGCAATAACAGACCACTGTTCGTAAGGTATATTTGTGGTTAAAATATCCATAAATCCATTCCATCCACGGTACACACGAAACTTCCAACCAATTTGCAATAAATCACATTACATCCTGATTGGAAGCACAGATGGGGAAGTAGATTTCAGTTCGGACAACTCTTGAATTTGAATATACTGGAGTCTTCTAATGCCCGTAGCTTAGAAAGATTCACATGATCTTTGCTAAAATGTCACAGTGTCAAGACAGATGAATCTCTTCTAATTTTTTAGCTGGATTTTTGTTTTTATGTTTCTACTCGTTTATGACAAGTAGTAGGTTGAAATTTGATTTTTTTTAAATTTAGAATATAGAGCTAACTATCTCTAAACGTATGTTCTACATAAAAATTGTTTTTCCACATAAAACAATATCCTTTGTTTGTTGTTTAAAACGAAACAAAAGTTATTTATGTATATTCAATTATGACTTAGATATTTCTCTTCTATCTATGAAATGCGTCCTGAATTGGTCTGCTTCATTAATAAGTTCGGCCATAAATGATTGGATAAAGAATCGAATTACTCACTCAATCTATTAAATATAGTAAATATGAAGACACTCTAAGTAATCTTAAGTAATGTTTTTTTTTTTTAAGATTTATTTCGGTTCAATTTTTTATATTCTTCGTCGTTTATGAGAAATCTAAAGTTCAAAATTGAAGAAGAAAAACAATTTCTTTAATAACTCTAAATATGTGGATCTTATACACAATCTCTACATAGAATACTGACTTGTATATGTTCTTTAAAATGACATGAAAATTATTTCTCTACTTTGAACCTTAATGAAGATAATGTTATTTTATCTGAGTAGCTTGTTTGCCAACGACTACTATATTGACGATGCCATAAAAAATGTTTCTTCCCTTGAGACATCCGAGAATTAGCTCTATGTTGTTTGGGCACTTTTATTAGCATTTCTACAATTTTTATTTCTGTTTGAATCTTTTGAATATTTTCAGGGCTAATTTACCTGAACTAGTTATGAAAAACTCACACAGTGCGAAACTTTGCAATATGATAAATTACGTCCAGTAGTATGTCGTTATTTTAAATCCCGTTAACAAGAGATTATGAAAAAATAAACATTTATATTAAGAGATATATACACAGATCCTGAAATGATATAAACTTGGGAGGTTATTTTCCTTCTCTTGATGAAGTTATGTTCTGTGTTCTAAAATAGTTGGCTTTTAAGTTTTGAGGGGGCACGGTCGCTCAGTGGTAAAGCGTCCCTGGTTTTGATCCCCGGTCAAGTAAGTTCGTAGTTGACAATCTAGTGAGAGTTTTTCTCTGGGTACTCCCGTTTCCTCCCACTTTCGCATTCCACCAATTCTTCCATCATCATTCACTTACCTTAATCATCGTCTCCCTTAGTAAAAGGGCATAATTGTGGGTTCTTAAATTTCATTTTCTTAAATGTTTATACTGAAATTGGTCTGGATAATCTAGTTATTAAAAAGAAAAAAATATGTTCATCCTTTCAGAATGACGTCCTTACAACTAAAAGTGACGAAGATAAATGAAAATAAGCAATAAAGCAAGGTTTAAACCGATGTTTTTGTTCGGAAGAAATTTAACTGAAAAAAAAAAATACTTTTTTTTCTGTCCCAATAGCTGTAGTCCATTCTTCAATAGAGTTTTACGAACTTCTCAGACTGTAAAATAGTTGTCGCACTAACTTAGTCTTAAGTCAGGGTGTAACACTGGGTTGAAAGATGTCATACAACGTTCGGCGAGAATAATATACTAAGTAATAATCTATTAATAATTAACTGGAATTTCTTACAACCTAATAGTTATAGAACAAAAATCCACCCACTACAATAAGTGCATTTTCCCGTACTGCGGTTTGCTGACCATCTAAAATTATAGTGATAAGAAATTTGAAAGAAACCCAACGACTTTTCATTTGAAACTCTCAGGATCACCATGTCACGATTAGAGACAAAAAGATAAAAAGCTAACACAAATATTTAAAATATCACTCAAGTCGAAAGAAGTATACCTGCAAGAAACTAATGAAAGACACTGTGATAATTAAAAAAGAAACTTAGAAGTCTTTGATTTTAATCAAGGCAGCTACGTAAGAAATATAGTGTCATGAACCTCAAAGGTTGACCTTGTCATTACTAGGGTTAATCTATTGTTGGGAATATAACATCGAACTCGTGAATCAGCGTTCTAAAGTTCAAAGCTCTATGAGTCAATGTACCACCTCTGACCTTCCACTGAAATGAATGTATCAAAGTTATGAAGGTGTCAATGGTATAGGTACTATTATTCTCAATAAAATAAGATAGCCTTTACTGTAGGCCAGCAGGAATTGAAAGGTTGACAATCTAGATGGGACATACCTATCAGTGAACGCAATGATACTGTCTTGTTAGATATTCTAATGTATCTATCAAGATATAAGGAAGAAAAAGTACATGGAAATGAAAAGTCTAGCCCGGGATAAGGAAGAGTGGGAAACTAAGTCAAACCAACACTAGTAAAACTTCCGTACCTCCAGGAAATTTGTGTATGTGTTAAGGTATGTAAATTTCAAGAGTCCTATAAAATCGCTCTATGAAGATAAACTTCAACTTTCGATTTCAGCTCTCTCCCCAATTCTAAATTTGATCTGCATCTTGGATCTAATGATTGAGAACGTTAAACTCAATAGTAATTGATTAAACTTCTTTTACCCTTCCTTTACTACCCAAACAATTGAGCAATAAAAAAAAAACTGCTAGCGTCATTTTAATAGCCGCATATTAGTTTCTATGTAATGTTACCGTGTCTAAATGTCACGAGGTAATAATTATCCTTATCAAATCTGAATACCTGCTGATCTATGTAATTAAATATTCAGCAAGGTGAACAACTTACAAGGAATTGGGTCACACTAAGCAACCTATTGTTTGTTGTATTCTTGCAACTTTTAACGCAGCAGTTCAAATCCCAATAGTAGGTATACAATTTACATGCTTTGAAAAAAAATCAAGAGATTCAACAAATAGTAGTTCATTCTTTAATTAATTTTTAGCTAATGTAAATTCCTAATACATCATTGCTACGAAATGAATTCTCTCCTCCCATAAACTTAAAAGACTTGGAATCGAACACACAACAATCTCCATCAAAGGTTAACTGTTTGTTTACAAGAGAAAGTTAATTTGATTGAATATATATCAATCCGAATATATATCGGATTGATATCCGATTGTATGATAAACGTATGAGGTAGAGTTAGGGCAGATGTTGTGCAATTCAGAAAATAGTCACTAAAATTAATTTTCAAGTACTTAACTGACTAGTATATGCATAACTAGCAACATCTGCCCTACGTGTTTGCTACTGAGGGCAATGGTTTTCATTCTTGCTTCTGCATCTTATATAATTCATAGAAGTCTCGTACGAAATTCGAACATATATGGGGAGCTTAATGAACCACACTCTCCCTTTTTTTCTGTTTATTCAAATATCAAAACGGCTGAAACACGTTTTCATTTATTTTAAAAGAAAAGTCAAATACCAAATTTAATGACTATAACATTAAATGATTCCGAGATATAGGCATATTAGTATAAAGGTAACCAAGAAAATTCTGTCCCTTTTGTGGAGGTCTGTGTTCAATTGGCCCTCACACCGTGAGTTGAATGCGAATGGAGATAAGGCGATGGTCAGTTATTCGTCTGGGTATATCCAACATAGACTACTACCTAGTTGTGGCAGTTCAGTTACACCGTGAATTTGCTTAAGGACAGAGTGAAAATGGGACCTCCACAGAGAGTCATATGAGCGTGTATGCTGTACGAATTCAGACTGGGGTCAAATGCCGCTGCAGCGGGGCGGAAGATATGCCATACCTTTGGTAAAAATGTCGTGACTACGCAGACAGTGCAGCGGTGGTTTAACAAGTTTAACCCTTAAAAGAAAACATCTTTTCTACATACGCCAAAGGAAACATGGGTGAATTTTTACCCATGACTCATAAATGTTACATTATTACTGTATATTTTGAAGTATTTGTTGAGAATTTATGAAGTAATTAATAGTATATTTTCAATTAATAGAATCAACGAAAATGGTGAAAAATTAAATACAGAAATCTAAAAGATTTTTGCATAATACTTATAATTCTGAGGTATTAAATTTTACAACTGTATAAAAGTTGAAATAAAATAATTTGTAGAAAAATGCTAATGCTCATCAATAGAAAACTTTATTTACTGTTCACCTTGAACTGGTGAGGGAACATCAACCAGTCTTGATTAAGGGGTGCGTTTTTTTGCAAATAACTTCCCGATGTTCACTTTCACTTCTTGGACTTGACGGGTTTTTGCCCCGAAGTCTTCAGATGCGTGTTTTAACTTTTTTTTATTTGCTCCATGACTATTATGGTAATATGTGCAGGACTGTGCGAAAGGGATAGTTCGTTGGTTGTACAAGTCACAGCTAGTGCTGTCGAATTCTTTTAGATTTGCGGGTTTGAGAAAACCGGTTTTCTGAAAACCGAAAACCGCAAATTCAAAACCGAAACCGCAAAGGCGGTTTTTGGTTTTTTAAAACGATATTTCGGTTGTATGAAATTTCACTTTTTCAAAAACCGGTTTTCGGTTTTTCCAAAAACTTATTTCGACAACACTAGTGTACAGTGTAAACAAAAAGCAGTATAAACAGGTTTGCAGCACTATAATAAAGCTACTACGAAGGGAGAAACAGCATGGAGAAGAAAGGTCAAAGTAGTGTTGCCAGTCTGCAGCTAAAGAAGGTGTCTTCCCGCTTCGCTTTATGCCTACTTTCATTAATTCAGGCTATGATGCTAAGATGATTACATGTTATTTGCCACGGTATTGTTTGCCACGACTCGATTTTGGTGTTGTTTGCCACGGTAACGGTATTGTTCTCTCTGGCTTATCTTATATCACAGTCGTGAAGATTTCCACAAAATCGGCTCATAAGTTAAGGGTTGCCAGATGACCATGTTATAACAATCAAATCTATTATATTTATAAACAGAATACATACAATACAAACTGTCCCAAGCACGTTATTGGGTTAGGGGAGACCGGGGCACGTTTTCTATAGGAACACGTTTTCCAACTGGCTTTAGTTCTGAAAGGATCTGGTAAATCGCTCCTGCGGGTGGACTAGCTGAAGCACCAATGCTTGGCACGCCATCTACGCAAGTTTCAGTTGAGTAGCTGTGTTCACGTAGGCAGATCTTGTGAAATCATTTTTTCGAAAATGAGTAAAGTAGCAGGTCTGCATTAAAACAAAATAAATGTACTAGTGTTAAACGCATTGCTTTGACATTGCATGTACTAAAGATGGTGTTCTTCCTTTACGTAATGATGTGTTTGTTTTGCAAATAATATACACCATTACTCGTCAAGGTTAAGTTGAAGTTCAAAAATAGCGATGGGGCAGGTTTTCAAACAACATACGGGGCACGTATTCCAATATTTTTCCGGTCTCAGTGAGTTTCTCTAATTTTTGTAGGACTATAACAAATGCATATAGGGCCTACTGCGTAAAGAAATCTCCGAAATAACAATGTATGGTACACAATACGTAGCCCGTGATCAGGCACGCAGCCAGGGGGAACGTAAAAAAAGGTAATGTTATTCTATGCTAACATATATTTTTATTTATTTATTTATTTATTTGCAAAAATGTCCGAACAACCCCCTCGAAATATCGAAGCGGCTATGGCCCTATCCCTCCCCCCAAAAACAATACTGAATACGTGCTTGCTATTGACTATATAGTCTATTGTGTAAAAAACTTTAATTCGAGTGTTGAAGATGATGAAGATTGTTTATGCATTTATTGTTTTGAGCCTTTCTCTAACTCTCAGGCAAAGGAGAAGTGGGCCAGATACACAAAATGCAACAACTGGGCACACGAAAACTGTACAAAGGGAGATGTATTTTTTGTTCGCGTTCATTGTGATTCAGACAATGATGACTTTTGTTAACTTGTTGATTAGTCCTACCATAATCTCACTTTTCTATACTGTCCAAGCAATAAACAAAAGGTACATTTTCAGTAAAAGCAACGATTTATTACCTGTGTTTTAGCATATGAAGTAGTTGGAACACTTGCCCCTGTATAGTTTTAGTAGGTTGGCCAACTTGCCCCGCATACGGGCCACATTTTCCAACATCACATGATTACACTTAACTATTGGTAGTGAAACTCAATATTCATTTTTTTGAAAAAATACCTGTTCCACTTCGTTCATAAAGGTATAAGGAAGAAAATGATATCCTGTTTACCTCTAAATAGGTTTCAGATAAAATACCACACATGCAATTAAAAAAAAGTTGACAAATGTGCCCCGGTCCCCCCCCCCCTACTGTTTGCTTAGAAACTCTCCAAATGCATTCTCAAAATTGAAATGGCGTACAATTTGTTTGTGTTCGACTGTATAGCCAACATTAAATATATGTATATCATTAGGATTATCCATAAGGGGGATAGCAATCCCGACAAATGGGAACCCGAGCATTCCGGAGGGAGCGCGATATATATATATATTAGGGTGTCCCTTATTTTGGTTAATTTCGAGTTGCGATACGCACACCCCCCAAATGTATTATATGTGACCATAAACCGCATTGGTGAAATACATTACGCTCTCTACGAGAACGTTAATCCGTGTCGACTTAATGACAAAGTCTTGAAATTACGTTTCCTCCTTGTAATATAATTTAGAATTTCCAACCGTCATAACGGAGAAACTAAAAGAGACAGAGAAACGAAACTTCGCATGAAACAACTAGAGAAAGAACGACATGTGCTCGTGTATTGACAAACAACATCGGATGAACAGTGTTGCCAACCCAAGACAAAGTTGTGTTATTGTAAATGGAGTGACCTAAATTGAATGTCATAATTGGAAGCAACAATAAAAGTAAAGACAAAAGAGATGGTAAACGCAGATCAGTGTTGCAAAATACTCGAGAAATAACGTGTAATATGTATTGGCACACACAGGGAGTGAGGTACTAACGTTTTGTGTACCTTAAATCAGACATTGACAAGAACTGTTTGCGTTGACTCTAAGTCTAGAAGGATCCGCTGAGCAGTGTTGCCATCAACAGAAGAGAAAAATTGAGTTTGGAACACATACAATAACTCTGAAAAGGTCACTAGTGCTGTATGCTTTAAAACCTATAATGCAGGGCGGTAGAGCATGAGAAGTAGAACCGTGGTTATGTCAGATCGATAACTGGCCGAGATATATGATATCTTGTAAAAGCTGATAGGTACGGTTCGTGAAAGGTGGCAACGCTGCACAGCGGGTTGGAATCCCAACAACCTGGTTAAGATATGAAAACATCGTTCAATTTGCATGGGTTTATGTACTCGTGGGTTTTTAAGGACGCTGATAACCATGATGACATCAAGAGTAAAAAAAGCCGCCGCTCTGCAGCGTTGCCATCTTTTACAAACTTTAGTTCTCTGCTTTAATACGATACCGAATATATCTGTCAGTTCGTTAGTTATCAATTTCACATAACCACGGTTCTACTCCTCATGCTCTACCGTCTTGCATTATAGGTTTTCAAGTATAAAGCATTAGTGACCTTTCCGAGTTATTGTATGTTTTCCAAACTCAATTTTTCTCTTCTCCTGATGGCAACACTGTTCAGCGGATCATTCTAGACTTAGAGTCAACGCAAACAGTTCTTGTCAAAATCTGATTTAAGGTGTACAAAACGGTAGTATCTCACTCCCTGTGTGTGCCAATACATATTACACGTTATTTCTCGAGTATTTTGCAACACTGATCTGCGTTTACCATCTCTTTTGTCTTTATTGTTGCTTCCAATTATGACATTCAATTTAGGTCACTCCATTTACAAAAACACAACTTTGTCTTGGGTTGGCAACACTGCTCATCCGGTGCTGTTTGTTAATACACGAGCAGATGTCGCCCTTTCTCTAGTTGCTTTGTGCGAAGTTTCGTTTCTCTGTCTCTTTTAGTTTCTCCGTTATGACGGTTGGAAATTCTAAATTATATTACAAGGTGAAAACGTAATTTCACGACTTTGTCGTTAAGTCGGCATGGATTAACGTTCTCGTAGAGAGCTGCTATTTCACCAATGCGTGTTTATGGTCACAGGGTGGTAGGAAACTCCACCGACAAAATTTGGGAGGTGATTCCCGACACCGAAACAAGGAAAAAAGTCCCTTTGGACTTTTCTCTAGGACACATAGTTTCGGAGCTACATGATGCCGAAAACGGGGCAAAATACACTTTAGAGTGCTATATCTTCTCTATTTCGAATGATAGAGGCAAAGCGGCATGGTCACCTCAAAGGAACGATAACTGCTCTATTCAAAGATAGATATGTCGCAATCGTGAAATCAGTGCACGAGGGATTCCCCAAAGGAGCGTAGGGACTCCCGGATAAACTGACAGGTAAAGATACGTCAAAATAGGCGTGAATGGATTGGTTTCCCACCTGGTAACCATAATTAGTTGTAACCATGTCGAGATCTCAAACAGAGACGAATTGATGGACGCGTCATATTAGGTATGTGTGGTTGCATAACCATCAGCTACTGATGGTGACCAACAACGAAGTTTTGGATATGAAGTGTCGGTGAATACACTTCGGGAGGTGACTCCACAACTGGAAACAAGTCATAAACAGAAGTCGAAAGAGGCGGCGTGTTCCAGCAGGAACCGAGCAAAAGATCGCGCACACACCGTGGGTAAAGTAGAATATCTTCCGAACGAATTGTGATAGTGACGTCGGTTCACAAAATGAGAAAGAAAATCATACTCATGGGAACTGATGGTGCAAACTGAATGGAGCAGATGGAACTGCGCAATAGGAGTCCATACATGAAGAAGAGGATTCCGCAAAGCAGACATGGTAGGGACAGTGAAAAGTGAAACAGACGTATGTACTATGACGTGTTACATATTGGTTAGGTACGAACTGTGGGGTAAGAGCTGGAAAAGTGGGGATTCTCCATTGCAGCGTCTGGGACCAATTCAAGGGAACACCGCCGGACATGAGTGTTGGTGCAGCGGTTCCGCAACAAGCAGAGTACCCAGACATTGCAGGGCCGAGAATCGCTGTAGGCCCTACTGAGTAGGCAACTGAGGCATGGAAGACATGGACAAAAGTAAGCATGCGTACAGGCAAACATGCACTGTATTTTCAAGGATGATACACTACAGCTCGTACTGGTGTCCGTGATGAATAAGTATCACAAAGAATGACACTAAAGGTTTCAGAAGTCTTAGAACGGTCTTATCTGTGGTAACCCTAAAGAAGATGCTCAAAATGACGTCCACCACTCTGAACACAGGCATTCAGACGTAGTCGCACAGACCGGCGCACACGTCGAAACGTGTCTGGTTCTTCCCGCAAAGCGTCACAAGCGGCTCGGACGCGTTCTTCCAACGTTTGGATATCAGGTACCGGAGTAGCATAAACAATAGTTTTGAGATGCCCCCATAAATAGAAATCCAGAGGGTTTAAATCCGGCGACCGGACAGGCAGTGACATAGGACCGCCACGGCCGATCCACTTGCCCGGGAAAACAGTGTTCAAATAATCACGTACGGGGCGACAGAAATGCGCCGGGGCACCATCGTGCATATACCACATACGTTGTCGGAAGACCAACAGCACATCCTCCAGAAGTGTAGGAAGTATCTCGCGCAAGAAGTTCAAATAGATAGGCCCAGTGAGTCGATGTGGAAGAACAACAGTAGGTAAGACTGAACTATTCTACAGGTACCGTTATGTTTCATAAATAATATAGAAAGTCATGTCGTTTAATGGGATGTGTTGGCAGACGTTGGCATGGGCGGCGATTAGGGGAGGCAAAGGGGGGCAGTTGCCCCCCCACTTTTTTGAAATGACTTCAATGTATATAATTTCATTTGGAAATATAAAGTTTTTGTATATATTAATGGTTCATAGAATAAAAATGGTACCATAAAATATTTGCCGTTCCGTGAGTTGAGTTGAGTTGATTTTGAGTTTATCGTCCCGTTCAGCAGCGAGGCTATATGAGACGTGGACCTACTGATTAACGTGGAATCCGAACCACATGAGCTCCCGCCGGGAATCGAACCCGGGTCTCCCGTGCCGTTCTGTGAGTACATATTGGTTGTATTCCCGTACAGTGAAGAAAGCTACATGAATTGCATTTTAATTGCCACGAAAAATGGCCAAAAAATTAACCTATTGGAGTGCCACAATTCGAGTGTACTTTCATTTCATCTTACAAGGGCTCGATATGTTAGTCAGTCGCTTTAGAACTAATTGAGATAACATCTCGCAAAAGAAAGAAGTTCTTCACAAGCAGTGTTTCTTTCAGAAACAATGTTCCGGGACGCACACTCAATATTCCGGGGGGAGGGAGCACTGCAGGTATTATTCTATTTATTATTATATTATAGACGTATTATTTTGGTCTCGTTCGGGGGCTGGGACACTCTCAGAGCTTGGGGATGCAGTGCCTCCCAAAAGCATGACTGGAAGAAACACTGTTCACAAATTATTCTTTAATTGCACAAAAATCAACAGTTCCTAAAATGTCTTCTCTTCTTTCTAATGGTAAGGAATATTTTGATTTGATTTTTTTTTTTGAGTTTAACATCCCGTTCAGCAGTGAGGCTATATGAGACGTGGACCTACTGATTAACGTGGAATACAAACCACATGAGCTCCCGCCAGGAATCGAACCCGGGTCTCCCACGTCAAAGGCGCAGCATTGTTTTGCAGTGTAATATATGAATTTAGGGGTATACATACTGTGTAGAATTTTGTATATACAATTAAATTTAGTGAATTCAACATAATTCTAGGTTTAAGGTAGAGATGCGCACGAGACGAGTCGAGACAGAATTTTCCTGACAAAATTCGAGTCGAAACACAGCACTTCCGATAGAGAAGAATGCATTTTTCGAGTCGAGATATCACTTTTACAGCACATTTTCGAGACGAAACAGTCTCAAATCTTGTCTCGTGGGCATCCCTAGTTTTAGGATTATTCTGCATAACTGGAAGGTGGAGTGATTCTAAGTATTCTTGAGTTTTGATGTATTCCAAGAAAGTGAAAACTGTACCTAATGGCAAGAACATTTTTCGGGAAGCTGCAAAAGTATTTCTTTAAATGTCGCAGCATATGCTTGTAGTATTTACCGTTTTTCTAAGAGTAATAACATGTAATACGAGGGTCACTACGAAAGTTTTGAGATGTGAAATAACTTACATACTTAAAATCAATTTAACACTTACATTTTCTCAAAGTATTCACCAATACACTGTACACACTTTTGCATTCTCGAAAACCACTTTTGGAAACAGTGTTGCCAGTCTATTTCTTCAAGTGTTGAAAGTTCATTCCCGTAAGTCACTACATCTTCTTCAGGGCTGCAAAATCTCTTCCCATGCATGCGATCTTTGATCCTGAGGAACAGAAAGAAATTACACGGGGCCAGGTCAGGGCTATACGGCGGATGTGTCATAAGTTTGACCTCCGTAGATTCTAAAAACTGGATTGTGATGTCGGCCGTGTGTGCGGACGCGTTGTCATGATGAATCAGAATCCCACGCAATCCAGTTCTTGGACGCCGTTCCCGAAGCTTCTGGAACACTTTTGTAAGGCAAACAGTGGTGTACCACTGAGCAGTAACAGTCCTTTGTTCTTCAAGTGGAACAGTTGCAACATGGCCAGATTTGGATAAGAAAGTTGCGACCATCTTCTTTCACACACTTCACGGTTGCTTAACTTTCGTGGGTGGATTTTCGTCTGGAAAGATCCAAACTGTAGACTGGCGTTTATTTTCAGGGTCATATTGATAGATCCAAGTTTCATCACCAGTAACAATGTCAGAGACGCGTCGAGAATTGCCTCCATCAAATCTTGCAAGCAATTCTTCACACCATTCCACATGC
This sequence comes from Thermobia domestica, assembly GCF_964235325.1. Taxonomy (NCBI): domain Eukaryota; kingdom Metazoa; phylum Arthropoda; class Insecta; order Zygentoma; family Lepismatidae; genus Thermobia; species Thermobia domestica. The sequence goes on along the minus strand of NC_137465.1, from coordinate 103,286,043 downwards.
ATGTGCTTCTGCTGTTCAGTCAAAGTATGAGGCACCCAACGAGATGAAACCTTCCTGAGCCAAAGATAATCATGAAGAATTTTGTTACTGCTGGCGATCCAATGTTCACTGTAGATTCAATGTCTTTGAAAGTTTTTCGAGTATTTTCTCGAATCATTTGTTCCACAGCTGCAATGTTTTCATCTAACACAGCTGTTGCCGGACGTCCAGCTCTCTCATCATCTTTAAGCGATGTCCGGCCTCTTCTGAATTCACCAAACCACCGAAAAATTGTAGCACGGGAAAGAGCAAGGCCCCCAAATGCTCCCTGCAAACGGTCAAGGTTTTGTGTCTCGTTCAAACCACTTTTGAAATCGTAAAGGATCATTGCCCGAAAATGTTCCCTTTCGAGCTCCATTCTAGACAGCCGAATACTGCTCACACCAACAAACAAGTGAAGGCGATACGGTCACGCCGATAAGCGAGGCGAGTTGAAACTTTCTTCGCTCTGGATACCACTACCGAACGCAATTGTTGGAATTCAAATACTGTGCCACATCAATGCGTATCTCAAAACTTTCGTAGTGACCCTCGTAACATGCATGGAATTAAAAATATAAGTTGTTCATTAACTCCCAGTTTCAATTTAACTTTTGCGAAACAAGCCTCATTTTTCATTACTGTTTGATTAATATTATCCTTTCTGTTTTGCGAATTTATCAAATAAGCCCCTAATCTGACCACACAATTTTCGACAGAATTTTAAGATTTCATGAGCAAGGAATCAAATCTCTTCTTACACCTTCGTTGTTTAAGAGTACAAAGTGCTAGTATCTACTTGCGTTGCTCTTGTTAATTTACTTAATAAAATATGAAACACGATATACGGTATTTTAACTGGAAAATACAGTATCCTAACAGTTATACAACCTTTCATCAAACAAAATGTTAGGAGAAACCAAAAAAACTAACATTGATATACAAATATTGAGTTCATGTCTTGCCCCCCCACTTTTGACGTCCAACCGCCGCCACTGGACGTTGGGTTAGGTCATTAGGGTTTGATGTCATGCTTACGTGTGTTTGGAAAGTTGTTATGTTTCTTTTTTTAGTTGTGCTGACATGTCTGTATTGTTGTAAAGGTCGTGTCCTCTTTTTCGCGTCTGTATACGTGTGTGTACAGACTCTATATTTTTAAAAATAATAATGGAAATTTGAATTGGTTCGATTTGAATTAAATCTGTTGATATGATGAAACGTTATGACAATGATATATATATATATATATATATATATATATATATATATATATATATATATATATATATATATATATATATATATATATATATATATAATTTGTTCGTTTGTTTTACAAACTCGTTGTTAAAAATAAGGTGTCGAATCTCATATTATAGAAATGGATTTGACTAATAGAAACTTACATTGAGAAATATATATATATAATTTGGAAAAAATGAAATATTTGAGTCCCACCATTATGCCTGTTTTTATTTTTATATTCTCCTAATAAATTAGTCGGAGCACCTTATTTTATGGATCGATTTCTATGAAATTTCATAAAGAGAAACTTGTTTCGAAAATATTTTAAAATAAGAAGCTGAGAACACTTATAATGTGTAAAAGTTTATGTGATACGTACTGGGATCGAACCCGGGACCCTTAACACCTGAGGTGAACACTGTATGATGGGAGGGAAATATTTATTCATGCGGGACTTTTTAATTTGTCGGATCGTAATTATTACTCGAACACTGTGTGAGCATACGCCGTGAACGTTGTAAAAGCTCGTGTACGGTACGATACACTATGATGGTACATATACAGAGCGTGGTTTCCGTACGTCTTTTGCTGGTGAACTTAAGACATGAACTGAACTTTTCGCGCGCTTTTGGAAAACCGGTTGGGTAAGAGTGATGATATGTGCTTGCAGGGCGTTGCTAAAACTTGAATTTAAATACAAAGGAAGACCGTTGACACGTTTGGTAAACATTACAGAATACCGCCAGACTGATAGAAATAACATTGGCGCCGCGGTAGGTGAACAAAAGAAAGAATGCGGACGTGGGAGATAAACATCACAAATTGGGGACAAACTAATAAAAATAACTTTAATGTTGGGAATGCCGAACACGTGATTACCTTGCGGTTATGAAAATACTTTAAATACAGGTTATAAGAGACAAAATATATAAAGATACATCATGCAGTTGTATGAGAAGAAGGATCTTTGCAATAGCAATATTGAAGCAATATCTGATGCTGAAACAGAAATATACGAATCATCGTCAGATGAAGAATTTGATTTTGATGCAATAGATTCACCAGCGCTAACAGTTTCACCAACACCACCATCATCTCCAATTGTATTATCAAGAACATCACGATTTTGGGCTTTAGATTGTTGTTGTAATAGTGAAAAAGTGGATCGCGAATATATAAAGAAGGCTATTGAAAAATGGAATTTTAATGAAATACTAATATGTGAGGGATGTACAACAGGATCTAATCATGATTTTGATCATGATTGTATGACTATGCGTCCAGAATTATTGGAAAACCGTGCTTGGAGTATTATAGCAAGTCCTAGTGTGGAAGATGATGTGTTTTATTTGTACGCAAACACGCATATTATCGGACTATTAACAAGAGAAAAATTTTATGACGTCTATGTGGAATTATTAAGTGATACAGACTATTTACCAGAATTACTAAAGATCTTCATAAGAAAAGACAAACGGAAAGCGAATATTTCAGATTGAAAAATGTATTCGAATAGTGCTAGTGTTTCATGTGTGTTATGTACTGGTGAAAACATTAATGTGAACTGTGTATTAAAAACTATAAAAGTATACTTAAACAATAATCCAATGGAATGCGTGGAATGCAAGTTACATCTTCCTCATGAATGTAGACATTTTCATAATACTGGATCATTTGCAGTGAAGTATTTATCTCTTGACCAAACTATTAGTGAACTCTTTGAAGTGTTTGAACAAGAACATAGTGAAATCTCATTTCTATGCTTTATGCATAAAACTTGTGATCTTTTACAAAATACAGAATTTGTTGGACAGATAATTCCGTTTTTTATTTTTCATACAAATGAAATTTCACCATGTGTAAATCAGTACATTATCGATATTCAAGGTTTTAAAATGTCTGATAACGAATTTATTATTCGTGAGTTTTGTTTAACTGCATGCGATGATACAGTAAATTTCCATTGCTTGGTAAAATCACCAGTAGAATATAATTTATTATCACTAGGATGTCAAAAACAAATTGACTGGTTAACATTAAATTTGCATGGATTGAAATGGGATAGCAAAACTGGATATACTGTATCATGCATACGAAACCTTGTATATCAATTATGCGCAAAGAATTCAACCTTTTATTGTAAAGGTTTAGAGAAATCTCTTTGGATTAAAAGAATATTTGCATTAGATAATGTCATTGATTTAGAAACAAAACATTGTCCTTCATTAAATGAATTATGTGGAAATACATTTAATGAATATTGTTCTTTTCACACTAGTATTGTAAAGAAATCAGGATGTGCATATCGTAATGCACAACAGTTGAATTATTGGTGGAAATATGAAAGATCAACAGCATTAACTAATGCATTATCAAGATTGTAATGAGGAATTGTAAATAAAATGCATGGGTGTAAGTTTAAAAAAATTATTGTAAATTAAAAGTGTAAATTAAAATAAATAAATAAATAAATAAAATTTAAAAAAATTATTTGTGTTTTCTTTTTAAAAATTTGTTTACATGTTTATAAACAATATCATCATTCTTTTTCAAAATTTTCTTGTTAAACAATTTTAAACACTTTTCAAATGATTGAGTGCGAATAATATGATGCAGAAAATATAAGACAAAATAACCACATAACACAGAATTATCATGTTGATATTGTTGAATATTTGTAAAGTACACTTTGGTATTTTTCGACAAAAAGTTTTTTATTTCCTTGGGAATGTCCATAGCAAGACTATCAAAGTAGTACCCATGTTTTTTCTTATTGATGTACACTGCAACCCAGTGGGAACCAGCAGAATCAGATGTATCAAGATTAATCACAAGTGCTGCAGGAGGTTTTACCGTTACAGGAAGTTTGTCAATAGGGTAAATTCCAGTAACACTTGCACCAGTCACTTTATCAGTTAGTAACACTTTTAATAATTCATCACTATACATGATAAAGATTATTTTTAATTGTAGTAGGTATGTAATTATCACTGTTATTCACATGTAACACATAATCATACACTTTCACATATTCACTATACAGTAATGCTTCATGAACAGTACATCTATATTGTCCGAAACGATGCTTATTATGTGCACACCGATGAACGTGAAAACTTAATGCAGTATACTTTGGACAGTTTATTTCTTCCAAATTTGTAACTTCTCTTTGAAGAATTTCTTGAAGAAAACACTTTCTATTTATTCCGTATGTGTATATGGTTGTAGTATTTGAACAATATGTTTGAAGTATTTCCTTAAGATGTGAATATTCTACATCCCCTTCGTGCCAGGTAATGCCATACACATTCTCACCTAGATATTTGTTTGTGCTTATGATTGGCTCAGATAAGTTATTTAAAGGAAATGGTGGTTTAAAAACCCAATTTTGAAAAAAGGGAACGTCAGGATTTACAATGGCTAGCTCTTTTATAATAAACTCATCTTCGTTATCATGATACGCCGAGAAGTGAACAACAACCCGCATTGTACTCAACTAAATAAATTAGAAGGTGTATTAGTATAAATATTTCTGTCTTTGTCTACTTGTGCTAAAGAATCGAATTGTGCGTACACAATGCATGTAACAGGTTCAGTTAAAGTTTCTGAAAATGATATTTTTAAATTTACAGGGGAATCGCGTACTACATCCCACGTGTTATCATCTAAAGTTCCTGTTGGAGATAGAATAAATGCATAAAGAGCATATCCGTTTGGATACTCATCAAGAGTAACAGTATGTGAATAAGTTTGATAATATATACCAGTACCTGAAATCAAAGTATAGTAACTTAGAAGGTATAAATTATTATTAAAATCAGGTGTGAGGGGGTTGGGAGGAAATGATTTTGAACCGACTTGTAATTGCAGTTTGTTAACGTTAAAGTTTCGAAATTCAAAGGGATTAAGATGTGATTTCCCATTGAAGGCTGTGTTGGAGATGAAACCAATGATCAGGCCTTTAGGAACATTACCCAGGAAAAGATTATCAATGCTGTAAGACTTTACTTGTGCAGGTATAGTATAAGATCTTGTTTCCACTCTCGTCAGAGGTAACTTGGCTGTTTCCGAACCCATTCGTGTATTTAATTGCATAGCTAAATCTGCAGCTACATCAATACGTCGTACATGAAGAATAATTTCCTCAAGTGCAACTTTATAACTTGTATTTTCAGTAGACATTAAGCAAAAATTATCTTTACTACGATGTAGTTTTACACGCAAACTTACTTTGTTAGGAAGCATACGATCTAAACTTACAATATCAGTATGAAGACGTCCATACATTTCAAAAGATTTACTATTTTTCACCTTATTAGCACGTTTTTGAAAACCAGCATTTGTATTATCTAATTTATTAAAAATTTTTGCAGTATCTTTATGCCACATGGCACATACTCAATGTGTTTGAAAAGCATCATGAGAATATTTTAATAATGTTTCAATGTATGTACGATAAGGATAAGATCCTGATGGAGAACTAATTAATTTATCATTTAACGAAATATCAATTTGACTAAATAAAGAATGTAAGAAATTATTTACGGGTGCGACAACATCATCATTAGCTAATGTACCATCAGCTTTAGTAATTTTACAACGTACATAAAGATATAGATATGCAGGATGAATAAATTCACCTGTTTCTCCCGGAATAACAAATTCAATAGGTCCTTCTGAGGTTAATGTGGAAATAGGACGATATTCAGCATTTGTAGTTGCTTCAATAGCTGTTTGTGTCATTGGTATAGAAAAGAAATCAAATTCATTAGTACAACATTCAAAACTATTTGAATTTAGGAACGCCATTATGAAAAGATGTCCTGTATATGTTTACGTTTTGTTGGTGGCCCAAACTTTACAATTGCAGGAGCTTTCCTCTTGCGTGACCGTCTCTTGCCGTTACCAGTTAGCAACTGCCCAACTTTATTAATTGCTTTTGTCTTTAAACTATTACCAGCTTCTTTTACACGTGCACGAACCGATTCTTTAAATGGTCGATTTTCTAATACATCACCCGCAACTTGCATACCGGTTTGTAATGCTTGACGTCCTACAGTTTTTGCACCTTGTTTAAGAAATGGTCAAGCAAAACGAAATAATCCTTTAAAGAAACTACCTATTTCATGTCCCCTTTGATATACAGGTCCTGAAAAATATGGTATTCCGCGCCCACGATGATAAGTAACACGTCTTGCTCTCATTCTTATTATTATTATTATTATTTAGAAGATGCCGGAGAGCGTTTAAAATGTAGTGTTACGGTCAGTGTCCCAGAACGAAATGGCAAATTTCGCCCTGCATGATCTTTTAATAGTATTTCAATTGTATTAAAACAAAATTTTGCAAGTGGCATATAATGAATATCTTCAAATGTAATTGTTTGAACTTTTCCATATTTAATATCAGAGATTGTTGCTATACGTAATAATGGTGCTTTTGTATCACCTAAAAATTGATATTGTATAATATCTGTATAAATAAAAATTTGATGTGGATATCCGATATCTATGTATGGTTGTTTGAATCCGTGAGATTCTTTTACAAGATCTGATTTTTCAGAAAAACCTAATTGTAAAGCTAATGTAGGCGACAATGTAACTGATTCTACATGTTCATCACATTCAACATGTACAACATTTGAAAAACTAAATTTTATAAAACTCGATATTGCGTTTAATTCTTCCAGGAAATGATGAATGGATGGATAATATCCAACAAGAATTTTACTTTTCATAGGTTCTGCATTTTTAAATTTGTACCATATAACGTTTTCACCCGCGGTAACATTATAACATGTTAATGGAATATGTACTTCACTTAATCCTACATACCAATCGGATTCTGATAAACGAATATTATTTTTTAATTGATTAATAAAATGTGTTGGACTATTTGTAGGATATACATCAGAACTAGCATTTGAAACTAATGTAATGTAAAAACTATCATCAATACTTTCAGAAATCATTTTCGTTTAAAGTGAAGCGTTAGGTTTGAAGTTCCAAAACGAAATGGTAATTTTAACCCGTGTTCATCTTTTAAGTTTACTTCTATTGTATCAAAATATTTCTTTTCAACTTTAACATAGTGTGGTGTGTGAAAGACAAAAGATTTTATATGACCGTGTTGTACATTATATACACTAAGTTTTCGAACTAATGGACCTATATTTTGTTGTTGTTTTACAATATCAATGCAAACATTAATTGTATTGGGAATATTATAATCTAAATCACATGGAAATTTTCCACGTGTTAATATTAAATCAACATTTTTAACTTTTGTGTATATAACATTTTTAACATCAAGCGTATTTTCATTAATAAATCCAAAAATCTGTTGTAAACCTGGTGTAACACAATCATACATTGATCTTCTAATTTTAAAGAATGTTCAATAATAACTTGATTTTTATTTTGTAAATAGTGTAACATACGAACATTTTCAGGAATTAATTGTAGAATCGATTCAATTGATGAATAATATCCAGGTGTTATTCGAACATGGCAGCGTTCAACTTTATTATCGATAACACTAGTAATTATAATTTCATTTTCACCAACATTGTAAAAACTCAACGGAATATTAATTTGTGTGAATGCAACACCCCATTCCCCATCACCTAAATCAATAGGTTGTGCCAATTTAACTCGAAATGATGATGTTGTATTATTATCAAAAAGATTGCTACTTGCATTTGAAGGAAGAGTAACGTAAAAGTCGTGTGTAAAGTTCGAATTCATTTTGCAGACTGAATAGAATCTGATCTAATCCACGAATTCATACTTAATGGATATCCTAACCATTTTACATACATCCACCCTTTTTTACGTTTTAATACTTTTTCAATGAGATATGTTCTCTTTGAATTTATAATTACTTTTTGTAATTCTTGTGCATAAAATATTCATTTAATTTCTTCACCGTTCCAATCTTTTAATTAGTAAGTGACAGGATCTGACTTAATACATTTGTCAACAATAAATATTTCTTGTGACCATTTAGGTAAATATCCTTTTTCTAATACATGTTTATACTTACTAACACGTACATAATCACCCGGATTAAATTTACATGTTATATTCTTTTTATTATTTTTATTTCCGTATAATGTCTCCCACACTTGATTCACATTGGAATCATTTACTTGTGCAGGTGCCATTTTAATACTTGAATGGTATGAATGATTATAATTTTTTACAATTTGATCTAATACATTAATATAACGATAAGTATTCTTTGCAGTAAAATAACGATACAATCTTTCTTTTAATGTACGTATAAAACGTTCTGCTAATGCGAATTTAATTTCGGAATGAACACTATAATGATTAATTTCATATTCTTTAAACAATTGTTTTACATGACGATTATAAAATTCACCGCCTAAATCTGTTTGTACGTTAAACACGGGTAACTTGAAATTTTTAAAAATTTTTGTTATTGCTTTTACTATTTCAGGACCTTTCTTTGTTTTTAACGGAACACAATATGCATAACGTGAAAAAATATCAATACAACATAATATATATTTATAATTATTATTATACTTTGCAATATTTTGCATATCTGCCAAATCCATTTGTAATGTTTCATTTGGTGCACTAACCTAATACTTTTTACGTTCAAAAACTTTACGAGCTGGTGCATGTAATGTATAAGCATTTGAGAAGCTAACCAATTTTTAATTTTGTTTTTAGATAACTTTGTTTTGCGTTGTAATGTTTGTATACTTGATAAAGAATCAGGATTTGAATAATCATAATATATTTTTGATAATTTTGACATTTTTACATACTATATTCTTTCCACTGTTTAAATAAATTAGCAACTACTGCAGGACTACTAGATTTTCTTACTTTACGAATACGTTGTCTACTACTACTACTACTACTACTATTCACTTTTGATGCTGGTGGGCTAATAGGTGTACCAATAAATTCTTTAGGAACATTAAGATCTTCTAATAAATTTTTAAATTCATGAATACCTAAAGGATTTCTTGAATATTTTCTTGTACGAACAACATCATTTACTAAATCTATAATATTTGAACCTGGTATTGTTTTTCCTTGAATACGTACAATGCCAGACTTATCCCACTGAATTTTATCAGAACTTGTCAACTGTTTTAGTAATAGATCTGTTTTCCTACGAAGTGTTTTCGGTACTGATTGTAAAATGTCTGATACAAATGGTAAAATAGAAGTATTGCTATCTTGTTTGGAACTTGATGACAATTTTTCTTCTTCTTCTTCTTGAATGATAGGTAAAGTAATAGGCTTATGTGAAGAAGAAGATGTATACTGTAAATAACGATGCAAAGCTTGTTGATATAATTTCCACTTTTGTTGTACACTAAGATCACGGCGTTTTAAGATATTATTCATTTCTTCATCTAAACGTGACTGATGTGAATCTATGGATTTAAGATTTGATTAAATTTCATGTACAGCATTTTCAGGAACTAAAATCGTTTTACGTAATTCTGACATATTTAATGACTGAAAATACTACTTCCTACTGCTGCAAGAAGTGGTCCCAAGATTAACGGTAAAAGCGCACCACCTTTTTGTAGTAACAACTTCTTTTTATTCAATGCAGTACGCTGCTGAGATAGAGCACGTAAGATCTCTTTATGTCTACGTAAACGTTGCTTCTGACGAGAATTTAAAGGAATGTTTCCTTTTATTGTGTTTTTAGCTAGTTGAGATATTGTTCTTATTAAATCCCCTGAAGCATTTTGTAAAATTTGTTTTCGTTTTGCATTTTTGCATTTGCACAGAGCACGGAGCGTGCTGTAGTGTTGTTTCACCTTCAACATCTTCATGCAGACTAAACAAAAATTTCTGTATGTATGTCTTTTACGTTAGCGTACACATGCATGATTTCATTCGGAAAAATATTTGTACGTATTCCCAATGCATCGTTTGTTTTTTGTGTCAAGTCAAATAATAAATAAGTGTGAGGCTCCCGTGTTACTTCTTCGAACACACTCACGACTTCTTTACTATACCGAGGTATAATTTGCCTTGCTAAATATTGTATTTGTAATTTATCACGTGGATTTTTAAATACTATAATATAATGTGCATTTAAACTAATATCACGTGCATGTTTTCCTTTTGGAAATAAATTTTGAATAATAAATATTACAGTTAACTTTTTATGATGTGCATACTTTGTAAATAAATTAGCAACATCGCAATTAGTTTCCGACATTAAATCATCAAGTATTAATAATGAATTTTCTTTAATTTCAAAATTATTCATGTCAGGTATTCCCTCTACAAAACGTATTTTTGCATTTGCATCTAATTTTGGTATTACTGCACCATAACACCAAACAATATCATTAAATTTTATACTAAACATTTGATCACATTCATTAAGTAAACGATTTACAAAACAAGTTTTACCAGCCCTTGAATACACCTTCTCAAACCAGCAATGATTCTCTTCTAATTAGCGGGGAATACATTTATACCAAAAGACATAGTTAAACCTACACGGTCACCAACATCCCCCCAGCACTTCAATGGGAAAAAAATGCCTGACATATAATCAACACTCTACCGCAATATGTCCAAATACCTCTGTCTGCATCTAATATTCTGGTAATCACTCCAGCCACTCATATCGCCATCTACAACAACGCCCCAAATTGTTACACTTGCCACAGACATCATCCAACATATAGTTACAAATGTAAAAGCAAACCTGTCCCTACCAAAGTTCACCCGTAGTAGGTGAGACCAGTACGTATATACAACTATTCTGCAAACATTCCACAATCAGTGGACCCTTCTATAACAGTGCGCAATATAGCTGCCTTTCTAACGCTTACTCTTCAAAATAATCAATCAAATCATCGTTCATATGTCTTAAAACAAATCACCCCACAGCAAATGAAATATTCCATGATACATTTCATACTACTTATTCTGTTCAAGTGTCTATTTTCATACAGCACCATTGGAAAACTACTATCTAACCTACTGGTCATGGATATAGTCTTTATATTTCTCAATATTAAATCCCTTCGTCAAAATAAAGTTTTATTAAAAGCGCTGTTAGTGAAAGAACGAGTTGCAGTGTTTATCCTTAACAAAACCTTTTTCTCACTCCCTCCATCATTTGTCATTTTTTCTTAATATACATTAATTCGGCAGGATAGCCCGTTCCTAGAAGGCACTCAAATATACATACATCCGTAAAATTTTCTCCACGTAATCCATCACGTCAACATTTTTTGTAGGCTGACAGATCTTCCTAAATATCTCATCATTACTTTATACTTCCGTAATATAGCTATAACCGCTGCTAGAGTTTAAACCAAACATGTAAAACTGTTACCTACTGTAATTGCTCAACATATTTCCAATAATTATAAAAGATTCATAATTACGGCCAACTTCAACATGCACATTAGATCAAAATAAAATCTAGCTTTCAAACCTTTGTCACAATTCAGATAACGGATATCATTCATAATCTTCCAAAAACCCAATAGGTTTATATCACAAAGCATACCAAATATTGTCATTACTTCTGCTAATCACATTTCACAAATCTATATTGATGTTCTCAATCCATTAGGAATTGATGTGATCATGTTCCAATCAAATTACAGCTTAGTACTCAACATACGTCTCAGTCTACAAAATTTCGAAGAACTAAAGACCATTTTAATAAATTCACCTGAAAACAATACAAAACATATCTATCGGCAGCAATAAACCCTTTGCAAGCTCCTACATCAAAAGACAAACTGTATCATAACATTCATATCATCACAACTTCAATCCAAGAAACTAGTTCACTTTACATACCTGTAACTACATTAACCACTTATCGACCAACATTGCCACCAAAATATCACACTCGCTCTCAACAGTTTTATTGTAAATATCAACGTATAAAAAAAATAATCCAAAAACACTTCATCATCACGAAAAAGTTCAAAGGTTGATCAAAATTATATCTGTGCTTACAAGCTACGGTGTCAGAATAAAATCTATAATACTCTCTCTGACGTCACTCATCCTAACAAGTACTGAAAACATTTCAATGCTCTTTGCAAAAGCAGTAAAACACCATATCCATTATTAAATGATGTCTTATCTATATAGACAGACTTCCAAAGCTGATGCTTTTGCTGATTTCCTTCAAGACTTCTTCACACCACTCCGTCCCACATATTCATATAGACATTCATCCAACACAGTCATTTCATCTTCTCCTTCATTACAACCTCATATCCTTCATACTCTTCCGCAAAAATAAATCTCAAACAAAACCAATCATAGTTCAAATATCCGTACAGTTATTCGTAACAAAAGGAATAGTGCACCTGTCTTTAATTCAATAAACTATCGTCATATGAAACTATGCCCTCTTATATTACTTACTTTGTTACCCACAATTTTTACTTTCATTCTGCACACTGGATATTTTCCTGTCACCTGGAAAACCTCTAAGACGTTAATGTTTCCAAACCAAGAAAAAAAACTCATACCATCTTATCATCCTACCGCACAATTCAATTAACGTTTGCTTTTAGTAAAACCCTATAACGTGTTATAGTAAGACGTCTGCATGTATACATAAAAAACACAAAATACTTCCCATACATCAAGCAAAATTTCGCCCAGGATATTCGATCAACAATCAACTACCATTCTTAACCACCATGGTTACACAACACTATAATTAGGTCAAACCATCATGTCTTGTATTATTTAATCTCGAAAAATATTTAACAAAGTAAAACACAGCACATTTGTATACACATTAATTCATCTTCAATTTCCTATCTCGTATATAAAACTAATATACAAGTTTTTAAATCAACCGCTTGTCATATGTTTCAATAAATAACTGCTTCTCCCATCCTATTTTCCTTCACTGTTGAATACCTCAAAAATCTGCTCTGTCACCAGATCTCTATCTTCTCTATGTTCCCAATATGCCTCCACTTCCTGATAAACTTCACCTCTTTCAATATGCCACCAACACTGTCTTTTCTTGCGTTAAAATCTAGTATCCAATCCATCAACACTGCTCTACAAATAATAATTAACAGTTTCCTTCAGTGGTGCAGCAAATGGGAACTAACAATCAACGCCACAAAAACACAAATTATCATCTTCATTCCTCCTTAAAAACATCAAAAATCCATAAAAAATCCTAACTGCCTTTCCCTAAAACTAAATCAAACTCTCATCCAAACACATTCAAGTGTAACTTAGTTAATGCTCACATTCACTAAACATCTCAGTTAAAAACATCTTCAAACAATCGCAAAAAAGCATACAATAGAGTTAACTTATTGAAAAAGGGTCAGCAAAACGTTCTGGGTACTGAAAGCAAACACAATTCTAAATACATACAAGACCTCTTTTACGGCCTGTGCTAACTTATGGAAATGCTGCATGAATTAAAACCACCCACACAATTTACAAAAACTTATTAATGTTGGAACAATGTGCTTTCCGCATTGCATATCGAGTGAAACTGAGTAGTCCGAGAGCAAACTTGTACAACCAAATTCAGTTTCCTACACTTCAGTTTCATCTTAAAACTTTACGTCTCGCATACATATGCTCTCGTTATAACCCATGGCCCCTTACTTTAAAATACTACGCACCTTTTAGCTCTCCATCCTTCTCCATGTCAATATTATTCTCCAGCGCTATCATTAGTCTATACTCTCTATTGCTACAATCTACCTCCTGACCCCTTAAACCAGTAGGGCCTCACAAATTATCAAGTTCATAATCATCTTCCACTCATATTTCCATTGTTTGTACACTAAATCCATCTACCACTACCAGGGTTCCCATTGTCTACATTAAAGCTTAAGCAGCCCCTAGGGAAAAAAAACTTCATCTGCCTAACACTTCTGTGCTGTGATATACTAGCACACCTTGACCATCTTCCACTCATATTTCCATCATTTTCACGCTGAATCCATCTGCTACTAACAGGATTCCCAATGTCTACTTTGAAGCCTAGAGCAGCCCCTAGGCTAGAATATGACTTCATCTGTAGGACTAACACTTTTAGTGTAGTGATGTGATAGCACGCCTCGCCTAATCCTTCATGCTCATTATTCACACTCTATCTATGTATGATATGCCTTCTCACTAGGTACCAGTTCTGTACAATTTTAAATTAACCGCAATTTCCTACCAAATGTTAAGGTTCGAAAAGATCCTTAACACCTTAGCTATTACTATATTAAAGAACTTCTCTGAGACCGTCAAAAATTCCCTTAAATCTGCCATTTAAACAACACTCTTCCCTAAAAGAGGGCGTAACCCTCTAAAAGGGTGCTAGTCATTATGACTAGCTATAAACGAACGAACGAACATAAATTGAATCGCCTCCATGGCCAAGTCAAAGAGCACGCACCTCATAATCGTAAAACATAGGCTGGATTAACGTTTATATTCTGTGTAACTTTTCAAATACTAATGGAAAAATTGTAATGTACGCACGTCTCTGTTTTTCCACCGCCAACGCCAATATATGGGTTTTCTCTTTCATGCCTAAAATAAAATAAATCAATCTGTGGCTGTATTAATGCGTAGTATGTACATCTATATCTTAATAAAACATAAATCTAATTACTATATAATGCAAGTCTGACATTCACGTGGTATCATGTCATTCTCATAACATTTTATATTGTCGCAAACGCAAATACTACGTAGATCCTTCAACCCTATTTGTATCAATAGTTGATAACACAATACAATACCTATATTCCAAATACTTGTACTACACGACACATATACATAAATTGCCTATTCAAAACTTTCAACAATTTCTAATTGTACAATTATTTTCGTGTAAGTGCGTTGAATAATGAAAATCAAAAGTTTTCATAATTTCGTCTACGCAAATATATAATCTGCAAAGTTGTATGCTAATCAATGTGTTCCGTATTAGTACATGATCTATACAAATATGAATATACCATTCCAGCACTAAAAGTACAATTCGTCTAAATTTTAAATAACTAGTCAATAACATTAAAATATATATAATTATGTACATTGTAAAAATAATTCATTCGATAATATTCTAATTTCGTAAGTTGTATTTATAAATAAGTCCCTAAGTATAAAAATACTATATTCCGATAATTCAAATCTATTCAAAAGTGTTTTAACATAATGGCACCAACATCCTCTCCGGTGAATGTAAAACAGTAACACCAATAAATACAAGTCTTTGCCTATATCTTATACCTTCAAAATTGTTAATTCATGCTTTCAATAGTACACCAATACTAAAATATGGGTTTCTCTTAAAAATATTGCCCGTTGTATTCAGTAATATATTATTTCCTAAAATAATAAAACTTTACCAAATATTCCACATGTCATCTTCCCTATGCATCATGGTGGTCTCATTCCATAATAATTTTTGTTATCTCCTAAGCTCATTCTAAAATAGCTTAAAACCCTATCTGTAATGTTATACATTAGCAGTTAAAATTGCTTCGTACTTTACAAACAAAAATATTAAATATTTTTTCATACATAAAACATTTTATACCCATTTCAATAGTTGCAAATACGTCAATTATTTGTCAAATGTATTTGCTGTTGCTTCAAATTAAATCAGTTCCACACGTAAAAATCAATCAGCATATAAAGCTTCCCAACTGTTATCAAATATTATAAGGAATATATATTCTTATAATTCAATACATGGTAAATAAAAACAATATAATTATCTCTGGTACTTGTTAATTCTATAATAGCAGTTACATATATATATACTCTAGTTCGCAGTAAATACAATATACTTAAATATTATGCTCCATGCCGTAATCCAATTTAAAATATTTTCAAGCTATTATTTATCTAATTCTTTCAAATGGAAATCGTAGTGCCAATTAGCATAAAGACAATCTTCAGCATTTCCTCAATCTGTGCAACATTCATCAATGCAAACCAATACTAAACAATTCCTAAGCGACGTATAAAATTGTAATACTCCGCCCGTTCCAAATCCATCATGTGCCGTTCCGCACATTCAAATACGCTAACGCAAACCAATAATAAAAATGCACCCTTGTATAAACATAGGTGCATCTATAAAATAAAATATAAGTTTGTTCTATTTTATAGCAATTCAATATACTTCTACACACCATATTATTAAATAAAAATCCTAAATAAATAATAAACTACCCTACAGAGTGCATACGTATCCAGTTAAACCTCATTAAAAACTAATATATTACGCTTAAATGTTGCTTCAATTCAATAAACAATAATAGTTTTCTCTATTTATTTTATTCTGTTCTCTTCCCTGTACATCAAAATCTCATGTAATTCAGCTTAAGTCTCCCTTTCATTCTGTATCAGTCTCCCATATAACGTGCCTGTTAAATGGAGTTGTAATTATTGCCAATAGGTGGCAGCACAGTTGTACATATCGTAGTACTGTGGGGTTCCGCTTTCTTTATCAAAATGTATCGTTATCTATTATTATTATTTCAATTTTATAATAATTTAGCACATGCTAAAACAAAAAATTAATATAAATTAATCACATAATGCAATAATATATTAAACTATGCAACTTCGCCCAGCCAAATTCTTCACAATTTTAATTACCATCAATCTATACGGAAATGCAAGCGAGATCTTCATATCAGCTGTGACGTACCACACGTCAAACAGCTGTTTTTTGTAAATACCTTGCTCCTCCGAATTTTTCGGGTTTCCTGCCTTCATAGCGAGAAAGAATCGACGCAACGTAGACGGGCCTGAGCTAGGACAACGACTACGCTGCTAGCTTTCTGTATTGCTGTGTTTGGCCACCTAAGCACCTATCCAAACGGGGTGCTTTCTACCTATTACCTTTACCTAGTCGGCTGTACACAAGAGCGTGAGGGTTGCTATGCCCCGAGGGCACTCGCAACCGGCTAAGGGGAGTGATCCCAAACCTCCGCGAGGAGACTCTGCAGCTTCTACACCTGCAAATTCGCCTAAACGTCCTCGCACGCAAAGCGCACGTCATCCTTCAGACAATGACAGTAACCGCTCTCGCTCACCTCTTCCATCTACATGGGCTGAAGCATTATTGATGGATACTGGTGCTATGGACGTTGTCCATCCTTCTAATACCGATCTATCCAACTCACATCCTGGCCCCAGCACCGCGTCTGATACTGCTTCTGGTACAGATACTAGACACTCCACCGGTCGTTCTCAGTTGTATAACTTCTTACTTACTGGATTTGACACCAGATTCAAAACAGAAAAGCATATCTATCTTCAAATAGTCAAATATCTTCCACGGGCGAATATCCAGGAAATTGTCCGGACCAAAAATGGGGTAATCATAAAATCTTTTGATCCTCATTTTGGCACTACTTTGCGCAATAAAGCTTCCTACGAGATATTCGGCCCAAATGCAAAGCTCCAATCGCTGTCTAGTAGTACCAAAAAGACGCAACCTCCACCACGCCGAGCACCAATGCTCTCAGTTGTAATTCGAGGTGTTCCGCCAGAATACACCGAGGAAGAAATAGAAGCAGAGTTACGCCTTGAGGAATACTCTTTTAAGAAGTGCCTCCGTATTAAAAACAATACCGGACCAACGTACATGATTCGTCTTCTAACAGATTCTAAGGACACAATAGACGATCTGTTACAGCATGGTGCTTACATCTATCGTCGCCGCTACAGGGTAGAACCATCTCGCTCACCCCCTCCTCTGCCCATCAGGTGTGAGCGCTGTCAAACCTACAACCAGCACCCAACATCTCAGTGTCCAAATACTCCAAAGTGTGGCTATTGTTCCGGACCACATTCCACATCATCTTGCAGCAATCACAACCAAGCTCCACACTGCCTTACCTGTTCTGGTGATCATCCTACCTATAGTTACAAGTGCCGCGCCAGACCAGCACCACAACCTGAAAAACCAGAACTTACAGTTCCCATTCGTACAATAGATTCCTCAACTCTTCCGAACAATTCTTTGCGTACACCTCTCACGGTGGAAGATCTTCTGCGCTTCACAACAGTTGTACTTCAAAATATTCATCCCTTCTTGCGCACTCACATTTTATCACAAGTTACAGCTGCTGCAAAACTTCTTTTCAATCTTCAGCTCCATGCCACATATTCCGGAAACACAGTCCACTTCCATATCTCATCACTTGAAACCTCTGTCTAATATGGCTTCGATCTATTACATTATGGCATATACCTTTTTCTTCTTAAACATCCGCTCACTCAACACCCACAAGCTTATGCTTGAACAGCTCCTCCGTGAGGAAAAAGTTCATGCTTTTGCTCTAAATGAGACTTTTCTTACCCCACTTCATCAAGTCAAACTCTCCGGATATCAGTTCACTCGGTTTGACTGTCCACGGCATATAGCTCGAGCACATGGCGGCACTGCCATTGGCACTTATAACCATCTGCCTATCCGCACACATGTTCTTCCTCCTCACATGCAACTTCCTGAACATAATGTTATTACAATCTACTTACGCAATAGAACCATCACATTCTGCACTATTTATGTCCGACCAGGTCAAAGAATACCACACAACTTTTTTCAGTATATAGACAACAACTTTCGTCACTACCTTATCATGGCTGATATCAATCTCCATAGTCGATCGCTGGGCGAAAAACAACGCTTCATAGATTTTATTAATCAATCCACTGCGGCAGAAATCTTAGATCTTCCTTCTCCAACACGCCCAATTAGTCAGACATCACCGGATATTGTCATAGCATCATCTAGTCTTACTGTATCCAACATACGAATTCTGCCTCCTTTTGGTAGCGACCATGCACCGATTCTACTCGATGTTCCTTGTGCGGCACCACCAAAAATTTCTCGAGAGCCCCTTCACTATTATGATTATGAGAGAGCTAATTGGCAATCGTACCAATCCGATATCGAGCAGGCCCTAAGAGGAGTTTCTCCTCCCAACACGGACGTTGACCTTCTCCATGTCGTTGATACTCTTTCAAATATCATTACACACGCAGCAGAGGCCAATATCCCCCTAAAAAGCATATACCCTCATAAACCTCCAGTGCCACCTCAATATCATTCCATTATTACTGCATCTCGACAGGCGTTTCGAGACTACTTACACACTCAAAATCCTGAAGCTCTGCGGCAGCATCGTCGGTGGAACAGAATGGTACGAAACTATCTAGCAGCCTATAAACGTCGACGCTGGGCCCATACGTGCAATAGACTTGCAGAAACATCTAAACCTTCCGTTTATTGGCAGAAATTCCATCAACTTACTGGCACTAAGGCTCGCACTACTTACAACATTGTCGAACAAGGTCATGCCCTTCAAACAGATGTCGAGAAGGCATACGCCTTCGCTAACTATTTTCAGGATATATTTACGCCTCCTCCTCATCATTTTGCCACTCAGCTTTACCGGCATATCGAACGCCTAACAGATCCTACTCGACCGCAACTACGCCCTCATTGCAATCATACCATTGATCCTGCACAACCTCTCACTCAGCCAATCATTTCTTCCGACATTGACACTGTACTCCACTCTAAACGAAATACTGCACCTGGTTTCGACAAAGTCACATATCGCCTCATCAAAGCTACACCTCCTTCCTTCAATACTTTCCTTGCTTCCGTTTATAATTTCATTCTTCGTACCGGCTTTTACCCTCCTCAATGGAAAGTCTCTAAAATACTCTTATTTTCTAAGCCCAATAAACCCCCTCAGGCTCTCTCGTCCTATCGTCCTATTCAACTTACTTCGTGCTTTAGTAAGATCTTCGAAAAAATTCTTGTTAACCGCCTTCATACCCATCTCACTACCTATAGCCTATTGCCAGTTCACCAAGCCGGCTTCAGACCTGCCATCAGCCTCTCAGATCAACTTCTTCGGCTTACCACTACTATTAGCAATCATTACAATTCATCTCGGCCCTCATGTCTCTTACTCTTTGACTTAGAAAAAGCCTTCGATAAGGTATGGCATATGGGGCTTCTGTATAAACTTCACCGTTTCCGCCTTCCAATGTGCTACATACGGCTCATCCTCTCATTTCTTACCTCTAGGCTTGCCTACATTACTGTCAATAGCGCTCTATCATATCCAATCTTTCTACACTCTGGTGTACCTCAGGGCTCCGTTCTATCACCTCTGTTATTCCTTCTGTACATAGCAGATATGCCTCCTTTGCCACCAAACGTAAAAGTTTTTCAGTTTGCTGATGACACGGCGTTTCTATGCTTGGGCACTACTGTACAGCATATCAATCGTACTTTACAGCCTGCTATAAATTCCTTTCTTGACTGGTGCACTCGTTGGAAACTGACTGTAAATTCTGACAAAACGCAAGCAATAGTCTTTCAGTCTCCACAAAGACGCTCACGTATTAGACGAAACCCCAATCGCCTCGACCTTACCATTGATGGTACTACCATACCTTCCTCGAAGCAGGTTACTTATCTAGGAGTAGTCTATGACCGCAAACTTCAATGGAAACCACACGAGCGGAAACTTCAATTACAAAGTACACGGAGACTCAACCTTATTCGCAAATTAGTTGGCACATCTTGGGGATTGCACTCTCATACCATTCTTACCACATACAAAGTATTCTTACGCCCTCTTCTAACTCATGGACACACTGCGTGGATATCAGCACCAGCCTCCTTCTATGAACGCCTCCAGATTATCGAAAGGCACGCTATCCGTCTTGCATTTCGTATTCGCCTGCCTTTCCCTACGGCTCCACTCTACCACCGTATCACCTTTCCTCCTATTCTACAGCATATAGAGTCTCTACGCACTACCTACATCACCAAGCGCATGAGCTCCGATAATCCTGTATTTTTTGATACTATCCATCTTGACATGGCTCATGACGTTCCTCCAAAATATATATATACTCCTCTTCAACATCTTCTGACCTTGTACTCTCAGACTCTCCCTGCCAATGACCCTCACAAACTACAATATGACATATATCATCCACATCATTATTCTCACTACGTTTATCCATCTTTGCACTTGTGATATCCTTCCTTACTAACCAGGGCCTCCACTTGTCACTCATTGGTCTCGAGTTGCCCCGAGACAGAAGATAACTCTCATTTGTTACTTTAACAGCTTCTAAGTGTTGTCTCGTCTACTGCACTTCATTTCATATAAACCCAATACATGCCCATTGCCTACACTTAACTACTATAATTTATATATATATATATATATTTGTTATCGTTTCATTTATTTCATCTGTATCATCTTCGTCACTTTCGCTTCTTTTTATGTGTATGTATGTATATGTCAATATTTCTTTCAGCAAACGATGATCCTGGAATGCAGATCTATCTACACCTTGGGATTGATGCAGACCAATTGATGCTTAATAAAGATTAATTAAAAAATCCTGAAATGCAAAGAAATCTTCTATGTAGAAATTGCTAGACACAATTGATGCTTAATAAAGATTAATAAATAATACCCCTTTGATCCCACACTACCCATAGACCATCCATAGCTATCCTTTCTCCCGTAAATTTTGCCCTCCTCTCTTTCCCAAGAAAGGGTGTACCCCTTTGACGGGTGAACAGTAAAAAAAAAAAAAAATGCAAGCAAAATGCGCGTATTCGCATTTCAGACTCCTACTATGGAGGAACCTCTGTTCAACAATCACGCAACGCCGCCATATTGGAAAAAACAAATCTGTCCATCAAAAACCACAATTGGTAAAGCTCAATTCTTTATACGTAAGTATATACATATAATAAGTATTATAGGTTAATTAATATTGATCATTTCCAATTGTATAAATAAAAGAAAATGCAAGGTAAACTCATAATTAATCTAATAGAAATTAAAGTATAATTCATAATTAGGGTTTGGTCTCATTACGTGAAAAATTATATTATAGGTAACTATACGTAGTCTAATCACTGTACATAAAAGGAAACAGTCAATGGCTTACATACAAATTATCAAAAATCTAGTTACTTTTCGCTGCAACACTACAAAACATCCCTTAAAAAAAGAAAATTTACCTATTTAGGGGAAAAAATCACTGTAATTATTCTCGTTACAAACAACACTGGGATATGGACATAAATTATATACAACTGCAACAACAAACAACCAGGAAATAGCCAGCAAAATAGCGGGCGTGTCTTCAAAGGTAAGTAAACTTTCTCTTCTTACTTAAGTCACAATATTAAATAAATATACAAAGTGTGCCGGTATCTATAAAGGAAAATACCATTAGCGTCCACGGCTACCGAGCGGCAAATATACAAAGTGGGTGGGCGAAAAACTCATGGCGTCAGCGCAAAGGTTACACATATGTAATAAAATATACAAAGCGAGCGGTAAAAGTATAAAAAGGAAATCACAACATAACCAGACAGTACGGGCACCAGCGGAAAAATCACACATACGTAATAAGCTATACAAAACAAGTGGTAAAAGTATAAAGGCAAGTCGCAATGGATTCCAACAATAATGGCGCTAGCAGAAAAATCACACATACGTAATAAAATATACAACGCAAGCTGTAAAATATAAAGGGAAGTCCCAAAGGATTCCGACAATAAGGGCTCCAGCAAAAAATCACACATACGTAATAAAATATATAAAGCAAGCGGTAAAAGTATAAAGGAAACTCGCACTACGGTCAGACAGTAATGGCGCCATCGCAAAAGATCACAGAAACACGTAATAAAATATACAAAGCGGCGGCAAGTCTTTGTCGTGTAGAAGTTCAGTCTCACCTACTTTAGGGGGTCCGTAAAATGTTCATCCTTTCTCTTTCTTTCTTAACATTAAAGGTATTGTATGCGTTATGTGGCTACCAAACCCGCAATAACTACCATTCAGTAATATTTACTATCAAAAAACGATAATGTTGGGGAAAAGCGCTCCCTCTCCTCCCCAAGACTAAAACATTTCTTTCTGCAAATACTAGTCTTAGTTCAAACATTTGCGTTCCTAAAAGATTATCAGCTATGTTGCCAAAGCGTAGTAGTATGCCATCTATTAGCAAATGATCTTACTTAAACAGTTCAAGTCCCCTCTGTACATCGTACATATATATTAGGTATAACTGATTTTAAAGTGATCATGTTTCAGTACACAATCGTTATAACAGTTAAAAATCTTAGCAAATGAATCAAACATATTGTAATTAAGCACACTATAATTAAGCAAATAAAACTCTACAAGTAAATGGTCCCTCTTTAGCCCTTTGGTAAATCATAATCGCGGTTCTTAAGGGAATCATATCCGTATATTCATTTTTTAATATGTTCGCAATTTTTAAAATATTTTCGAAATTATTTGTAGGTTCACATTTTTTAATATGTTCGCAATTTTTAAAATATTTGCAAAATTATTTGTAGGTTCACACTGTAAGTGTTCGAGTAATTTATTACGAGAGGTGAAATTAATAGAAATCGATCCATAAAATAAGTTGCTCCGACTAATTTATTAGAATATCTTTTATTCTCTCACATATTGTTCGAGTAAATTTATTACGAGAGGTTAAATTAATAAGAAGCGAACCGTTAAATATATTAGGAGAGTATCTTTTATTCTCTCTCACATATTATTCGAACATGATATTTTTACAATGAGCTTCTAATGAAGCGAAAGAATGAAATAATAATAATAATAATAATAATAATAATAATAATAATAATAATAATAATAATAATAATAATAATAATAACTTTAGTAATAGATTGCAAACACTTGAAATCTTGTCCCTCTTGCATGATTACAAAATGGTCGTAGGTTTATTCCCCGACAATGTTTCTCAGAAGCAACTCGTGTAGTTTACCAATAATTATTCAAAAAAACTTTCATTATAATTAAGTGAATAATACATGTCAGTTTAGCATTTAAAAAAGCTCTCACCTTAAAAATCAGACTTCGTTCTGTTAGAATCACTGACGAAAAAGTTCAATAAACACAACAACAAATAAAGTTTTTCAACACACACACTATGGCACTGTGTAAAAAACAATAATAATAAACTTTATTTCAATAGTATATATATATAAGGATTTCAATGTGTCCCTCCCCCAAGCATCATGTTTTCATCAGGTTTTCAACCCGATTTCATTAATTATAAATAAAGTCATCATGTCGTTTATTCATTGCTACTCCAAGAAATCTAAAAATTTCTTATTTACAAGTTCATCAACCGCTGGAGAAATTTCATTCAGACAGGGTATCGACATTGGTCCCCTGTAGCAATGTGCGGTTCTCATCTAATTAAGGAAAATGCTTACATGTAACACTTTCACATTGCCAAAATCAGATATTGCCACAAAAATACATTTACGTGTTTGTCCAAACATCTTGTAAAAGGGAAGAAACATAAAATTTCTATCTGTCTTCTTCATCACTGCCGATAAGTATCGCAGTGACAATCATAGTTAATGGAAAAATATTTCAGTACATATTGGAAAGCGGAAATAAAATTAGAAAGTACATTGACACTCTATATATGTGTGTCATCAGTCATAGTTCTAACGTAAGCAAAAGGAAAACGCGTATAAGGCAGTGACCCGGAAGTAATGGCATTTACAAAAATAAAATTGTGTTCATTCTAAGCTAGTCTTCTGTGAGAGACGGAACAACAATTCAGTCACTCCGTATTTCAAACTTGGCTGTAAACACGGAGTTAACTATAAGGAATAACCAAATCAATAAAACGATGAATATTAACAAAATAAATAAATAAACTATTCAAATCACACACACACACACTTCCTATTTCACATTTTTTTCTCGCCAATGTACATGTGAGGATTGCAATAATTCTCAGTACAATACAGTGTTCACCTCTGGTGCTTGGGGGGGTCCCGGGTTCGATCCCAGTACAATACAGCATTCACCTCTGGTGCTAAGGGTCCCAGGTTCATTTTCAGTACAATACAGCGTTCGCCTCTGGTGCTTGGGGTCCCAGGCTCATTCTCAGTACAATACAGCGTTCACCTCTGGTGCCAAGGGTCCCGGGTTCGATCCCAGTACAATACAGTGTTCACCTATGGTGTTAAGGGTCCCTGGTTTATTCTCAGTACAATACAGTGTTCACCTATGGTGCTAAGGGTCCCGGGTTCAATCCCAGTACGTATCACATAAACTTTTACGCATTATAAGTGTTCTCACCTTCTTATTTTAAAAACGAGTGTTATTTTAAATAACACGAACGAATAAAATAATCACACTACAAGTGTTCTCAGCTTCTTATAGAAGCGAACCGTTAAATATATTAGGAGAATATCTTTTATTCTCTCACATATTGTTCGAACATCTTATTTGCTCCGACTAATTTATTAGGAGAATATAAAAATAAAAACAGGCATAATGGTGGGACTCAAATATTTCATTTTTCCAAATTATATATATATATATATATATATATATATATATATATATATATATATCGGGTGTTGCAAAATAAGTGTTACAACTCTTAGGAGGTGAATCCTGCCACTGAGACAAGAAAAAAAGTTCTCTTGAACTTTCGGCTATTGGACATAGTTTCAGATCTACAAGGTGCCGAAAGCGTGGGAAAATGACTTTCGGACGCCAATAGTTCGGAAACTATCCAACGTAAAGAGGGCGGGTAAAAAATTCACTAAAGAAGTCATACCTGCTGTATTGAATTTTGCATGTTTCACAATCCTACCATGCACGCGCAAGGGATTCCCCAAAGGAACGTAGGGAGTCCCGAATAATCTGCAAAATGAAAGTTGGTCTAAATGGATATGAATTGATGGGGTTTCTACCAGGTAACAATAATTCGTTTGTATTAAGTCGATATCTGGAACAAATACAAAATGGTGGACAACTTCATGCTCGTTGTGTGTGGTTGCATAATCGCAAGGTACGGATGCTGGCCAACAGTGAAGTTCTGAGTATTAAGTGTAGCGAATTTGTATTCAGATTTTCTAGAAATACATCTGGAGTGTCGGTAGAGCACAACAGATGGAGCAGGGTGATTCACGTGTGTGGAAACAAGTAACGAAAAATGTCCAGAAATGCACTCATACTCAGTAAACGTGAGTTCAAAGAGTCAGAAATGTAAGGATTAGCGTCAGGAACATGAAAGCCATTGTCAATTCACCAATAATATTCCATCATCCCGATGCAATATGATGTGCACGGTTGCATACCAATAAGGATGCAACAACTGAGGCCAAGTTGAAATTGTGCAAGGGGACTCACTAACAAACTTGGTAAACTAAATGAATGTCTGTAGTGGGATCGCATGATCGATATTGAAATGTGGCCAATGTGTATGTTGATATCGACATGTAGCTAATGGACAAATGTCAATATGTCCCACTACTGCTGGGACACCGTTTCACATGCGAAAACTAGGAAAATAACGTTGTACATTCTGCTATTACATCTGGTGCACTTTTTGGTAGAACGTAACTAGAACAAGATTGTATCAATATCCCACTTTGTTTGGGACATTGTCCCACAGTCGACACATATGAAAAGAAATCTCTTAATCCATGGTTCAAATTGTGATAGAGCCTGAAAATAACAAACTTGTATCATGTCTCACGTGTTCTGGGACATATGACGTACTCGATATCAAAATACCTCCAGAAATATGTATCTTACACACAGTACACATGCCAAGACAAAGACGAAAATGAACCAATTTGGCACATGTAACATTACAGCTGAAACACCATACATATGGAAAATAAAACGACATGAGAAATAGGAAGAAACGTCTTAAAGCTCTGATGTTTACAACTGTGCAGTAGGAAGAACAAAATGTAACACACAAGCATGTCGGGAGGCTGTACAAGAGCGCTTGCCAAACAAAGTGGGTACTCCTCAAAGAAATGTATACAGAGAAAGTCAGTCTCCCTCGAGCCTCAGAGCTAGAGCGCTCGCTTTCGCTCGCGTGGTCGCAGTTTCCAATCCTACTGGGAGCCCACGGCCTCAGATTCAAGACCCGAGTAGTTATTTTCCTATTTTTTCCACGTGGGACGGTGTCCCAGCAGTAGTGGCACATGTTGAAATTTCTCCACTAGCTACATATCGATATCAACACACAAATTGTCCGCATTTCAATATCGATCATGTGATCCCACTACAGACATTCATTTAGTTTATCCGGTTTCTTAGTGAGTCCCCTTGCACAATTTCAACTTGGCCTCAGTTGTTGCATCCTTATTGGTATGCAACCGTGCACATCATATTGCGTCGGTTTGAGGGAATATTATTGGTGAATTGACTTTCATGTTCTTGACGCTAATCCTTACATTTCCGACGCTGTGAACTTACGTTTACTGAGTATGAGTGCATTTCTGGACATTTTTCGTTACTTGTTTCCACACATGTGAATCACCCTGCTCCATCTGTTGTGCTCTACCGACACTCCAGATGTCTTTCTAGAAAATCTGAATACAAATTCGCTACACTTAATACTCAGAACTTCACTGTTGGCCAGCATCCGTACCTTGCGATTATGCAACCACACACAACGGACATGAAAGTGTCCGCCATTTTGTATTTGTTCCAGATATTGACTTAATGCAAACGAATTATTGTTACTTGGTAGAAACCCCATCAATTCATATCCATTTAGACCAACTTTTATTTTGCAGATTATTCGGGACTCCCTACGTTCCTTTGGGGAATCCCTTGCGCGTGCATGGTAGGATTGTGAAACATGCAAAATTCAATACAGCAGGTATGACTTCTTTAGTGAATTTTTTACCCGCCCTCTTTACGTTGGATAGTTTCCGAACTATTGGCGTCCGAAAGTCATTTTCCCACGCTTTCGGCACCTTGTAGATCTGAAACTATGTCCAATAGCCGAAAGTTCAAGAGAACTTTTTTTCTTGTCTCAGTGGCAGGATTCACCTCCCAAGAGTTGTAACACTTATTTTGCAACACCCGATATATATATATATATATATATATATATATATATATATATATATATATATATATATATATTTCTCAATGTAAGTTTCTATTAGTCAAATCCATTTGTATAATATGAGATTCGACACCTTATTTTTAACAACGAGTTTGTAAAACAAACGAACAAATTATATATATATATATATATATATATATATATATATATATATATATATATATATATATATATATATATATATATATATATATATATATATATCATTGTCATAACGTTTCATCATATCAACAGATTTAATTCAAATCGAACCAATTCAAATTTCCATTATTATTTTTAAAAATATAGAGTCTGTACACACATGTATACAGACGCGAAAAAGAGGACACGACCTTTACAACAATACAGACATGTCAGCACAACTAAAAAAAGAAACATAACTACTTTCCAAACACACGTAAGCATGTCATCAAACCCTAATGACCTAACCCACCGTCTGCCAACACATCCCATTAAAAGGACATGACTTTCTATATTATTTATAAAACATAACGGTACCTGTAGAATAGTTCAGTCTTACCTACTAACAACTGGTCCGATGAGATGGCCACCCAGAATCCCTGACCGGGCCTGCACCATTCCATGTGGATTATCCACAGACCACAGATGACTATTATGAAAATTCTGGATACCATCCCTTCCAAATTGGGCTTCATCTGTGAACAAAATGGAGGAGAGAAAACCGACAGTTGTTGGCACCAAATGGAGAACCTGATTACAAAAGTCCAGCCTGGGAAGAAAATCACCTGGCGATAGACCCTGTACCCGTTGCAAATGATAGGGGTAAAAATTGTTGGTATGAAGGATCGACAACACCCTCTCATGCCTGACATTATGCTGACGGGCAAGCTGCCTGGAACTTGCACTCGGGTCATCGAGCACATGTCGTATAATACGTTCTTCGGCATGCACAGTGCGTTCCTCACGTGGTCTTCCCGTGTCATACATGGTAGGGTGAAACGTTCCGATCTCACACAAACGACGAAACAGCGTTGCAAATGTTTTATGATGCGGTTGGCGTCTATTGGGATATCGATCGTTGTATAATCGGGCTGCCTGCCTACCATTTCCATGTGCTTCTCCATACACAAAAATCATCTCGGCCTGTTCCTGATTGGTATAATGGGCCATTGTCACAACACACTACACTATGAACGTGATTCACAACACACAACGTAATAGTTGCCCACTTCAACTTCACGGATGATTTTGACAGATAAGGTAGGTCTGCTCAATGGTGATGTATTGTTTGTTGGTTGTGCACTCAATGTTTCTTCCGTGCTAACTCCTTGTGCATCGGAATGACCTGGACTGGCAACTTGGGGGTCCTCTCGAGGCAAATCAACGAAGTACGTATGTAGTGTGGTTTAGCCGTATGGTAGCTATGGCCCTCCGTTTGTGACCGTGCAATGTTCCCGAAAATAGTCAATGTTTTGCTGTCAGCAGTGTTCGAATAAACGAGGGGGTGCAGGGGAAATCACCCTCACGTAAAAGCTTATCCCCGGCTTATATCATGAAAATAACATAGTATCCCTTGCAGGAATAATTAATACCACTCCATTGTT
This sequence comes from Thermobia domestica, assembly GCF_964235325.1. NCBI lineage: Eukaryota > Metazoa > Arthropoda > Insecta > Zygentoma > Lepismatidae > Thermobia > Thermobia domestica. The sequence continues at coordinate 103,256,216 of NC_137465.1, read as the reverse complement.
GGTTACCATCAGCACCGGGTGGTTATGGATCTTCACCACAGCTACCGCTAAATTTAAAGTTTTTTCAATAATATCTTGAAAACAAATAACATTATTGGAAAAACAAAAACATACTGCACTAGATAGTATTCTGCATGTGATATAGTTATCACAACTCACCTATCTTCTTTGGGTGTGCCCCTACTTACACAACCCGCAAAAAATGCTAAATCTTTCGGCAGTTGCAAATGGAAAGCAGATAAGTGAGTTGTGATGACAGTATCACATGCAGAATCATAATATCTAGCGCACTATGTATTTGCTTTCCCAATATTTGTGTTTATTTTGAACATATTACAGAAAAACTATAAAATTAGCGGTAGTTTAATTTTCGCTGTGGTGAAGACCCTTATGCAACCACACATAGCGAAAATGACGTGTCCACCATTTCGTCTCTGTTTGAGAACTAATTATGGTTACCAGGTGGGAAACCAATCCATTCACGCCTATTTTGACGTATCTTTACCTGACAGTTTATCCGGGAGTTCCTACGCTCCTTTGGGGAATCCCTTGTGCACTGATTTCACGATTGCAACATACCCATCTTTGAATAGAGCAGGTTTCGTTCCTTTGAGGTGACCATGCTTCCTTGCCTCTATCATTCGAAATAGAGAAGATATAGCGCTCTAAAGTGTATTTTGGCACGTTTTCGGCATCATGTAGCTCCGAAACTATGTGTCCTAGAGAAAAGTGCAAAGGGACTTTCTTTTCTTGTTTCGGTGTCGGGAATCGCCTCCCGAATTTTGTCGGTGGAGTTTCCTACCCCCCTGTATATACATATATAATGAATTTAGCGATCTCTTAAACACTTTTGGTGAGAGAATGGAAATTTAGTCTATTGGTAATACAAAAATTTAGTGACTTTTTGTATTGTTACTTGGCTATTTTCAAGTCCTCACAGAGAACTCCCTAGTAGACGCTCTTTTTGTACGCGTCTTTGGCGTGGGAGACCCGGGTTCGATTCTCGGAGGGAGCTCATGTGGCTCGGATTCCACATTAAACTGTAGGTCCACGTTTTATATGGCCTCGATGCTGAACGGGACGCTAAAACTGAAAATCAAATCAATCCCACAGAGGTTATTAAAATCCAATACCGGCAATTCCTCCATAGTCTTTCTGAAACAAGATGGAATGTGCACGAATTAAAGTGGATTTGAGTTAATTATCCCATTCAGCAGCAGACTGAGGCCTGAGCCTACAGCTTAACATGGTCTCCGATCCACATGAGTTTCCGCCGGTAATCGAACCCGAATCTTCCACACCAAAGGCATGTACTCATAAAAATAACTCATTTGATATTGAACCACTCCCAGAAGAAACCAAAGGAGAACAACTTAAAATATTTGCTTTATGATGTAATCGTACACAAGATCATATCTCAAGTGGATTCTCGGTGTGCATAAATGAGAAATATTTGCTTAACTTGTCAAGCAATTCTCAGAGTAAACACTTTGGATGACAGTGACGCAATCAAGAAATTAATTAAATGTATTCTGATGACTTTAGTTATAATTTTGTCAAAGAGAAGCAAGTGTATAAGTCAGTATGTGTGCAGTTACTATCTCGGATCTTTACAATGACATTTATAAATTGAAGTTATATTTGTGTTTCCTGAACTTTACAAGGCACTCAGAATTTCCTCGCGTGAAATGGGTTTTGTGGTGGACAAACACAGTGTGCATGAGTTTCCTCCCACTTTCTTCACTACACTGTTTTTCATTCATTCTCGTCATTACCATATCTTTTAGCTTACACGACATAATCGTAAGATGTAAAGTTGAAATATTTCATTTTTCTGTATACCTGTTCTTTAGTCGCATAGCATAACAGAAAACAGAACATTATATAATAGGAGATGATATTAAAAATCTAGTTAAAAGAGAAAATACAATTACATCAATTTACTAAGCTATTGTGATATTAATGATCTTTTGTTTTCATTTGTTTGGAGCATAATGTTCTCTCACAGCAGCGAGTACAATGAAACCTCTCTCATCCCAAAGGCGAGAACATTTACCACTTGTTCCAGAGGATCAAAAGCAGACGTGTCTGGCAACTCTTCCTTGTACTCCAGGTGTGTGTGAATTTTCACTATAATGAGATATGATAAGATCGGAATGCAAATACTGTGGCAAAATCGTGGCAAACAACAGCAAAATCGAGTCGTGGCAAACAACACGCCACCGCTAAGACAGTGTATGCTAATTTGACTGAAGATGAAACGGGGATTCCCGTTTGGCCTTTTCCCGAATCGCCTTACACCAGAGAAGATAATTTCCCAATTATGATAGGGAAATTTAGTATAATTTTACAAAACATTTGTAAGGCTAGTAGTATTTACGTTTGAACGAATAGAACAGCGTATAATCAAAGTAAGTATTTAGAGTAATGCAATATTTGCGTCACTGTTTAAAAAAAAATAAAAAATAATTCTACATATTATATTCACATAGAAACTTCATATACTATTTTGGATGTGACAGACTTAAGGACAGTGAAACTGATGTATTGATGTTTCATACTATATCCACATAGAAACTTGATATACTATTTTGGGTGTGATAATAAAATTTATGTTCTTGTAAGATATTTGAGTTTAATTTGCCTCAAATAGAAGAGAGGATGCAGTTGAGAATAAACTAATTCCCTCTTTGTTACAGATAAGGAGTGAAAGTTCCCTTGTATATTAAAAGGCGAAACGGGAATTCACGTTCCACCTTAAGATAACATCTTTATCGGTTGTCTGTAAAAATATGTTCTGAGGGCATAAGGTGAAACAGGAAAAGGCCAAACGGGCATAAATCGCAAAAGAAATAATTTTCATCTGGGTGAATTTTCACAAATGTTTCCTTTAAGGGGTTAACGACGGTGACGAAACACTCGAAGACGCAGCCACGTGCCGGAAGACCAACATATGTACAAAATGAAGATCCTCAGGCAGCAATTGAGACGAACAGTGGCCAGACATGTGAGGAACTGGGACTACAATTCAGTGTGAATGGAGAAACCAATCGGTAGCATCTCCATCAACTTGGGAAGCACTACAAGTTGGGTCGATGAGTCCCACATGATTTGACTTCGGGCCAGAATTCAACGTGAGCAGACACCTGTGTTTCTTTGCTGTCTCGTCTAAGGAAGGAGCCATTTCTAGACAGGGTGTTGACGTGTGATCAGTGGGTCCTGTATGAAGCTCCACGGTACCATCATCATGGGTTAACATCTCATGAACCGGTTCCAAAACAGCCAAAACCAGCACTGCAGCAGAAGAAGTCCTCCTGTGTGTTTGGTGAACTGCTCGCGGCATAGTGCATTGGAAACTGCTATCAGCTGGTCAGAGCATCAATGCAACTGTGTACAGTCAACAGTTGAGCCGTGTTAAAGAAAAACTCAAAACTCTGGAGCCAGCAATTCTGAATCACAAACGGGTCCTCCTGTTACAGGACAACACTGAGCCCCACTTGGCTAGGATGACCCGGGATATCATTCTATGCCTTAGATGGGAAACCCTTGCATCCGCCATACTTCCAGAGTATTGTACCGTCCGATTATCACCTGTTCCATTCCTTGGACAATCACCTTAGGGCAGTAGCGTACCCAGGAATTTATTTCGGGGGGGTCCAAACTAAATATGAAGGTATTTTATATTAAATTTCCTAAAATTGTCCCTAAAATTAGGCTAAATTTTTAAAAAATCGAAATTTCGGGGGGGGGGTGTCCGGACCCCCCCCTGCGTACGTCCCTGCCTTAGGGGACGCCAGTTCAAATCCCTAGTAGAGGTGCAAAATGCACTTGATACCTTATTCGCTTCACGGCCCACCAAGTTCTACCGCGATGGAATCCATGGCCTTCGGGAACGTTGGCAAAACGTCGTCGATGCTGATGGGGACTATTTTTGATCTTCCAGTGTATGTTAGGTGACATATTGATGTTCGAGTTTGGTGGGCGAAAAAGCGACAGAACTTTCTTCGTTACCCTTATATAATACAGTAGGAAGTCAAAAATTCGAACTAATTGGGACCACAGGAAGTTCGGATTTTCGAAAATGACCAAAAAAAATGCCATTTAGGCTTAAATATACTGTACGGTATGCTCTTTTATCGATGCAGTGGATATACAATACACATAGTAATTACAATACCCTACATAAGGCTACTTACATTTAATGTTTCTGAAGAACCTGCTTGTACACTAAATTACACTGTTCTTGTAACTCACACTTAAAACTTAACTTGCCTAAGGGAAAATAAACAAAAAAATGTGTATGACAAAGAATTACACATAAATAAGGTTTTGTAAAAACGCTGACTTCCCACAACGCCGACGGACAAATCTATTGTTTATTTATCGCTAGCGCTAAGACAAAATGTAAAACTCTTCTAGGGACCGAGTTCTGATTTTTGACATTTCGGATTTTTGACGTTCGGATTATCGACTTCCTACTGTAAATGCAAAACGCATTGGCAGTTCTTTTTCACGTCTGATTATCAAAAATTCCTCTTTAAAGTACCTTAGATCACAAATCCTATTTACTAGTTTCTAGTTTGATTGCAGCAATTTGGCCTAGGTGTTTCTTAGTCAGTCAGAGCTTATTTTTAGAGAAATTATTTTAAACGTGCCAGCATTTGTTTTAGGTCTACTTGTATGATTAATCTTTTTTGTTTTGTTTTCAGAAATTTGTTTCCCTTCTCTTCTACCGTGGTCAGAGAGATAAATCATTTCCATGCTGTCGGCGGAAATTTGTACAATTACTGGAAACTACATAGAAATTCCACTTCAACAAAGAACTAACTCAGTTTTCTTTTGATTTGCAACTATTACACGTCAAAAATTTTACAATGAAAATATACGTCACATTTATGAAAATTCAAGTTCATATTTTCTATATTACACCAGACAAATGATAATAATACAGAAAGTAAGCAGCTTTTGCATTATTCTGTAGTAGTAAACATTTCTGATCATCGTATAAATCGAGCAGACGACTCTGTTTGTGAACATATTAGTTATTCTATTTCAAGGCTTCAATCTCACCATTTTCACCCAAGAATAGTAATTGGCAGAGAAAAGGGGGGAAATATGCATCTGCCACAATTTTCTGATAAAAGTAGGGAAACCATTATGAAACATACCGATATTTTCTCTTATGTCGTTAGTATTTCAATAATAATATCCATCCAACCTTTCTTGTGTAATCTTCATCTCTCGTAGCTTTCTCATTTCAGTTCAGAAATGTTTTGGAAACTATATTGATCGTTTCATGACCAATACTACGCATTGCTATAGTGGCTGATACAGATGCTATACACTCTTCTCACATCAGATCTATCTGAAAACCCCAACCAAGTACTCCGTCATTAGTAACTTAGCACAATCTCAAAATGTCAGCTTACTTTGTTTTATATTTCAGGTAATACTATTTCTCTATCAACTTGCCGAGTATTGGTATACATTTATATCGTTCTCGAAAATCTTTCCTAAAATACCTTTATATTAAGAAAAGAACTTCCGTTGCTGGTTGAATATTGTTTTGAGTTGGTGCGTGAATGTTTTCTGATAGTATACAGTTAATGAATCTACTTTCACTTTTACAATCTGGAGAGCGCCACATCTTCTGATCTGAATAATGGAGTATTTACAAGAAATTTATGACTCTAAGACTACAAGAGAAACGTTCTACATTTATCACAAAATGCTTGCTGTTTTCTTGCTCCATAACAAATGCTATTTCGTAAACTAACAAATGTTCATATTTCAAGTTTGGAACACGAATATTCGTCGTTATATTCATGTGGAAATGTAGGTCCGAGAATTTTTTTCACCTTCATGTGCTAGATTTATTAATTTTTTCACCGCTTCATTAAAATTTATTATCTTTATTGTGCGTTCTAATATTACATATTCGAAATACATTTTTGGATGAAGTGAATAATAATAATAATAATAATAATAATAATAATAATAATAATAATAATAATAATAATAATAATAATAATAATAATAATAATAATAATAATCTTTTAAGTCTAGGGGACTGTGTTTTCTCTTTGAAAAAACCCGTACCTCAGATTTGATCGAGTGAAAGATTAAAATCCATAAACATCAAGAAAATTTCTACACTTATTAGTCAAAAAATAAAAATCATTAATTTAACGTATAAATTAATAAAACATGTTAAGTGATGTGTCTTGCTGAATCTTTATTAATGCATTATTTTTAAGCGTTGTATAGCTTATAGTTTTGTTTCAAGTGAAGGTATTTTGTGCCTGTACATCAAATCACTGGAGTTAAAACCCAAAGAAAAAATGCACTCATATAAATATAAAGCCTTAAGTTGATGCAAGTAAATTCTAACAAATAAAACAGAAAAGACTATTATACTTACTAAAACTTTTCTTACATTAAAAACAAAAGTTCTGTTGCTTTTTTACCTATTACAGAAGAAAGGTATAATTAGATAATTGAATAATAATAATATTTCTCATTTAGAGCATTACCTGACCCCTGTCGCGACAAAACGCTGTAACTTTGGCGGAGCAGTTTTGAGAAAAAGAGCCGTAAAGTCGCTACAGACCGGCTAATTTCCTACTTACATCGAAATTCTCTTTGGATATTTTCAAAAGTATTTGACTCAGCTCAATGCTGGGCCTGGTGAACATAAATATCGGTGGGGGGAAATTCAAAAATGCTTATTGCGACAAAACAATGTAACTCAAGTTACAGCGTTTTGTCGCGACACGGCACCTCGCGAACCTAGTACTCACAAGTTTGGGACTAACGTTTAATTGGGATCTTGTGCAATAATTGAACGTAAGCTCGAGCCCTAATAAGGTTCGTGAGAGCGAGCGCGATCCCGAATAAAATGAATAAGCGCACGACCGAGACCAAGTGAAATTAGTTAGCACAGGCCAATAGAGAATACAGTGAGAAAAATCCAATATTCGGACAGCACGAAAATCTGTTCGGAACATACATTATCCTTATGCTACATGCATACTGCGTTTTTCCCGCTTAGATGTTACATCATGCACCTGCAGGATGTCTGGCATTCACCAGTCTTTCATACAGTACTGGATCTAGAAATTTCGGGCCCCCTGCAAGAAAATTTGAAAGGGCTCCCTCTACATTCAATACTTTTTTAAATAGTGCATTTTAATGAAATATTCTTAGTGTTCTATTTGCTATGAAATAGAGGATCAAATACTTACGTTTTACAAGAAATCATTCCTCCTTCCGTCTGCAAGCTCCGTATAGACCCTAAGATCTCTCTTTTCAATGGTCGAAGCCCTCCCATTAATGATTACCGACATTCCCAAGTCTCTCCTGTGTCATTGAACACCTTAAATAGCTGTTGATCTTCTTTAAGACTAAGAATACCCTTTCAGCGGAAGCCGTAATCACGGGTAAAGTCAGGAATAAAGCAAGGGTAGTCAAAACTACAGGATAACTTGGGGCAATAATTTTAAATTCGACATATAGTAATACCACCAATTCAAGAACAGTGCTGATGTTTGAAATATGGTTCTTAAGCCGAGTGAGAAGGGAAATTAATTCCATTGGTAGCGATGGACCAATATCTTCCTGGTACTTATTTTGTAGTTTTGGAGCCTTAACTAAAATTTCTTCGTCTGAAAGGTTCACAAGTACTTTCGGGAATATGATTGAAAAAACCTCAATAATTGTCTATTTCATTATACGTGATAGCTAGAAATCTATTCTAAACATTAGCTCTGAAGCAAGTATCTGTGTCCGGAAACCGATTATCTTCTACCAGTTCATCGAAATGTTATTTCACTTTCGATTGCCTCTTTTCTACGAATACAGAGTTGACTTTCCACTTCGCAGCAACAGTTGTGGCTTCTAGTTTTATTTGATGGTATTCTTCTATCATTTTCTTCAATTCTTCTCGGGTCTCTTCAAGAGTACGTAAGGCTTTCTCAAAGTCAATTTGTTCAGTTTGGAGAAGTTGAGATGCAATGTTGTGAAAATATTTTTGACAGTAGACCTACTACAGTCAGAAAGACAAAATTGAAGGAATCCATGACTTTCGCCAATCGCACTGCTTCTGATACCTCATTAGCCTTCTTACTTGTCCGTGAAAGTTTTCGGAGAATGTAAAAATCCTAAAAATTTCTTCAATCTCGACCCGTCTAGAAACTTCGTTTTCTAAGCTATCGTTTACTTCTGTAAAATTTACATAGCGAATAATGACACTCATTTGATCTTTCTTTGATAAATCTTGAGCTGTATCAATGATTAATAAGAAAAATAATTTCCTCTTTAAATTCCCTTCAACAAATTAACTTCTAAGTTTGAAGACAGGCAATGGATGATTTGATTTTGAATATCATGGCTGAGATACTTAATCTGGCCTTTGAGTAGACTGATTACCCGTGCCAAGTAGGGATGCGCTCGAGTCGAGACATGTCTCGAATCTCGACTCGACTCGACTCGAATTCGAGTCGAGATTCGAGTCGAGACACACTTTGTAAAATTCGAGACGAGTCGAGACAAACGTATTTCTCGACTCGAATTTTCGAGTCGAGACACGAGTCGAGTCGAGACGGCTCTTAAAAATCTCGACTCGACTCGAATGTCTCGAAAATCTCTCTATAATTTTTAATATTATTTTGAAGAAAGTATTCACTCAGAAACAGCCTTGAAACCAATTCCAGCTTTTATTCCTTTAGAAAGGTACAGAACGCATAAAATTAATAGTTAATCTTTAAAGATCAAGATTTAATTTTCAGCTCAATTCAGTTAATTAGAACTAATAGTTAATGTCGTTGTATTTGGTTGTACTGCAAATATAATGATAATAATAATAATAATTGATTATCTAGTTTGTATAAAACTATTATCCGTAGTCTAAATCTAGTTTGTATAAAACTATTGCGATAGAGTGAACTTCATAAATTCTCTGAATGAGCAGTTGGTAGTCTATAGTAATTTAGCATAGTTATAATTATTGTGTTTTCGTTCCCATGAACGCAATAGGGTTACGTAACTTCTGGATTATTCACTTGCCCAACTATTCTGAGGCTTTAATATGTTGCAGCATATCACGAGCTATGGATAATATATAATGTAACATTTGTCGTACATCACATATTATGATACGATACTATTTTACATAGTATATCTTATCTAATATAAATAAAATAAAGAGTTTGTTTGTGTGTTTGTCTGTCTGTCTGTGCGACCTGGAGACCAGACGAGTGGACCGAGAGTTCCCAAAATTTGGTCACGGGTACCTTAGTCCAGGCCCCAGATCAAGACGAAGCGTTTTTTTTAAATTTCGAACCAGGGGGGTCTCGGGGGGGACGTTTACTGGGACCGACCTGGGGACCAGACAAGTTGACCGAGAGTTACCAAATTTTGGTCCCGGACACCTTGGTCCAGGTCCCAGTCTAAGGCGAAGCGTTTTTGTCAAAATTGGAACCAGGGGGTCTCAGGGGGGCGTTTAGCGAGACATGTAGTAAAAGTAATCCAAATTGATCGACATTAGTGTCAAATCCATATTTTTCACGGTCGCTGAGATCAATGGTGACACTTCCATCAGCGATGACTTGCAAATTCAGCTACTACTGTATGCGGGCCGGGTTTCAGCGGGTGAGGAATACCGAGACATGTATAAATAGCCCATATTGATTGATATTATTGTCAAATCCATAGTTTTCGCGGTCACTGAAATGAATGGTGATACTTCCACAGGTGTTGACTTCCAAATACAGCCCCCATGAGAAGAATGGGTATATTAAGCTAGTATTACAATAAATGGACTGCTTGGATGCCAAGAACTAGTACAGATAAGTACCATCCACTTCTATGAATAGGTATTTTTTAAAAGGATTTTTGTAAACACTAAGTTATAAAACAATGAACTACATACAGTAGTTATGGTTTTGGTTCCCAACATAAAAGAAATATGGATTGTTCATGAGATATTGAACTTCAACTTTTACTCCTGGAAAATTTCAATTTTGGAGTTAGGCCACTTGGCATCAAAGCAGTTCACTGTAAGATAAATACATTCCGCACTTTAGTAGCATAGTTGTTCAGGAGCCTTCGATTTCTATCCTCTCAAATGAAAGCTGAATGATTGCTTGATACATGCTGACTATATAGGAGAAATAGTGTATTAAGTTTTCGAGCTTTGGTGCGTATCCGTATTTACACTCTGATATAACTTTAAGTTCACACTCAAATCGAGCTAATTGTTTAATGCATTTCGAAAGCTTTTGTTTTTATGCAGCTCATTAAGGAAAATCTATTTCATAATCGTAACATTTATGTACTAAGAAACTATGAACGTAAAGTGGACTCGACCTAGCCCCGTGGCCGCTGTGACTCAGTGGCACAGCTCTCACCCTTGGTGTGTGAGGACTCTGATTCTGTGTGTGTGTGTGAACTCCGCGGCTAGTGTATGCGTACAGAGTCGGAAGCGGTATGTATTGTTTATACTACTTACAACATTACCCCCACATAAAATATAAATTCACCCTTTCTCCCTTCTCTTTTTCGAATACAATGAACCGACTCTTTTGCTGAAGAACGATGCTAAAAGAAAATTGAAACATCTGTGTCTAAACTTTCTTTGAAGCGCAGTCTTTTGTATTTGTAAAGTTTTGCGAGTGTTTTTGAGATAGCCAAATTTTTACCATGGACTCCTGCTGCGAACTGACCGTGAGTAAACACCCGATCTCGCTGTGCTCAATTTCTCTCGCACACGTGAAATGGGTTTGTTGTTTCCAAAACAAATAGGAAGTTACCTTGTGCTTTTGCATTTCTGCACGCACACAGGTACCATTGTTGTTTTAATGATCAGAAGAAATATCAAAACCATCCGATATATATGATACAAAACAGCTAACAGAGGGAGGCAAAGATAAAAGTAGGCCTATACCAAGTTTTCCACGTGGTACCATTATGGAGAATAAATATTTGATAAAGTCACGTAGATGCGCTTAAACCTATTCCATCTGTCCTTATAATTTTTCTGGTCTCATCAATTTCTCAGGAGAATACATACAACATATGTCCAAATTCCATATATACTCTTTCTAAACTAATGAGTAAACTCATTAAGAACACCAACTGATATCAATAAACAGGAAAGAAAACAATACTTTATACTTCTATCATTTGGTACACATCTCTATGAAGCACAGCTTGTTTCTTTTTGAAATAGCTCCTTCGTGTCACAGCTGTGGTTAGTTTTGTTTTGTGTTAGGATGAAAGAGAGAAATGCAACATTTGCTTCGAGGTGAAGTTATATATATTATTAAGATGAGCGGTGATAAGCGAGGTTTAACAAAGAGTGCCTTTCGGATGCACAATTTAACGGGTAGTTGCAGTCCGTGTTGAGAATCGAACCAAAGGTATGTAAGACATGTTAATATTGAGCTCTTTTGTGGTAAAAGTGAACTTCAGAAACACACAAAAGACTTGAAACATCAAGCTAATGTAAAGCAATTGAAAAATAGCCTACCTATCGCTGCATCTTTTCTGTGGCTAGAAACATGCAGTGTGTAGCAACAAGAATCGTGTTAAGGACTATTTTTTCGAACATAACATTCCCTTCCACACCATAAAAGACAATATAATGTTTGTTAAAAGAAAGTGCACATAATATTTTAAAATTTTGTTTGTGATCCTATCATGCATAATTATAAATAATGCCTTTCATACTACGAGAATGAGTTCAACTATACGTCATGGCCCCTCTAAAGCGGGGCCGCGGAGGCTCAGTGGTAGATCGTTCACCTCTGGTGCTTGGGGACCCTGGTTCGATCCCAGCTCGTACCAAGTGAACTTTGTGGTGGACAAACACCGTGTGCGTGGGTTTCCTCGGAGTTCTTCCGTTCCTCCCACTTTCTTCATTCCACGATTTCACTAATTTCTCATCATCACCCCTCTCCTTTAGCCTAACTGGCATAACCGTCGGACGTAAAACTCAAAGATTTCACTTCATTTTTTCCCTCGAAAGCGATATCTTTCAAAATTATTTATTGTTAGATATTGTAAATTTACGGTATCTATTTTAGTGGACGGGAAATTTTGCATCTAATCGGATAATTTCATGGCTTCTAACAGGAATTCGCAGTTACGAAATTTGCATCACTGTCTTTTGAAAGGATGCCTAGAAAAAATACTACTAGAAAATAACTGAAAACACAAAATGGATTTGATAGCCAAATTCACGTCATCTTGGTGCGTCATCATTTTTCTTTAAATATTTGTATTTAGTATTAGATTAGAGTTTAGTGTCCCTTTCAGCATCAAGGCTATATGAGACGTGAACTTACAAATTAACGTGGGTTCAGAACCACAGGAGTTCCCATCGGAAATCGAACCTAGGTCTCCCGCACCAAAGACGCGTACGCTAATCATATGGACAAGGGTGTTCGATATTTAGTAATGTGTACATAAAGTTGTGAAATTGCGCTTGTATAATGGAATGCAATTCCTTCTACTGACATAAACCTTCACAATACTTATAGTCCAGTCAACGAAGGCCAAAAAACGCTGATTAGAAAAAAAAAATCGTGTAGTTCTGAAATTTGGCACAATTGTTGGGGGAAGTGTCTTAAACAACATACTAAAAGTCCCCGTGGGTGAGGGGTCGGCAACAGGGTGGGGGAGGGATTTAATCCTTTTAACGATGGGATTTTTCCAGGAGTTTGGAAAGTCTTTGTTAAGTAGCTACTGCGTCAGCACTACTCACCCGAATTGCATGATTAGTACGTCATTCTCTTCAAAACAAGACAATCTGCTAATTGAAACCTTGTCCATGGCCCTATGACATACACGGAGAGGGAAATTTGTAAAAAAATCGGGAAAATTTTCTTTAAAAATTCCTTTGTAGAAGTTTAGGGCCTTCTAGAACAGCCCTGGGTAAGAGCACGCGGCCTTAATGTACCCTGGAAAATACATTAGGGTATTGATGATAGTTTTGCATAATACAATTCCCATATATTTGATATTCACACGGGGAAAAATATTTCTCTATCCTATTTGATTATATACGAACAGGGGAAAAAATAGGGTCTAAACTTTCTGGACAAGGTACTTTTTATTTGAATTGTATGGTTAGTATGTCGTTCTCTTTAGAATAAAGAAAGCTTTCAAACGCAATAGTGTCCATGCCCCTATGCAGTGGCGTCGCCAGGCCCTTTTTAGTGAGGTTTTAGCCTCTCAAATCAGATCTCAACCCCCCCTTCCCCCAAAAGAACACTTAAATAATTTTTCGTGTTATATTGAGCAAAGACATGTAGGAAAAAAAGAACACTCTTAGTTTTTCTCGGATTAAAATTACAATTACAAAAAACTCCGAAAATGAGCGTATTATTTCCAAATAAAGAGCAAAAGTCGTGTTTTATAAAACAATCGTGTCTATTTACTGTTTTGAGAAGTCAAAGCAAATATTATTATATTAATATAAGGGGATGAGTTATAGTTCAAGCCCCCTCAAAGCATAAGCAGAATACCTGGCGACACTATTGCCTCTATGACGTACAGGAATTTTTTTTTTTTTAAATGGAGAATATTTATGAAAGTCTTTTTGGGGTTTGAGCCCCTAGGGTGGCCCTGAGTGAGAATGTGCGGTGCTAGTGTTTTCTGAAAAACACGTTTATATTAGGTATTGGTAATGTTCTTGCACTCCACAATCAGCAAGAATTTTCCTCTTCTTTGCAACCCGCCAAATCAAGCGCGCCAAGAGCGTCCAAACAATGAGTGAAGTAGACAATGCGACTGGAGAGCCACGCACGGAATACTCCATAAAGTTTTATACGTTTCAGCTTGCATTACAGCGAGATCAGTTGTTTCGAGCGTGTGTTAACTGGCGTTGTGTGTATGTGGTTAGTTTTCTTGTGTTATCGTACTAATGTATTGTATTTGATGTTATATTTATATACTGATATTATGTTCAGTTACAATGGCTGAAAAGTGTGTAATATGTACAGAAAATGTAGTGAACGATGGGTGTGATTTAGGTGTAAAAGGAATAGAAGGATTAATGAAGGCTAGTATTGCTAGAAAAGATGGAAAACATGAACTTTTTAGAGTGAAGGAAAAAGTTGTTGTTCATGCTTCTTGCAGAAAACAGTACACGAGGCCTCAAACAATAGCAAGAGACTTGAAAGTAAATGTTTCACAGCAGGAGCCAGTAACATCGTATTCTACCCCTTGTTTACGCTCATCCCAACTCAAATTTGATTTTAAAAATAAGTGCTTATTGTGTGCTGAAACTATTGACGATGAATTTTACGCTAAACAGAGAAAAAAATCTCCCCATCAGCGTCGACAAGTTTATTCTGTGCGTACGACTGAATTTGACAAAACTCTTTTAATTCGTGCTAATAACAGAAGAGATGAATGGGGAGATACCATTGCAAGACGTGTCAGCATTGTAGGTGACTTGCATGCAGCTGATGCGATCTATCACGATGATTGCTATAAAAGATTCTTTATAGCCACTGCACCTACTGGTAGAAAAAGAGGTCGGCCTGAGAATCAAGCAGTTGCAGAAGCAATGGAAGAGATATACAGTTATCTAGAAGGAAAGGATGATTGCCAGTTTACTCTAGATGAGCTAATGGAACAGATTTCAGGAGAGAAACCTACGCCAGCAACAATCAGACAAAAAATGAAGGAAAAATATGGAGACCGCGTTGTTTTCAGCAGTGTTCGTACACGAAAAACTGTTGTATGCTTTCGCGATACTTGTGAAAAAATCTTAAACGATAGCTGGTATACTTCACGGTGTAGTGATGAAAAAGCAGAGCGAGAAAGAATTGTTCAAACCGCTGGTGCAATATTATTGCAGGATATGCAGTCAATGGCGTATGACACCACCGTTTTCCCGCCCAGTGACAATTTCTGCAGTGAAGCCGAAGAGATGGTGCCGCAGACTCTAAGGGTTCTCATGCATTCTCTTTTAGGACGAAGAAAGGATAAAGAGAAAGTGACGAAGAAGTTAACAGCCATCTCCCATGCCATCATCTCAACCATTAGACCTCGATCGTTTCTATCTCCAATCCTGCATAGCATCGCTCTGTTCATTCACAGAAAGTTTGGATCGAGAAACTTGGTGAATCTGCTGGCAGGCTTGGGATTCAGTGCATCATATCATGATGCCCAACAATTGGAACTGTCGACCATCTACAATTCTCCACAGCTCATTCCTACAGGAACATTCTGTCAATATATTTTTGACAATGCGGATTTTAATGTTGCCACCCTTGATGGTTTGAATACTTTCCACAGCATGGGAGGTATCAAATGTATCACACCAGCTCGGGCTCTTCCTCCTGCAAACAAGATCAAAAGGCTGAAATTATCTCTTTCTGCTGACGAGGTAGGAAAACTAGGTGTTGTGGAACTGCTGACACTTGAAAATGTGAAAAAGAACGCGTTACATAAAATTGTTGCTCAGGATTTGAACATATTAAATCCCATTCCGTGTAATATATTTGAACCCAGCCTCCCAGATATATTATGGATGTCTGGTAAATGGCTGTATTCACAGCAAAACATCCCAGAAGTGCCAGTCATTCCAGAGTGGAAGGGATTCATGCAATTGGTTTGTGAATCGGTGAATTCTGATAAAAGTGCTGTGAAACCCCTTCCGTTCATAAATTCACCACCTAGCGATTTAAACACAGTGTACACCGCTCTGAAGTTTGCTGCCAAAGATAGTCATGAGCAAGGTTCGAAAACTTGTTTTGTCACGTTCGATCAGCCTCTGTATATCAAGGCTCGACAAATCGTGGCTTCTTGTTCGGATGATCCTCTGTTTGGAACAATTGTCGTGAGGTTAGGAGGATTTCATATGCTACTGTCCTATATGAGGTGTATAGGCCAGACAATGGCTGGAAGTGGACTGAAAGAGGTGTTATCCACAGTTTTTGCTCCTAATTCAGTTGATAAAATGTTGATTGGTCATGCTTATAGCAGAGCAGTTAGGGGACATTTACTTGTACAATCTGCTTTGGCTCGAATTATTCTGGATGGTGCCAATGTTTCATCAGAAGAGCAGGAGATGATCATCAACACATTGTGCACTCTAGAACAACTAACCTTGGATGAACTCAGCAAGAATGCTCACCTGATTTCACTTAAAAACAAACTAAAAAACGAGCTTGATCGTGTAAATAAAAACGGACCTACTGCAGCTTTGTGGGTGCAGTATTTTAATATGGTTTCCTTGATGAAGAAGTTCATTGTTGCGGAACGTTGTGGCGACTGGAATAGCCATTTGTCCTGTGTTCAGCAAATGATTCCGTTCTTCCATGCAAGTGGTCACTTTCAGTATGCAAAATGCGCCCATCTTTACATGCAAGATATGCTTGAATTGGCAACTAACCATCCAAATGTGTTACAAGATTTTGTAGAAAAGGGATATTTTACTATAAATAGAAGTGGTTCACCATGGGCAGGAGTTTGGTCTGACATGGTTATTGAGCAGACACTCATGCGCTCCATGAAAAGCTCTGGCGGACTGACACGAGGAAGAGGACTCAGCGATTCTGTGTTAGCAAAGTGGGTTGGTGGGTCACCTGCGGCTTCTGCCATCTGTTCTTCATTGGAGGAATTTGCTGGAACAGTTTTTTCAAGTGGAGAGCAGCATGTTGATTTACGTGCATCACGACAAAACAGAGATGAGCAGGACCGTCTAAAAATTTATGAGTGGTTCAGTAACCATCCCCCTTTTCCCAAATTGGGTTCCCTGATGTCACTGTCGACAGGTATCATCGGAAACTCCGAAACAAATTGTCACCAAGCACTAAAAGTTGGAACCGAAACCATGAAAAGTTTTATTGGAAGTAACTTTGGTATCATAAAACAATCAAAAAAGAATGTAGTGATGTCACTGGCCTCTGTGAACAATGCGATCAAGTTGAACAATGAGACAATGGTCGTTGACCCTCTAATGATCTTCCAAAGAGCTATGATTGCCAAAAAGAGTGATGAGGATGTTGCGGATCTTTTACAATATGAATTATCCCCATTCCCACTAGCTCTCTTTAATGAAGGTGGAATGAGGAAGTCAAAGAAATCATCTCTTTACAATGTACTTCCTGTAGAGTGTGATACAACTATAAACATCAAAATGAGTGCCAATGTTGTAGACGGTGGCTTCCTCCTCCACCGTGTAAAATGGGATGTTGGCAGCAGTTTTTCGTCCATTTGTGACCAGTATATGGCCTATCTGATCAATCATTATGGTGAAAACTGCACTGTGATCTTTGATGGCTACGGCGATGTCAACAGTACGAAGCACGCAGAACAGAAGCGAAGAGGCACAACAAAAACTTCAGTTGATATAAATTGTGATCTAAACGTAAATGTCACGGTTAAAAAGGAGGATTTTCTTGCAAATGAAAAGAATAAGACTAAACTTATTCACTTACTTACACAAACAATGGCTGCAAGAGGAATTCAAACAAGAGTCGCTACAGCGGATGCTGATACTACAATTGTGAGATGTGGGTTAGAGAAAGCAACTTCTCATCCTACTGTTACCATAATAGGGGAAGATGTGGACTTAATCGTTCTACTGGTTGCTTTGACACCACCAGAGAACAACATTTACTTCATGAAGCCTGGGAGGGGAAAAGTAGAAACTAAATTATTTTCGACGAGAAAACTGCAAGAACTTCCTTTTTCACAAAGTATCCTCCTCCTACACGCATTCAGCGGATGCGACACCACGTCAGCCATTTACAAAAAAAGCAAAGCAACAATGGTTTCATTGTTCAAAAATCAATCGAGTCAGGTAAAAGACATTGCTGACATCTTTTATAGCTCCTCATCGACACCAGATGCTGTATCACAAGCCGGCGAGAAGATGTTCCTCTCTATATACAAAGCCGCTGCTAGTGAACATGATTTGAATCATCACCGACACTCAGTATTCCTTAAATCATCAACCAAAATCAAAACTGACCTCCCTTCACTTCCTCCAACTAAAGGCGCGGCGGAGCAACATTCGTTTAGAGTGTATCTACAGATACAGCAGTGGCTTGGTAACAACTTACCTCCTGATCAGTGGGGGTGGGCCCGTGGAGAGAATGGATTCCTATTCCCAGTGACAACAAACGACCCGGTAGCCCCAGACAAAATTCTAAAATCCATATTTTGTTACTGTACGACAACTGTATGTGGTAAAAAATGTAAGTGCCGGAAAGCTGGTATGGAATGCTCATCTGTTTGTGGTACCTGTCACGGTACGTGCACTAATGGTGTACGTTTAGGGGATGAGGATTTCGAACTTGATCATGTCTCAGAAGAAGTTGAATTTTAATTATATGGTGTCAGAATGGTTTATGTACATAACATGTTAAATGGACAAATTAACATTTATTCTGAGAGCCTGTTCATGTTGCCTAATGTAATTATTCAATTCTATATTATGTGTATTATATAAATTGTCTCTTGTTGCCTGGACTGCTCCTTCCACGAGAACTATTAGTATGTTGCTCAAGACATTTTAACCTAACCCACTACTCATATATTTAATAAATTGTACTGATGTATTTACTATATTTTTGTGTGTTTTGTACTTTCAAACAGGATGGGGAAATATTTTTCCCACGTCACTTTATATCACAATAATACCCAAAAGTATTTTTCATGGTACATTTGTGTCGTGTACTTTCTCCTGGGGTGCTCTAAGAGGCTCCAAGTGTCCAGAAAGTCACTTTCAGAGAATTTTTCCAATTTCCCCAAATTTCCCTTTCAGCACAGTCATAGGGACATATACAATATTGCGTTTGAAAGCTTTCTTTATTCTAAAGAGAACGACATACTAACCACACAATTCGAATAAAAAGTACCTTGTCCAGAAAGTTTAAATCCAATTTTTCCCCTGTTCGTATATAATTAAATAGGATAGGGAAATATTTTTTCCCAGGTGAATATCAAATATATGGGAATTGTATTATGCAAAACTATCATCAATACCCTAATGTATTTTCCAGGGTACATTAAGGCCGCGTGCTCTTACCCAGGGCTGTTCTAGAAGGCCCTAAACTTCTACAAAGGAATTTTTAAAGAAAATTTTCCCGATTTTTTTACAAATTTCCCTCTCCGTGTATGTCATAGGGCCATGGACAAGGTTCCAATTAGCAGATTGTCTTGTTTTGAAGAGAATGACGTACTAATCATGCAATTCGGGTGAGTAGTGCTGACGCAGTAGCTACTTAACAAAGACTTTCCAAACTCCTGGAAAAATCCCATCGTTAAAAGGATTAAATCCCTCCCCCACCCTGTTGCCGACCCCTCACCCACGGGGACTTTTAGTATGTTGTTTAAGACACTTCCCCCAACAACTGTGCCAAATTTCAGAACTACACGATTTTTTTTTCCTATTTTTCGTTCGTTGCCTGGGCTATTAGCTGGACAAAGTATCTTTAAAAAGAAAATGTCACTCTTTATGTTTCAGTTCCTGGTTCGACTGAAGGATGGAACAAATTGCAATGGGCGTTTTTGGATCCTACTTTGTGTAGTTGATTCATCATAAACTTGGTATTTGATACGGATATGAACTATTACACTTATTTGGTGTTTATTTCTAAATAATAAGTCCTAATACAATTTCATAAAGTTGTAATTCTTCTTTAGTTTGTATCACTTTACACAATGACAAATCCAAAAGGTGTGTTGTATCGGTGCAGTACCACTTTTTCACGTTCTTCAAAATGTTCCAAAACCCAAAGAATAATCTTTAATTTCTGATATTTTAGTCGTCACAAATTACAATTTTATAATGTAATCAATGTTTATAATTACTGAGCAGTTGGGCGTTTAAACTAATGACATCATAATAAAGTCAAAACCCTAATTTTGAGTTGAATTGATTCTGATTTTAACGTCCCGTTCAGCAGCGAGGCTATGTGAGACGTGGACCTACTGATTAACGTGGAATCCGAACCTCATGAACTCCCACCGGGAATCAAGCCCAGGTTTCCCACGCCAAAGGCAAGTATGCTAACCGTTAGCCACGAAGGAGCTCCACCATAATTTTAGTGGGCGATAAGAAATATCTCGCCAGTACTTTTACAATAAATAAAATTTTATAAGTATTAAAGAATAGTGGTAAGAGATTTTATAATAGCTCTTTTATTTATAAGATATGAGTATTTTGAAAAAAAAAAAACAACTAAAGAATAGGTTGGCGGAACCACAAAAGACTCGTAAAATAAACTTTCTTATAAATACATACGCACCTTACTCACCTTTTATAATTGCTATGCTTACGTTCTCCATAAAAACAGAAATTCTCTTTTAGTGATACTTTACACAAGATCATGAAGTGGGTTCAAATTTAATTAAAGGCAAAATACAATACAATAATCCACAAATATTGCCTCAAGTGAGTTTAAAGATTTCTAAACACTAGTGCGAAACCGGGCTCTGCCGTTGCGATCGATTTACAGGTCTTGAGACGAAAGTAAGAAGGGACTTACGCACACAGTAAGTAAAAACAATTAATATGCCTGTAACTTTCCCCCAAATGGGTGTATCTTAAAACTAACCTCACCATTATTTTTCTAATTAAATTCTAGCCCGAAATTATGTATCATATTACCCTATTCCCATTTTGAAAACTTGACCTTAATTCAAAATGGCGGATTTCAAGATGGCTGCCATCAAGGTCATATCTACCATACGACTTCCCCCCAGGACTTATATGTATCCACATGGTTTTTCTTCACTTTTCTTCATTAACGCTCCGTTTACAAAGGGTAGTAAGGGACTTCTGTGGTAATCTCTAATAACCACATCACAACTCTTAAAAGTTATTTAAAAAAATAGAAAACATGCACCATGGCAAAAATTTGTCATCACAAGTAATGATGCATACATGCCTTCTATCAGCAAAAAAAGTTTCATTGAAATTGGAGCCGGACATTTGAGTGATGTCCCTTGTGGGATGTAATTGAACGTGACGTCAGAACACATCGCCCCCCTTCCCGGAATTTACGGGAATTAGGTGACCTGAGTGAGCACATGTGGTGCCAGCTCTCTCCAGCGACCTATCAAGGATCATTGCGTGTATGCCAAGACGTGTCGCCGTTTTTATCCATGCCAAAAGTCGACATACTGACAATTAGGTAGGGAGTCATGATGGTCTGGCTGATGTGTGCGTATATTTTAACTCGTACATTTTATCTCGACTCGAATTTCGAGACGTCTCGACTCGAATTCGAGTCGAGTCGAGACAGAGACTGTCGAGTCGAGACAGAAACATATTTTCGAGTCGAGACACGAGTCGAGACAACATTTTCTCGAGACGAGTCGAGACAGGCTTAAATCTCGACTCGACTCGACTCGAATGCATCCCTAGTGCCAAGGTAGAATCATATTTAGCTAAGAATTGTACGAGAGACAAATAATTTCCATCGTAGCTTCCATCATGGTCTTTACTGCCTCTAAATGCTGATTTTTTTCTAATGTGAGTGTAATATCGAAAAGTCTCTCCAGAACCTGGGCCCAAACCTTTGCCTCAAATTTCCTTTCACTCTCCAGAGAATCACTAATGGTTTCACCCATTTTCCACTTATCAAAAAACAAACATGTAGAAATGTGATTTTGAAATTTGCTGTTCTGCTTTTGTTTATTTATTTTTGATACTAATTGCCCAGTCTCTGATCCCTGTTGCCCATCTACTTGTACTTTCACCACCAGAGAATAACCAACATGGCAAGCAATATGCATATTCGAGTTTCTTTGAATATTTCAGACATTTTACCTGCAATGACAGCTTTGCTTTTGAAATTGTTTTCTAATACGAAGAGAAAATACCTCTATTCTTTTTATTTTTCGGAAACGAGCCATTTGGTTTGACAGGATCCAGACTTGACAATAAAATGCTTAACCACTTCAGCAGTGTTGCAACTCTTGCAAGAGGCACAATGTGCGGATAAGCTTATTTCTAAACTCATCGAATGTAAGAGACATCTCGTGTGTCGTTGTCAGTCCTGATAGCTCATTACTTGGTTCAAGTGATTAAACTTTTGTGATATACAGTCATACGGAAAGTACGTACAGATGGAACACTTACACGGACAGTATTTAAAAAAAAAAAAAAAAAAACATACCTTTCCAGTTATACATTTGCTTAAGGATGTTATATATAGTCGTATTTTAAGTCCAAAAACTAAAGGATTTACGCATGTAACCTACGTTTTTACGTACGCAACATATGTTTTTTTCTCTCTGTGTAGTGGGCCTGAGTTCGAGTGAGCGCAAGCCTCATTGAAGAATGTGAGCTGAAGTCTGAGCGAGCCCAATGCAAAATGGCTATCTCTGGGACACAATTGTCCCTATAATCAGAAAGAAATAGTGTACTTACAGTGAGAAAGAAAAATATGCCATGAGATGTCACACAGCTATGTGGATTACCCTGTAAAGTCAGTCAAAAAATGACTGAAAAAAGTATAAAAGTTTATCCCAAAATGAAACGAAAAACTAAAACATTTTCCTGTCCAGTTCAAGCCATGTAGCTCTATCTGAACATTTGACTCTGGGAATCTGTTGCAATGGACGTGATTCAGTGGTAGTATAAAGGATCAATCAAGGAGAAGAATATCCTGGAGCAGTGACCTCTTTGTCATCCTTCCTTCTGTCAATGTTTACCTTAAAAGAAGAAGAAAGAAAGGAAAAAAATATCATCCCCAATCTGTTGACAAAGTCTACAATGTACAGTATCAATAGCACAATTTCTCTCCTTAAGAGAAATGTAAACAATCGTCCGATATATATTTTTAATAATACTCCAGTCGTATCTTTCAGTTGACACATTCTTTTTTATTATTATTTTCATTTTTTAATACTTGAATATAATCCCTACTCTTATCTCTTAGAAACAAAGATTTTATCTTAGTTTCTCATAGCGGAATTCAACCTAGAAGGAGCGAAAATTTAATTACATTTATTTGATTTTACGTTTGGAAGAAGTCATCTACCTTTGCTGATTTTCCAAATCATAACATTTCCTTAGGAAGAAAGCAAGAATTTTGAAACAAAGCCGCCAGGGAGAGCAGCCCTTCCATGAGCTTGACATTTATATATATTTTAATCAATGGGATAATAGCATACCAATGAAAAACGTCATAGTATAAGAGTGGAAACCTATTTATATCGAGGTCTTGCTTTCCAAGCAAAATCTGAAATGATGTTGCAGTTTTAAAACTGAACACTTATTTCCAGTGGCGGCTCTTAAATGAAGCAGGGGCGGATCCAAGACGGAATTCTGGGTAGGGGGCGATGGATTGTAATACTGGTACTAAGAGCTACTTTTAAGAGCTCCCAACTGGGATGGGTTTTATCATATAGAAAATAAGGGAGTTTCCTCTTCTGGGGTCCGATCGCACAAATTAATACCTTTAGTAAGCGTTCTTCACATGCTACTTTCTGGAGACAAAATTTAAATTTTTACTCGTGTGACTTCTCTCAAAAGCTGCCATTGTGTATTTGCTCAACTGTGAATGTTTTTTTTTTTTCTTTCTTTTTGTCAAACCCTTTACGAACATTGAGGAATTTTAAGAAAGCGAAGAATGTTGTATGTAATATGGCTCTATACATGTAATATTGTCTAAATGTTGTATTGAAATGGGTTCGACATCATTTAAAACTCAAGTTTCACAGATACAGAGTATGTATTGTGTATAAATATTCATCATACGTGAATGATTGGATGTGTAAATATTCATCATATGTACATCATCGAGAAGAGAAAATCGACAAAGCTTGAAATATCAAGAAAGACAAAAGTTGATATATTAAAAACCAAAATCAATTTTGTAAATATTTGTCTCAGACTTTTTAATCATTTATCAGTGAACCTTTCCTTTCGTACTTTAGGGGAATCAACTACTGCATATTTGGATATAGCCTATTTGAACTTAAAGCTATGACAAAATATATTATGATGTTTGATCTTATACGTACATATGTTGACAGTGATTTC
Source organism: Thermobia domestica (assembly GCF_964235325.1). NCBI lineage: Eukaryota > Metazoa > Arthropoda > Insecta > Zygentoma > Lepismatidae > Thermobia > Thermobia domestica. The sequence goes on along the minus strand of NC_137465.1, from coordinate 103,232,200 downwards.
AGAGGAAAGTAGTCAGACAATTTATTTTATTTTATAAAGGTGACCATGAAAGTTCTGAAATCACTGGAAGGTCATGAATTCCATCACGGTAGAACTTGAATGGCCGTGAAGCGAATAAGGTATCAAGTGCATTTTGCACAACTACTAGGGATTTGAACTGGCGTCCTCTAAGGTGATTATCCAAGGAATGGAACACGTGATAATCGGACGGTGCAATGTCCGGGGAGTATGGTGGATGTAATAGTGTTTCCCATCCAAAGCATAGAATGGTATCCCGGGTCATCTTAGCCACGTGGAGCTTAGCGTTGTCCTGTAACAGGAGGATCCCTTTGCGATTCAGAATTCCAGAGCTTTGAGGATTTTTTTAACACGGCTCAACTGCTGACTGTACACAGTTGCATTGATGCTCTGACCAGCTGATAGCAGTTTCCAATGCACGATACCTCGAGCAGTCCACCAAACACACAAGAGGACCTTCTTCTGGTGCAGTGCTGGTTTCGGAACTGGTTCATGACATGTTAACTAATGATGACGGCACCGTGGAACTTCGTACAGGCTCCACTTATCACGTTAACACCCTGTCTAGAAATAGCTCCTTCCTCAGATGAGACAGCAAAGAAACACAGATGTCTGCTCTCGTTGTCTGGAGTCAAATCATGGAACCCATTGACTCAGTTTGTACTGTTTCCAAAGTTGATGGAGATGCTACCGAATGGTTTCTCCACTCACACTGAATTGTGTTGTCCCAGTTCTTCACATGTCTAGCCCTGTTCGCCTCAATTGCTGCCTGAAGATCTTCATTTTGTACATATGTTGGTCTTTCGACACGTGGTGCGTCTTTGAATGTTTCGTTACCGTCCTTAAACTTGTTAAACCACCGTTGTACTGTCCGCGTAGTCACGACACTCTCACCAAAATCCTGGCATATTTTCCGCTCCGCTGTAGCGGCGTTTGACTCCTGTTTGAACTCGTATAGCATACACGTCCTTATGACGCTCTGTAGATGCCCCATGTTCACTCTGTCCTTATGTAAATTCAGGTATAACTGAACTGCCACTACCAGGTAGTATGATTGATATACCACACTAATAACTGACCTTCGCCTTATCTCCATTCGCATTCAACTCACGGTGTGAGTACCAATTGAACACAGACCTCTACAAAAAGCGATAGAACTTTCTCAGATACTTTTATAATACCAGCCAAGAGCGCCCATCAGGGGGGCAAGGTGGGGCGCTTGTCCCCCTAGAGGAAATTGTACTTCGGAAAATAGAAAACCCAATAGAATTTTTAGAATAGTTACATCAAAATTTGAAAATATATTTGAAATGTCGCTTATACTTGCCCACCTTGGAAACCACAACATGGGTGCCCTTGATACCAGCTGAAATGTCCGTTTTTGCTCGGGAATAATAGGTTTATGGAATTTATTTGAATCCTACTTAGGATACGCATTTTATTGAAGGTTCAGTAAATAAAACACATTCGATTCTATTTTTGCAGAAACTTTGAACCATTATCCCATTCAAAATACGCCCTTTAATAAAAGTATCATGATCAGACTCAGCTGAAGCCTACAACACACTAGGCACAATCTAGGTGCGCCTTAAAAAGCGTCACCAGGCAGCGCTTCGTACTCATGAAATGACCACACAGTTTAAAATTAATATCACCACTAGGTTCTGTATAAATCCATATTAGACATCATCATTCTTTGTGTCACAAACAAGGGTTGGCAGATAGTTGGAAATAAAATTAGCTACAATATTTTGTGCACAATATGATGTTTAACTTCGTACACAGTACTGTTCTCGTTAGTATCAACCCGAGTGTAAGAGAAGAAAATTACGTTGTAGGGTATTCATAGCTACGTTTATTTACATTTTGCTGTAATTTTACTTTCCGTATATGTATTCTGAGTAGATTTTCTATCAAAGTTTCTTAAAATATAGGACTGTTTACTGCATTTTAAAAGGTCTGTTGTGTATTTTTAAATTTCGGTTTATTTCCGTTGTCTTGGGAATAATATGGGTACTAATAAATTTCTAAATAAAATATCTGTTTAATTTCGAGTTAAGTGCCTGTTTTTATATAAAAGAGCATCTTGTTGTCTTTCTTTATACTTGGAGATTAAATTGTAATAATTTCTCCTTTTTCCATCTATAAGGTCGATACTCCTGATTTTTTTATTATTATTATTATTATTTTAGATAATTGTGTCCTTAGATAACAGATCAGCATTCGGAAGAGTGAATTTCACATCAACAACTTAAAACTATATAGAAAATAACAGAAATCTATATTATAAAATTGAAAGTGACTATGTTTGTGACTCTTAATCTCTTGAAACGACCGACCGATCTCGATCAAATTTTCAACGTAGATGCTATTCTGGCCTGGGAGTGTTTTTAGCTATCTACTTTGACGGTACAACTTAGGGGAGGGGAACATAGAAAAAAAATAAATAAAACTTAATAACTCTTGAACCACCCGACCGATCTTGATCAAATTTTCAGTGTAGATGAGGTTCAGGACTGGGATGATTTTTATCATTTCACTTTGACGGAGCAACGTAGGGGAAGGGGTGGAGGGGGAGATATGCAAAAATCAATATATATAAAAATAAGAGTGACTATGTTCGTGAATTAATTACTTTTGAACCACTCGATCGATCTCAATCAAATTTTCAACATATATATGAAGTTCAAACCTGCTAAGTTTTTTATAATTTCATTTTGACAGTAGATCTTAGGAGAGGAGGGGGGAGAAAGGGAAATATATAAAAATAAATAAAACTTAATAACTCTTGAGCCACCCAACCGATCTCGATCAAGTTTTCAACATAGGTGACGTTCGGGCTTGGGATCATTTTTATCATTTAACTTTGACGGTGAAACGTATAGGACGGGGAGAGGGAGGAGGAGGCGGAGGTATATATGTAAAAAAAATTAATAAATGAAAGTGACTGTCTATGTGACTTCACTCTTGAACCACCAGACCGATCTCAATCAAATTTTTAACATAGATGAGGTTCGGGCCTGGGATGGTATTTATCTATTCACTTTGACAATAGAACTTAGGGGAGGAGGTTGGAGGGGGAAATATATAAAAATAAATAAAACTTAATAACTCTTGAACCACTCAACCGATCTCGATCAAATTTTCAACATAGATGACGTTCTGGCTTGGAATAATTTTTATCATTTAACTTTGACGGTGCAACGTAGGGATGGGGAGGGGAAGACGGAGATCTATGTAAAAAAAAAAATGAAAGTGACTATCTATATGACCACTCTTGAACCATCTGGCCGATCTCGATCAAATTTTCAACCTAGATGAAGTTCGAACATGAAATGATTTTTTGTCATATCACTTTGACGATGTAACTTAAAGGAGGAGAAAGACTTCTACAAATGATCGAAAATGACCAATATTAGTGTCGAATCTATAGTTTTTGAGGTCGCTGAGATGAACAGTGACACTTCTGATGCCATTGAAATCCAAATTCAGCCTCACAAAAATTGTGGGAGGGTAGGGGGATATATATATATATATATATATATATATATATATATATATATATATATATATATATATATATATATTTATAATCAAAATGACCAATATCAAGGAGCGCTTTACACGGAAACGTAAGAATGAAAGCAACGATGAAAAAGAAAACTTCTAATTTTCTTGTTTTGGAAGTTTCGAATTACGCAAGAAATGCACTGCATGAACAGTTTGAGTTAATAAGAGCACAGGTTTTTATCTTCTTTTGTGTGATTTATGTAAATCTATAGTGATGAGTGAAACTGATTTGTTGAGTGAGAGTGTGCAAAATTAGAACTGTGACTTTTACAGATAAAGCAGAAGAAGAGAGCTCAGGCCTTGATTTATTCCATAAAATTCAATATTTTAGAAATAATTATTCCAGGGACAGATTAACGCCTATACAGTTGCTGAATTACATTTACGATATAAAAAAAGTTAATATATTCCGAACGTATAGCGTTGCAAATACTTGTAACCAGTAGTGCTATTCAGCCGATTTTCACCAGTTCGCTAGAAACGGTTGTTAAATTATTTCGAGTTCGTAGAACTGTTTGTTATATCCAGACATAATAGTAAATTTTACTCATTTAAACCCAGGAAAAGTAAATTTTAGTTTAATTTTCTTTGTTTCTAGAAATTCTTACAGCTAAAGGGTTAAACTAATTATCTCTCAGAACAAGGTATAAGCGTTTATTTCTTAATCTCAAATGCTCAAATATCAAGAATGAGAACTGGGATCACATGAATGTACTGGAATCAGTATTTATATCTGAAACGCACATTTACCATTATTAACAGGTGTCGATCCATTGCTGGATTAAGGTCTTCCCAATACTTTTTTTTTTTTTTTGACAACTATCTATCTTGGACAGTTTGTTTGCAAGATATTCTCAGTGCTAGTTAAATTCGTTACACTGCCTTGTATTATGATGCTGTGTAGGTCTCTACATCTCCCTTGTGGTATCTAGCAAAAATGTTGCATTTGTCTACCTGTATGGTTTGTTTCCTAAGGGAGTTAGGGAGTTATATCTACCTACCTATGCATCTACTATTTCTCTCTCTCTCTCTCTCTCTCTCTCTCTATATATATATATATATATATATATATATATATATATATATATATATATATGTGTGTGTGTGTGTGTGTGTGTGTGTGTGTGTGTAACCGGTTAAAAAATTAGAAAACGTCACTGTTTGTAACCCTTCCTGTGTCAGTAGCAACCAAAGCGAAATTTCTCAAAATTAAAATTAATTACAAAGTATTTGTAAACTGTTCAGCAGCAATAACTCAAACTGCTCAGCAACAATTTCCATCCAGCGCAGTTTATAATATGAAATTGAATGACAAGTTTGATTGATACATTTACTAAGGTAAAATCCGAAAAGTTACATTTCTGTAATTGATCTTACAGTAAGGTGCACTCTTTTTTGTAAAATTTTAATTATGATGTGAAAAGAACATTCAGAAGTCCTCAGCTTTTAGAGCTCAAGGTAAAGAATTGGACTAAGGTTGCTGTATACCTTGAGCCGCCTCTGATCATGATAGAATTCCAGCTTAAAGTAGACACTAACTATGTTCCAAATTTCATTACAAAATTCATTACTATGTTCAACTGTTTCCCCGTGATTCGATCACAAATAACATACACTATCGCTTTCAAAATGAAATCTTCCAGTTTAAAGTTCCACGATTCTGCTTTTTAGTAAGTGAGACTGATGATTAAGGCAAGTGAATGAAGATAGAAAAATTGGTGAAAAAAGAATATAGGAAGAAAATTTCATTTCCTTTAGATTGTCCAACTATTTTACTTCAAGAGCAACTAAACTAGAATTGAAAATTAAATCTAATTAGAATTCCAATATTTCGGTGAACACATACCAATGTTCATTCAAAATCAACGACATACATTAAAATATAATAATGAATTAATTAAGATTATAGAAACAAATTAAAATAACAATTCACTGTTATTTACACTCTCATAATAGCCTATCAAACAATGCGGTAAAATTGTTAGGTTTACTATTCTTAGGTGCATAAAACTAGTTTGTATAATCTCAATGTCCGTTTAAAATTTCTACACTCGTATAACAGCAATACACTTTACAATAAAATTAGGCACATTAAGCTTTTTTTAAAGGATTTTTTGGCGTTTTTGGTAATCGTTTCCCTAGAGCCAAAAAGAATTAGTAATAATTACCTACTTGTTAGTTTCCTGCCTAACCACGCGGCAAATGATCGCGGATGGTTGCTCTAAAGCTATAATTCCAGGTTTCATATATGACTTCTGTGCTAAAATGGAAGCTAAACTCCAACCCAGTCAACCAATATGAGCCCACCTAATCTTTGAAATAATAACCTAAGCAACCTAATTAAAATTTTAATAATTTGTTGCAGTGTTAGATTAGCACAAGAGAAGAGTAATATGGCTAATAAATCTTTACTTCTATTTTGTCTTCAAAAATATACGAAGCGACCTTTACTTAACCTGGAATTACGACTGAATGTATGGTATTGGCATTATGTAGTGTGTTTGAGAAAGAAATTGTGATGTAAGAGTAGCTATACAGGTTACGCCTACTACTTCTACCAAAAATGCAATTTAATAATAAGAATAAGAAGAAAAAAACTAGCTAGGATTCATAGGTCAAGGTGAGCATAGGGATCAGAAGACATGAACTTGAGATGCTGGACTTCCTAACCTTGCGCCATAACCCAAATGCCAACAACACAGGTTATTCGTAGACAACTCCAAAAGACTTTTGGAAATAAATTTCCTGACGAAATAAGAATATATATTTATACAGAGAGAGAGAAAGAGAGAGAGAGAGAGGGGGGTTTTTAGGAATCGATTCAGCGTCTCGAGTGAACATATAATTATCTGCAATATTCTACCCAAACCGGAATTAGTTCAAATTTAGAATGACTTCCGATTTCAATATTGATTTCCATATAGCAGAAACGGTAAGATGTCGAGAAACTGTTTCTCGCACTCGTCCCATGAACAGATTCCATCTTCATCGCTAACTCTCTATTTGAACCGCAAATAAAGAAATAGGTTCATTGTTATAGAACAACATCGGTAATAGATAACGATAAGCGGCTTTTTGTTATCGACTTTACTATCTGAAGACAACATGCCATCACAGCCTATAACATTCTATCAAAATCAACCAGAAGTGTTAAAATTTACTATTACTTTCGGTTTTAATATTGACATCCATAGAGTAGAAACAATAATAGCTATCGGAAAGACTTTTTTGGAATTGATTGTTTGGAATGTTTTGTTCAACGAAGGTATAGGCTTCACCTTCTCCATTAAATCTCTATTCAAACAGAAAGTGGTAGAAATCAACCGTTTTTGGCTTCAATGTTAATGGCTATAGATCACAAACAGTAATAGATAGCGACAAGCGGTTGTTTTGCGATCGATTGAATGCCTCAAGAGAACACAATCACCTCCCAAGATACTCTACCAAAACCGGAAGCTATTGAAATTTACAAGTACTTTAGATGTTAATACTTACTTCCATAAACTAAAACGGTAAAAGATATCGAAAAGTGATTTCCTGACACAGATTCGGGTTCTGGAAAATGAGTTTTGTCTAGGCTTTTATTTATCTATCTATCTGTTCAAATTAGAGGTGGAAAATCTACAATTTCCGGTTACAACACTAATCGCATAATAGATAAAACGGAAGTAGATATCGACAAGTAATTTTTTTTAAAAACATAGGTTAACTATCACAAGAAATAGTTTTAACCTTGATCTTGTTCCTTTATTGTAACCGGAAGTGATAAACATCAATTAGCACTTCCGGTTTCAATATTAATTTAAATAGAGCAAACGCAGTAGGCGATAACGAGAGATGGCTTTTTAATATAGATTCAGCGTCCAAGGAACAGGTTCTATCTTTGATCTTATTCCTCTGTTGCAACCAGCAGTTATAGATGTATAGGGCCTACTTCAAGCTTGAGTATTGAATTTGCATAGTTTGGAAGCGTACCATATTTTTAACGTGTGAAACGAAACTCACTTTATTATTATTATCATTATTATTATTATTATTATTATTATTATTATTATTATTATTAGTAGTAGTAGTAGTAGTAGTAGTAGTAGTAGTAGTAGTAGTAGTAGTAGTAGTAGTAGTAGTAGTAGTAATAATAGTGGCCACACATCACCTAACTAAAAGTTGTGTAGTCGCTTATTAGCTTTCATTGGTTATAAGGTTGCAGGTTTGGTGGTAATAACAATTTCGTATTATTATTGGTAATTGGTCAACTAGGATAACTTCAAATAGCCGAAATAACTCAGTTTATGGGAAAGTTTTAGACAGATACACTTAGTAGAATGATTGACACATATAATTATGATTTTTCTATTTAATAGTCAATAACTCTGTAGTGCAATATTAAAATAAGTTCTGTTCTGACAACGAGATAAAACAATATTTCAACTGAATTTTTTGCTTTGTTATGATCTGCGAATCCACAAAATTGTATAATAATAATAATAATAATAATAATAATAATAATAATAATAATAATAATAATAATAATAATAATAATAAAATTATTATTATTATTATTATTATTATTATTATTATTATTATTATTATTATTATTATTATTATTATTATTATTATTATTATTATTATTATTATTATTTAAAAGCAGGTAAAATTCTATTTTTTCTTTCTTAATATTTTATTTTTTATAAGATTGATTAAATTGGTTTTTCTTTAGAATCCGGTAAATACATAGTATACGGCGAGGAAGTAAAATGTCACAATTTTGTAAGGTAGAGCACTTTCTAGTATCAAAACATTATTTGTTGGATGTCTATAAATAAACCTAATTATTTTAAAAATGCTTATATTCGAGAAATGTCACAGTTCGTAGATGATGTCATCATAACTTGGACTTGCAGATTTGTGGGCTAAAGAAGCCTGTGGGAAACAATATTATTAGTTTATTTAATATATGAGTAGAAAGTGGCCCACTTTTCGAAATTGAGAAAAATTTTCATTCTCTCTGGGTTATTTAAGAAGAGAGGAGGAAGTATAGAGTCTGTAAGAAAATAGATAAATAATTTTAGAGCTAATGACTATTGTTTTAAAATAATTTCTTATCTACGTAATATAAAGACGATTTCTAACACATACATGTAACAGAAGCCCTGTTTATTTAATTATCCATATACTTGGTTAATCGTACAAAAATGGAGCTTACGTAAGACAAGTCATCTGATGCTTCACATGACACTAAGCTTCCTATTTGTTAGAAACAGTAAATATTTTCCTTTCACCAACTGTGGACTAGTTTGAAGCAAGGCAGAAGCTGTGAATATGCGTGTAATGGTATTTGTTGTGAGTCACGTAAACATGACATAGGAAGAAGCGAAATTATCCATTCGATAATAGAAATTTACAATTTTAAAAAAATACGTTTTTAATAGAAAGGCTGAGCGCAGACTCAATTGCTCTCTAGAGCACCTGAAAATGATTTTTTTTTAGTTTAACGTCCTACGATTGTGCCATTTAGGATAAACGAGACAAATGATTAATGAAAGTATATTATTGTGGAACTAATTCTTTGTGTTCTCCCAGCGAGACTCGAACCCGGGACCACGTGCACCAATAGCAAACCTGCTAGCCAGTAGACTAGTGTGGAGAGATGAAAAGTTAATTGTTCAAGTACGAGTATATTAATTGTTGCACCCGAGCCTTCAGCTGACTATACACGATAGGTTAAAACCGTACTTATTTACGTTTATATTACGTATGTATTTGTTTGAGTTTTCCCACCTACTAACTTTCAACTAACTACTAACATTTTTAAAATGGCAGTTCATCTTCCAAAAATTAATATTTTCATTATATTTTTTATCATTAATTTACTACATTAATCAAGATTAAGAACTGTAAATATTATTAAGAAAGAACTACGACTTTGAAATTACGGTATCAATAATCACAACGTGTTTAAACGAGAAAAAAAGACAGATTTTCAAATCATAAATAGTACCCAGACAGCATAATGCACGTACAGTACCCGTATAATACATGTACAATTGCACGGATGCAACATGTGCATCAACTGTATAAATGCACGCCTGTACATGTGATGCACATATACATCACAAGTCCTATTCAACATCTTCACGTGCACAGGACATGTGCAATGCACACTTACACGTCCTGCACAAATGATTTACACCTACTGCGCAGGTGATTTACAAGTAGCACGTATTCGATTTACATGTAGTGCACAAGTGATTTACATTTAGGACAGCGGTGATTTATATGTAGTGCACAAGTGATTTACATTTAGAACAACGGTGATTTACACGTAGCACACAGGTGATTTACGTGCAGCACACAGCTGATTCACATGTAGGACAGAGGTGATTTGCACGTAGTAGATAGGTGATTTACACGCAGTACCCAGATGGTTTACATGTACGACAGAGGTGATTTACACGCAGCACACAGGTGATTGACACTCAGTACCCAGGTGATTTACATGTAGGACAGAGATTATTTACACGCAGTACCCAGGTGATTTACATGTAGGACAGAGATTATTTACACTCAGTACCTAGATGACTTACATGTAGGACACTAGTGATTACCTCATAGTGCAGAGGTGATGTAAAAGCATATTCGAGATGCAACGAAAAACAGGGTTTATATATTTGGTGGCTTATGCAGTAACACCATATATAACACCAATTTTTTTTTAATTGCTAGCCGAAGGCTAGCTCCCTTGCGAGGGTTACGCCCTCTATCCGGGGTGAGTGCTGAAAGTATTGGGGTAGTAAGGAGATTGGAGCTGGTCTATGGGATGTAGGAGAACTGGAACATCATTTATTTAAGTAACACTTTATTATATTTCAACTTTATTTCATTTTATTATAGTATCCATCAGACATTATGATCTTGTGATCATAATCATAAGGCCAGGAAAAGATGATGGTGAGGTGCACTTCACAGGACAAACACAAACAATTTGTTAAAAAGACGAATGCTGGTTATCTTCTTGTCCAGGGGCTACTCTGGACAGTGATGAAGACATGTGAAGCCCTGTTAGTATAATGGATTTACAGTGCAGTAAATGTGGGTGAAACATGATGGGGAAGATAATCGGAAGAATAGGCAGATGCGACAAAATGGTCGGGGTGATCAGGTGGAAGAATTTTGAGATAAAGGGAGAAGAGCAGAGATAAAGGACAGGTGATGAAATTATAACCCAGATCGTAGTTGCGATCGATATCCATCGTGTCCACAAGTAGAGGGTGCCGTTGCTGAAAGCGGGTAGTTATGAACCTGAGCCTTAATTTTTCGATGTGATGAAGTAGGGTAGGAAAAGTTATGCGGTCATACAACTCCTGCGTTGGAATCGGAAGCTTGATTCGGTAGGCTAGACGAAAAGCATGTCGTTCGAGCACTTTTAATTTGTTGTAGAAGTAAGGTAATGCACTAACCCAGGCGGGATGTCCATATGTTAAGACGGGGCGCAAAAATACCTTGTAGGTATTGAGTACTGTAGAAGGCTGTAATCCCCATGTGGTACCTATAAGACGTTTAAGAAGGTTTAAACGATTATAGGCCTTGCGAGTGATTTCTTTAAGATGTGGGCGCCAAGTTAGATGATGGTCGATAGTGAGACCGAGGTAAGTGACCTGTTTAGTGGGTTGAATTCGTGTACCGTCGACACTGATGTTAAGGAGATTCGGATTTTTCTGTACTCGAGAGCGCTTGCGAGGTGGAATAAAGACAATTGCCTGCGTCTTAGTGGAGTTTATGTGGAGTCGCCACTTATTGCACCATTGAAAGAAGGAGTCAATTGCTATGCTGAGAGAGGAATTAATCTGTTGAATGGTTCGGGCTGTACAGAGAAAAGCAGTGTCATCAGCATATTGAAAAGTGTGCACATTGAGAGGAAGTGCCGGCATGTCAGCTACAAACAGAAGATATAGTAGGGGTGAGAGAGCAGAGCCTTGGGGTACACCAGAGTGAATAAAAATCGAATGAGAGAAGGAGCTATTGATGGTTACATAAGAGAGGCTATTAGAAAGAAAGTGAAATATGAATCGGAGATAAGAAAGCGGAAGTCAGAAGCGGTGTAGTTTGAACAGAAGAGCTAAATGCCAAACTTTATCAAAAGCTTTTTCGAGATCGAAAAGGATGAGACAAGACGGTCGAGCAGTATTATAATGATTGGTAATGAGATTTAAGAGTCTGAGCAGTTGATCGTTGATGCTAAAATTAGGTCTAAATCCAGCCTGATGCAAATTATGGGTAGAGAGATGGAGATGAAGTCTGGCGACGATGATGCGCTCGAGAATCTTGCTAAATACGGAGGTTAGCTGTATTGGACGGTAAGATGCAACATAATCTGGAGGTTTGTTAGGTTTCAGAAACATTAAAGTAGAGGATGTTTTCCAGTCTGAGGGGAAGTAGCCGGTACGAAGTATAAATGTATAGACATAAGAAAGAAGAAGAAGAAGACAGTATGGTGCTTCTTTGATGTGGCGATAAGTTATCCGATCCAAACCAGGAGCTGTATTACGCTTGCGATTCACGACAGACGAAATATCGTCAGTAGAGATAGGAGCGGTGAGAGGATTATTGTCGGGAAGACTATGAGTTTCACTCGGTTGTAAGTAAGGGGCTGATAGGTTCAAGATGTCCGTGGGATGTCTCCGGGGAAAATCTGGTGAAAAGGGAGTGAATGTAGTTTGCAGGTGGTCGGCAAAAGCGTTGGCTTTATCTTCATCTGTTTGTAGCGGACAGTCATTAATAAGCAATGGATAAGGCGTCCTGGTAAGCTTGCCCGTCAGCAGATTAAAGCGTTTCCAGTACTTAGTTGGGTGCGAAGTTTCTGCCAAGGTGTTGCAAGTCTTTACCCAGGTCCGGAGTTTATATGCCTTAACATAGTTTCGGACTGTGCGCTGGAGTTTGCGATGATGCTGCAGTGCTTCCAAGTTCCCAGTGCGCTTAAATTCTCGGAAAAATGCGCGGGAGCGGTGTATAAGAGGTAGATAACTTCGTGGTAGGCGTGGTTGGAACCGGGAGATTTCAGTGGTTGGTATATGAAGTTCGGACGCATGACGGATAGAGTAGGTGATATCAGAAATGCAATTATACAGAGCATCTTCTGTGGTAGGCGGCTCAAGATTGGCTAAATCGGCAGTGATTGTTGAGCGATAATGTTCCCATTTTGCTTGGTCAAAACGTGGGACACGCCGAGATTCTGGTAAGGTTCGAGGACTATGAGGCTGTAGTTGATCAATGTGTAGTTTGATGGGTAGATGATCGCTACCAATGGAATCTAGTACCTGCAGAGTACATCGTTGGGAAAGGTTGACAGATGAAATCACTACGTCTGGTGTGGTTTCAGTGATAGGTCGGGTAGGTTTTGGTATGTCAAAGATATGGCCTGTGGTATGACTGGTGATGAAGTTAAGGAAACGTTGTTTCTGGTTGTCTGAACGGCTATGAATATTAATATCTGCCATAATGATATAATATTTAAAGTTATTAGAGATATACTGAAAAAAGGAGAGGGGGATTGGGTGTCCAGGGCGCACATATATGGTGGCTATAGTGACATAAAGGGAGTGAAAATAGAGGGTGATAATGAGGTGCTCCGGTAAGTTATATAAGGCAGGGTGGTATTGGCGATGACTAATGGAAGGATGAAAGCCAACAGCCACTCCCCCATTTGCTCGGCGTGCAGCTACCGTAGAATCACAACGTAGTAATGTATATCTAGGTATTTTAAAAGACATAGCTGGTGTGAGGTGAGTTTCGTTAATGAGGAAGGCTTGAATAGATTCTGCTAAGAGAAACTGTTCGGAAAGGGTATAATGAGTAGCGAGGGATCGGATATTAACAAATAAGAGCGAAATACCCATGATTACGGTGCAGTAGAAGGGTTGGAAGTTTCTGCGGAGGCATGTTCTTCGAATGGAGTGACATGAAAATACACGTGTGGACCAGAGTAGGTAGCTTGAAAGGAACATTTAAAGATCAGGCGAGCAGAGTGATTGACCACCCCGAGAATGTGTTGTCGAAGAAAAGGATGAATGTTTTGCATTGCGATAGTGAAAAAAGATAGTAATTGTTGGAGAATAATAGATTCGTCGATAGCTGGTGGTGGTAGAGCTTGCTGAGTTGGCGGTAAAACAGGTCGCAAAGGAACCGTGAGTTCCGGGCTGAGAGGCTCAACTGTAGGTTTCGCTTTGCATTGATAACTATACGTCGGATGCTGCTCTGGACATGTGGAGCATTTAGGTGGTTTAGCTAAGTTGGTGCATGCCTTAGTATCGTGGGCACCGCTACAGTATCCACATTTGCTAGGTTGCGTACATTTTGAAGTCGGGTGGGAATTGTACGCTTGACAGCGCTCGCATCGCAATGGTAAAGGTGGAGGTGATTTTGATGGCTCGACGCGATGCTTTCTTTTATAAATGAAAGCGCCATAAGTTAGCAAGTCATCGATGGTGGTTTCGGAATTAGTAAGGACTCGTACCATGTATGTGGCTCCATGGTCGTTTTTAATGCGTATGCACTTAAGTATAGAGTGTCCCTCTTGAGTGAGTTCTTCCTGAATCTCATCGTCTGTCAGGGAAGGATCCACCCCCCTAATGACAACTGAAAGAGCCGGGGGTCTTCGTGGAGGTGGTGCCTGTTTAAACGCCTTTGATTCAAGTCGCTTCATTTCAGCATGTTTGCCAAAAATTTCAAAACTGCATTTGTTTCGTACAGTGGTTAAGAATGATGAATCGTATGACTTGAAGATTATCCCATTGCGTGTATGAACAATTTGAGCTACGGAGGCGCGTGGTAGATATTTTATGAGTTGTTGAAAAGCCAGCTTGGTATTCTCAAATTTGGGATCAAAGTTGGTAAGCAGGAATGAATGAAGACGAGGTTTGGAAGAATCCAGTATTGTCGGAAATTCATTAGCGTCGTCGAGATTCATGGAGGAAACAGACTGCTCGGATTCACTAACAGTATGATGACGCTTAGGCGGTGGCTGAGTTGAAGAAGTGTGATGTTTGTCCGGTGTGCGTGATCGGGATCTACCAGAATTTTTGCCTTGGGAAGCAGATGGATGCGTTCGGTCAGTCCCCTGGCCCACTGACGTGGGGTTCAGAGACGGCCCAGGAGGTTGCGGTGGTAGTCCTGGATGGCCACCTGACGCCATCCAAATGGGCGCAAAAGACTTCGGCGAAGAGGGGGATCGAGGAAGCCCACTGTGGCTCTCACTTGAGGCAGCAATACGTCCTCGCGGAGATGTCGGTCAGTGCGAGCACTGGCCCTCCACAAAAGAGATGAGGAGACGAAGATGATGATGATGGCCACGGGCTCCCACTTGAGTCAGCAATACGGACTGCAAGGGGATGTCGATTGTCTGTATCAGAACAATCCTCCCTAAATGATCAAAAATACTAGTAAATGCTCGTAGAGCGTTAGAAATCGAACTCAGACCTGTAAATCGATGAACGATTCGGAATTCTGAGTGGGTATGTGATAACACCAAAGACATCACCTTCAAAGTATATCACAAGTAACTAATAATTGTCAGTGAGAATTTTACTTTTGGAATTTATTATTTGCAACGATCAAAGCTTTAAGTAGTATCTTTGACATGTTTGCTAAGTAACAAATAACGCAACGTATTCTGCTGTAACCGGTCACGAAAATAATTTTGTAAACCTATGAACTGTCCGACAGTAGTTACAACAGCACAGTGCTGTCATCTGTTGATCTTGTATCCTAGCTCAGCGGAAGTTATGGAGTTTCTACAATCATTCAGCTGTCATTCGTCGAAAAGTTTCTATAACACCGCCTGGAGGAAAAACGACACCTGCCAAAATTGGAGGTTACTTTATATTGTTGATGAGAATGAGAGTAAAAGAATGAAAGTAAAAGTATTCACTTGCACGGTATTATGCACGTCTCATACACACGTGCAGTAGCCGTGCAAGTGCACATGTGCACTCAACGGCTTAAGCACCGGTAATTTAAATGTGCTTCATCTTGGCAAATGCACATGTGCACATCCACGGCTCAAGCATGGGTTATGTACGTGCGCTGCATCCACGCAAAATTCACATGTGTACATAACGGCTACAGCACGGGTTATGTAAATGTGTGCTTCATCCACGCAAATGCACATATGCACGTAAAGGCTTAAGCACGGGTTATATAAATGTGTGCTTTATCCATGCAAATGCATATGTGCACATAACGGCTTAAGCTCGAGTTCTGTACGTGTGCTTCATTCACGCAAATGCACATGTGCACGTAAAGGCTTAGGCACGGGTTATATAAATGTGTGCTTTATCCGTGCAAATGCACATGTACATATAACGGCTTAAGCACGGATTACGTACACGTGCGCTGTATCAATGCAAATACACATGTGTACATAACGGCTTAAGCACGGGTTATATAAATGTGTGCTTTATCCGTACAAATGCACATGTGCACATGCAAGACTTAGTCACTGGTTATATACGTGTGCATAACCCACGCAAATCCACATGTGCACATACACGAGTTATGTATATGTATTTCATCCACACAAATTCACGTGTACGGCTTATGCACGGGTTAGGTATGTGTTCATCATCCACACAAATGCACATGTGCACATGTACGGCTTATGCATGGATAGGGCACATGTGTCGTACACGTACGTGTTGTCTGGGTATATAGTAGGGTGGAGCGAAAAAATTTTTCTTCGAAATGCAAATTTGGATAGGGGGCAAAAGTTGCATCTTATCATAATACTTTACCATAGAAAATTTAAGCTCTCTGAAATAATTTTTAGCCGGGGCGCAAACGACCTTAAGTTTGCGATTTTGTAAATCAATTTCCATTTACTATGTAACTATTTGGCAGATCTTCGCTGGAAGCAGACTGTAAGTTTTAGTGTAGATAGGGGGCAAAAGATGCATCCTGTATCAGTAGATAACAACAATAACTTTTAATTCACTAAAATTATTTTTAGCCGGGGCACAATGGCCCTGAAATTTGGGAATAATTAGACGAAAAGTGATCAACTATAAACAATTTGCTAGTTTGCCATAAATATTTTTTTTACTATTTAGTAACATTCTTTTTCTAGTATAATGAACTTGTTGGCAGTACTAAGTCACTAGTATAATAGTTTGGTGGATGGAGATACGAGGGTACAGCACGAATTCAAGGCGCGCGCTCGTGCAGGTGCTAAAGTCTTGTGCAACTGTTTGGCAGCTTGACAATTGTTATTAGTGTGTTGTACGAGTGCTCGCAACACGTGGCTGGTTAGCGGCCGTGTTGTTACGTTAGTGATTTGATTAGTTTTGCGCTTTTGTAGTTACTGATGGGCTTGTTATCTATCACTGTATTACAGCCTAACATTTGGTGTTTTTGTTTTTTGCTATAAGGAAGAAGAAAGATGGCAAAATCAACCAGGTGGAATATGTCAAGAGCAGATAAGATCTTTCGTAGTGCCAAAGGTCGCGACTGGAGAACGCTTCCAACTTACGAAGACGTTATGGCATGTTATATATTTACGCGTCAGCAGCTGAAGGGGGCGGAAGTAAAGAACCAGCAAAGAATTTGGTTTTCACGAAGGTAGCAGAAAGGGTGGAAGACATTTGTTAACGTGTTTCAATTCTTGTTGTTTCGCTTGGCTGTGTATCAATAGTGATCAACAGTTACCACAGGAAACTGAAAATATTTTTAAAATTGGCAGTAAGAGGGAGCATGAAAGAAGAAATAAATTACAAGAATTGAAGAAGCAGGGCAATAAACCATTTGATATAGCAGCTTGTAAGTGTTTAGATTTCACGGTGTGTCGTTGCACAGGACACTCAAAATGCCTGAATCGGAGAGAGTGTTTTATCAGAACCAAGGATAAGTAGAAAAATGGTAATCGGTGGTATTGATGTTACTCGGACAAAGAAAAGAGAAGAAAGGAAATCCAAAAAGCAACTAGCGGTCAAACTTTCAACCAAAACAGTACCAGTTACATTATTGAATCTTTAGACTCCTCGTCATCTTTGGAAACAAAAAACGAAGGCAATAAAGAACATGCTAAAGCTGAAGGAGATTCTGATTTTAGTTGGAAATATCCTTTAAAGACATGAAAGCAATCACAGATTAGATGCATAGAAATGAGAAAATTCCTCCCAACATTAGCAAAAGTGAAGGAGAAAACCGGCGTGACTGGAAGAAAACTTGCAGCTATTGCTACTGAAGTTTTGGAAGATTTTAATATTGTGAATCCAGAGCAGCTCCAAAATATAATTGATAGAAGTAAAATAGAAACAGATATTGCGAAAAATCGTAAAAGTGTAAGAACTGAAGTGACTGTTAATAAAGAGAAACCTTGTACCATCTATTTTGATGGGAAGAAAGACCAAACACTCGCAATGTTCGGCTCCGGAAGTCATAGAGATATGAAGAGAAAAGATCATTATTGTGGCCTTGAAGAACCGGGTAATAAATTTCTCAGTCTTGCTTCTTTGGCCGTTTCAGCATTAGCAAAGAATACTGCTAGTTTCATCTGCCGGGAATTACAAGAAAATAATGTGGACCTATGAGATATGGTAGCTATCGGCTTCAATGGTACTAATACTAATGTTGGGTCACAAGGATGATGATTAGAGTGCTCGAAAACCATTTAGAGAGACCCTTCCAGTGATACGTTTATTGCACATCATTGAACTACTACTTCATCATTTACTGAAAAAAATCGATGATGTGACTATTGGTACTTTGTCTGGTCCTATTGGTAGATCATTGGTGAATTGTGAGACGAATCCAGGTGCAGCTTTGGAAAGATTTCTTCAGAACTCCCTACATACCTAAGCGTGCGTCGTCTCAGTTATGATCAAAGATATTTGTATGAAATATATCAATCTGTCGTAAGAGGAGGCTGTGATAAAAACCTAGCAGATAAGAAACCTAGGAAACTTGCGCATACTCGCTGGTTAACAATGGCTTGTAGACCTTCGCGTCTATATATACCAATGCCAAATTCTTCAGAGGAGCTCTAAACTCTCGTAAAGTTCGTAGTAAAAGTATATGTACCAGTGTGGTTCAGCATAAAAGTGAAATATCTTGCCAAATACGGAGCTAAACATTTGTTCTTGACCATAAGACTTTCGAGATGTTTGCAAGAACCATACAAGATTTTTGTCAATAAAGTAATTTTGAGAAATGCATATTCTTATTGCCATGATTGGTGACTAGCCTACAGATCAGCTACGCGAATCCTTGCTACCGATAAAATCCTCCAATCCAGAAAACAATGTAAACGTGAAACTCGTTCCTTCGAACTGCCAGTGTTAATCTGCGAGGTTAGTAATTACACAGAAATGATAAACTAAATTGGGTATAACAACAGAACTGCCAATACTGACTCATATTACAGATGACAAATTGCGAGAATTTGTTCTTGAGAGAACACAAGTATAGATATCCCTGAGTTTCCATGTTATACGCAAGCAGTGGAAAGATTGGTGAAAATACTTAGTGAAGGTTCTTCGTCAGTATGTGAGCCACGAGAGATTTCTTTATTCGTTCCAAATTTGACTTAAGAAAATACATGACTGCTTTTCAGAATAAGTCGCAGTATTTTGCTTGAAGACGTGAATGAAATTTATGAAAAAATCAATCTAATACTGGTGGGTAAGTGGGATGGAACTCGACGGTAGCCACCTCCATGTGGTGAGTTCTGAGTTGATGTAGCCTGTAACATAGAATATGAACTTCGATAGCTTTAGAAATCCACCTGGACACGACAACAAATGATAATACCTTCAAATTAGTCTCCTTCAAGCGAAGAGATGCTTAATAATTATAGAAATGAACAATAAACGTGTATTTATTTACAAAACCTATCAAACTTAAGGCCCATTGCACTCCTGCTAAATAATATTTTAATGAATTGAAATTTCCGGGGGTAAAGTGCTACAATATGATGCAACTTTTGCCCTATATCCGAATTCGAATTTAAAAAAATAAAAATTTGAGCTCTTTTCACTCATTTATAAAATCTATCAAACTTAAGGCCCATTGCGCCCCGGCTAAAAATTATTTTAGAGAATTGAAATTTTGCATGGTAAAGTACTACGATATGATGCAACTTTTGCCCCCTATCCAAAATCGAATTTCGAAAAAAAATTTTTTGGGCCTCTTTTCACTCCACCCTAGTATATAGTCCAGGACCTTTATGCAATGAATTGAAAAAAAATAGGGGAGAGACGAAACCTTCTACAATAGTTTCAGCTTCGTATCCTATTTAACATACTAAAAGTCTCCAAAGATCCGGGCTGTGGAATCGGGTTATGACGTCATCAATATGGCCGCCGTAAGAATTTCAACCGTATTTTTTAAATGTCTATAGACTCTCAAGGAATTAACGTAGAAAGATCATTTTTACACCAAATTACAGAGAAATGGCTAAAAAAATGTTTATGTAGCGATACATTACATATATCTAAAAAATTTTCTGACTTATATTAATCAAAAGTGAGAAAATGTCATTTTTAAAAATCTTTTTTTGAAGTTTCTCTGTAAATTACTAGGTAGTTATGGAACAAAATGACAATTTTCTATTGGTTATGTAATACATTCTTAGAACTGTAAAACGGTAGCAATAGGTTTCCTCTGCCATTAATAGTAAGGGCGTTATATTAATTTAATTACCGTAAGGTGTGATTATTCACTAGTCAGACACATTCTATAATACAATTTTCTCAGAATTTCTCAAGCAGATATTTTAGATCTTATCTCAAGAGTATCCAGTACATATGAATATTCTCCAGGGATAGTAAAACGTATGTTTAGTTCGTCACAGGAGTGTTGGTCTCGTCTCGCGAAGAAGCCGTATGAATACGATAAACAACAGGCAAAATTATTCAATAAATTTGAGTTTAAAGCTTTACAGCTTGTAATAGTTTTGGGATACTTTATTTAAATTAGAACATCATACTGGAACTGTCACTTGGGATTTTCCTATTTGTTGTATTTATTTACTAGACTAACAGAAAATTTATGCGTGCAAAATGTCAACAATATTTTATTACTGTGAATTTTACTTTAAAATTTCTGACTTGTTAAACCACAAATAAAATAGAAATATGTGAACCGTTTATTTGTGTTGATATGTTTCTATGTACGCTTTCAATGTTGGTGGATACCATAATTAAAATAATGTGTGTATCTTGTACTTTTCGGGTTTCTGAGTAATTGATAAGATATTTTGCATTGCGGAGATGGAACTGGTGTCTCTTATTTGCAACAAATCTTGCTGTCACAAGGTGAAACAGTAACAGTTGCTCGTGGGATCGATACTCTAGTGAAAGGCAGTCTTTAAAGTAATAATTGATTATACGAAAAACTGGAAAATGTTGCAGTAGTTCGGGTACATGTGAGCAGTCGTAGAAACTTCACATTTCCAAGCAGTATTACAGCTTTCGATCAACACTCTCCTTCAAAAATCCCAAAGCTGAGATCCTGTGTCCCTACCTTTGACTTCAAACAGCATTGCCTCTTTTGTGCAGAGAGATGTGATATAAACTTTCCTCTGGAGCGCCGAAACGTTTACGAAGTGCTATTCAGAAAGAGTAAATAGTTAATTTTGAGTGCCGCAAATTCTTGTAATGATGAGTGGGGTCAAAATGTGACAGTTCGAGTGGAAAATGTTATTGATTTAGTTGCTGCAGAAACTGCTACAAAAAGTTATTTTTTCAAAATGCCATCATCTCGGAAGAAAGGACGGCCAGAGAATGAAGAAATGGCTGAAACACTTCCTTTTTTTTGTTGCTGAGAGGACTGAGAGGAATGCTATCATCCTTTGAATGAATTACTCCAACGTGATTATTTATCTACCTTCAATAAATGATATATACTCAGAGAAAAAAACTGAGAAAAAGCTTTAGGATCATTTTGGGAGTAACATCATTATCACTAACATGCCAGGAAAAACACCACAGCCTTCTTACAGATGCTTGGTATGCGCAAAGAAAGACGATCTTGTAGCAGAACATATGAGAATAGTGAAAACGCTGGCACATCCTACGAAGCATATGACGACAGGACAGCAGCAGCATGGCCGCCGCTCTGGACACCTATAAATTCGGTAGCAACCAGCGGACAAGTACCAGTTCTCTGGTGTCACTTCTACTACTTGCCTTGAAACATTAGGATTTACCTATCCCCAAAGCCTCTTGTCTGCTTCGAGACTCGTGGCTATTCCTTTCCTCCTGGCTTAGCCTGTTTCGGGGCTCTGTGACTTACAACCCCTTCACTGCTTGCTTCAGAGTATGGGGTTTCCTTCGCCACTCTGCCTAGCCTGCTTCGGAGCTCTGTGGAGATCCTGTCTTTGGCCACATGGTCAAGAACTACCTAATTTCAACCTGATAAATTAGAGGAAAGTACCTTTGTAGTATTTTCTGTAAATACTGTTATATAGTGAATTTTTCGGAATAAATAAACCGGTAGTGGGGCTCAATTACGGGCCTTGTTTTTAAAATCTAGCTCTACCTACCAAGAAGGTTTACAATATGCTTCATAACATGGGTATTTCTGCATATTACAGAGATGTGCGTCGGTACGAAGCATCAGCTTTACTACTAGATCCACCAAAGAAATCATCTTGAGTTTGGGAATATTTTGACGCGGCAAGCACAGACTGATACTGATATATTGATAGTTAGGACAGCACTGGAGATGGCAGAAGAAAAAGCAACTGTGTTGATTGGCACAGATGTAGATTTACTCGTCCTTCTGATTACACTTACTCCCGATAGTGTGCCCATTTACTTTCAAATGTCATCTGTGGGAAAATGTCCTTCGCGGACTTACCATATTAACTCTCTCCAAGACGTACTTGGAGATTTATGTCAAGGAATGCTGTTTCCGGATGTGACACCACGTCATCTTTGTTTGCCCAAGGGAATTAATTAGCATTCCGACTTCTTCAAACAACCATAATCTACGACAAAGTACTTCAGTATTCAATAATCCCAATGCAAGTGCTTAAGAAGTGACAGAAGCAAGCGAGCAATTTCTATTGGCCTTGTATGGTGCTCCTAAAGCAACGTCTTTGAGTACTCTTTGATATCAGTGTTTTCTAAAAGCAATGGCAACACGTCCTATCACTTCTCAGATGGAAATTGCTCGACTTTCCACAATATCTGCGGCAGCAAGAGAGCATTCAAAACGTGTTTATCTTCAGGTGCAACAGTGGAGGAGCAACGACTTGCTACCCATTTCATGGGGATGGATCTTCAAAAATTGTTCTCTGCAGCCAGTTTTAACTCAAGAACCTCCGGCTCCCGACTTCATCTTAAAGCTAATATCTTTCAAGTGTGAAGTGTGAAACTGGATGTGAACAAGGTCGTAGCGTTAGTTTACAGTGTTCTATTTTGTGTGGTTATTGCAATGGTAGTGGGTGTAGCAACTCCAATATCCCTGATTTCGATGATTATGATGAACTCTGCAGGAGTCTCCGTTATCTGTTCGCGAGAAAGATGATTCCGATATGTAAGATGTGATGCATGTTTTAATAGCAAATTTGTGAAGACATTTAGTTGTTCATAGTGTAATAAGTCTAATCGTTTGTGGCACTCCATATTGGCGTTCAGTGCTTTTGTTCATTTATTTGCATGATGCATTAATTATTGTTGGTTACAATGCACCATTATTAGGAGCTTCAATAAGAAAATAATATTGTCAATATGGTTATTTTTTGTTCTAATTATGCACGTTTCACTTTTAACCAGACAGAAAAGTTGATAAGACAAAAAAAAAAAAAAAAATACAGACATCCCTATCATTCACCTATTTTTTAAATACAAATTAGAGCTTTGTATTTTAGATATACTAAATTTACTTTAAAAAATAAACATTGAGATGTGTGCCATAATTAGGAGAACAGATGTTTTACTATCCCTTGATAATATGTAGTAACAAGTATTGAGCAGGGTTTTAAAATATGCCTCCTTACAATTCTAACATAAGTAAGTTGTATTACCATTGTGCAGCCTGGCTAGTGAATAGTCACACCTTGTGGTAAATAAATTCATATAACTCTCTTACTATTAATGTTAGAGCAAATGTATTGGTACCGTCTTACAGGTCTAAGGATGTATTACATCACTAATGAAAAAACAATTCATTTTGTTCCATAACTACCTATTTATAGAGAAACTTCAAAAAAAAAAAAAAAAAAGATTGAAAATGACATTTTCTCACTTTTGGTTAAAATAACTCAGAAGAAATGTTAGACATATGTAAGATATTGTTACATAAACATTTTTCAGCTATTTCTCTGTAATTTGGTGCAAAATGATCTTTCTACGTTAATTCTGTGAGAGTTTATAGGCATTTTAAAATACCCTAGAAATTCTTACGGCGGCCATATTGATGACGTCATAACTCCGATTTCACAGCCCGGAGCTTCGGGGACTTTTAGCGTGTTAACTAGGACATGAAACTGAGACTAGTGCAAAATTTTTCATCTCCCCCCTATTTTTTTTCCAATTCAGGCCTTTTTTTGGCTTAAAGTTATTCTACTAATATTAGTATCATGAATATAACACTGCAGAGAAAGTACAATACACTAATGCACACTGTGACCAAAAGCTACATTTAGAAAAAAGCTCAGTTAGTATTAGGTAAATAAACATTACTTTAGTACTTTGTAAAGCAGAATTCATAGCATGAAACACAATATTCACTTCTGGTTGCACGATAACACAAGTATTTTCTTTAAGTTATGTCTTTTGTCTCTTAAGATTCGTTTGACTGAAAACGACTGTTTAACATCTACGAATGTTTGAAGCACCTTAGAATTCATCAAAAGTGTTTTAAATATATTTAGTTGATTAACAATTATTTAGTGGTCGCGTGTAGCGTAGTCGCTAACGTTTTCATTTTAGTGCAAGTGGCCTCGAGTTCGATTTCTGATGGGAACACTAGGTAGGAAAAGTGTAAAATCTTTTTGAGGCCTGCCATCCTGAGTAAGGTTCTCTTATATTTTCCCCAAGCATAGAAGGCTTCCATTCCATTGTTCCATTGTCCTTCTCCATTCCATTGTTCCTCACCGATTCCCCGAGCAGTGTGAGGGATGTCATTGCTCATATGAGACAAGCTAACATAAGCATAAATGCCGAAAGCCCAGAAATCTAATTCCTAATCCTAATCCTAACACTGATTTATTCCCTCCGATCGAGAGTATTAGATTCCATTTTTCAATGATGAGATGTATTCCACAGTAACGGCAATCAATTGTCGGCTGGAAAGCCGAACTTGTATTTCGGCTGGAAAGGTGAACAAAGTTTAAGAAGAAACTATAAAATGAAATATATGGCCAATAATTGCAATAAATTGCATTTATTCATGATTTCTTGTAAAAATGGCGAATTACTGTTTTTAAGGCACTTTGCTACAACTGCCGATCTTTAATTCATCACTATCCATTCTCAATACAGTTTAAGTTGTATTTAGATTGTCACAATATACAAATAAACAAATATGAGTGTTCAAGTTCAAATGTGGTTACGGCCCTTGTCTTCTGTTGAAATAATTAAGTTGAAACAACCCAATTTTTAAGTGATAATTAAATCGTGACGTTACTTTTAAATATGTAAGCTGTATCCAAGTTAACGACATCTACTGACATCAGGCAGACAGCACATTTAGTAACACTTATTAATGTGACTGTTAACTATTGCAATTAGCGTGCTGCGGAGTTTGTTTTCTTTTATGAATAGGGTTATTTAAAATACAGTAGAGCGTCGATTATCCGAAGTAATTGGGGAACATGGGTGTTCGGAAAACTGGTTTGTTCGGATAATCGAACTGTACATGTTTATTTGCCATGCGCGGAGCGGCACGCCTCAACTTTAAGCTGGCGAAGCTGTTGCTGTGAACAGCTTTGATACTGCCGCTACTTCTACAGCCAGTGCCAAACCGACAGAAGTGTGCTGATTGTTGAAACACAGCGACTGGCGGCTTGGCCGGTCAGCAGCGCCTTATGAAGGCCCCATTAGAAGCAATGTTCCGCCAGCGGTGGCTCAGTGCGGCGACTACTGTGGGAAACTTGGTTTGGGAGTGAGGGGGATGATGGACGGTAGGGTGGGAGAGTAACATGTGCGAGCGAGTACACAGTTCGGTTAAGCGGTCGTTCGGTTGACCGACGTTCGGATAATCGACGCTCTACTGTAATTAATTGTAAACTAAACTTTTATATCTTATAATTTACTTAAGACTATGGACAGCTAAACCACGTAATTATTGATAAGGTGGTATATGGTCCGCAGGCCCGTATCCATACGGGGGCCGCCCCCCTATATTTTTGCTGCACCCTAAAATTTTCATGATAGGTTTGCAAATGAACTATAATATGGTTGGATCGGGATCTCCCTAACTTCTATCGGACCCCTACATTTTTGGGCTGGCTAAGGGCCAGGTGGTCAGAACCTTGGATGCTATCGCATCGATTCCTAAGTTTCAAGACCGGAATTCGGACCTCTTTGTTCAAATAATTTCCAACTCAGATTTCTTAATGTATTAGTTTATTTCGTACAAAGAGGAATTTTTACACGATTGCTTATATATATATACACAGAGACTCACTTTAATATTCGGCCACCACATTGTACTGGAGTTTTATCTTATATTATGAACTACAGTAAAGTAGAGTGATAATATTGTTTATGCTATGTTATACCTCTATATTTCTGCAACTTTTTACAAAAAATAAACCATAACATTATAACTCTTACGTACAAAAATCAGAATATTTCTTCTCAAACACAAAAATTATAATCACTTTAATATTCGGCCACCACATAATGTGGAACTTTCTTGTCGCCTTCTTCGATGCAAGAAAAATGTTTTAATACCTAGTTGGATACCCTTTATTGCGTATCACCCTCTTCAAGTGATTTTGCATATTTCTAGTTATTTTTGCGGTATATTCAGGAGCAATATTGGCTCATTCTTCTGTTAACCTTCTCTCAAGTTCCTCCTTTGATGTTACCGCCACTTTCCGAACTCTAGCGTCCAGTTCACCCCACAAATTTTCAATGGGATTAAGGTCCGGACTTTGTGGTGGAGTTTCGATACCTTTAGGGCAGTTATACAGAAGCCACTCACGTACAACATACGCCTTATGTTTTGGGTTGTTGTCGGGATAAAATTTTAAAGTCTCGCGGATTCCAAATTTGTCCTCACTCTTGTGTAAAATCTCTTTAAGAATGCTCAAGTATTGTTCTTTTGTCATTTTAGCATTTATAAACTTGAGTTCATCCACACCGACAGCAGATATGCACCCCCAAACCATTATGTTACCACCACCATATTTGACTGTTGCTAGTAAATTCAGTTTCCTTAGTTCTTCATTAGCCTTTCGCCACACTAGAACCCTCCTATCTGACTTTAAAATGTCGAATTTGCTTTCCTCAGCAAAAATAACATCTTCTAATCATCCTGGTTCCTTTTGCACGTAGATTTTAGCGAACTGAAGCCGTTTCTTTCTGCTCACTTTGTTGACAATGGTTTCTTCCTAGCTACCTTTCCGTGGTATCCTTCGTTTCTCATACTTTCCGAACAATCTCTGGGTGTACATCATTTCTGCATCCCTGCAACAATTCCGCTACAATCTTCGGTACATTTAATTTTGAGTTTTTCTTAACTTTTCTCACACTCACACGTTTTTCTCGTTCATTTAGCTTGCTAGGGCAACCCTTCTGCTTTACGGATTCTATCCTGTCTTCGTTCTTATAACGTCGCAAGATATCACCGACTGTACTTCGTGGTATATTCAAGATAACGAGCAATATACATATGAATCCCCCTTTCATGATGAAAAATAACTAGCTGGTGCTGCTCAAACGTTGAGTTACAACTTTTTCGCCCCATTGGAAGTGTTATTCTGCAAAGCCAATACCCACTCACACTTTCTAACAAGAAGACGAGACATGAGTTATACATACGACGTTCCTTCCCCCAGTCACACTGTTCTGCAAACTGGAGATACAGCAGAAAGATCATCAAGTCACTTTAGTGGCCGAATATTAAAATGGCATGATATAAAGGCAGTTTGTAGAAATATAGCAGTTAGTTAGGCATAGTTTGCATTTACAACTTCTACACATTACAAAATAGTACACGAGACACGATAGTTGTTCCCTGTCATCGCTTACAAATTCCTATGTATTTACATTAATGCGTTCTTTGACATAAATGACAACAATATGTGGTGGCCGAATATTAAAGTGAGTCTCTGTATGTATATATATATATATATATATATATATATATATATATATATATATATATATATATATAAGTAAACAAGCATAAGTCAAATCGCCCCACTAACCTCCCCCTCACGGCACGGCACTGTATACTTATATCGTATTTCTTGTTTCATGTCTCTAGAATAATTACTGCCTAAGCCACGAGCTTTTATATAACTACATAAAACCTGAAATTTTCTAAAATCAGTATGACATCAATAGGTTTACCTTGCGGAATAGGCTTAGTAACTAAAAGATTAAAAAGTGTTTACGTTAAAAGTATTCATGATTGATATGTTATTATAGCCAGCAATGATCTTCCTGTTATGCATGGAATTTAAAGAATCATTTATTTTTCATTTTTATTCGCGGTCCAGATGAAACATACCCGCGGACCGCCATTTGACCACCTGCGTTAGATACCGAACGTAATATAACAAAATTTATATTAGTTTCGTGTTGAGCGATACAAGTGTTAAGATTGCCAACTTCCGTATTTAACTTCCGCAAAAATCTTACTTTCTGTAACGACGAAATAATGGTTCAATAGGCCTATTACTCATTCACACGCTTGACTCCACTTCATATCAGTAATATCAGCACTGCTCAGGAAAGTTTGATTCCAAGGTCAATCTGTAGCTGCAGAAGAAAAGAAAGAGAAAGTTCCCTCTTTTGGCCTTCACATTCAGAGATTATAAAACTGCAGTTCAGACACTTTCACTACTTTCCAATGCACGCCAGTTTAACAGCTTTGGGATGCATCCAATATAATCACAATCACTTCATTAGTGTTACAGCGTCTTCCTTTCAATAGCCTTTTCTCTTTATTACGCCATCAAAACGACGAATTTGGAAACAATAGGGCTTATTATTGAATTCAAGTTAGACGTTTAGAAAGCTGTAATAATAGGTTATGCAGTGAAACTAGATTGCGCATATTTTCTATGCTGTAAGGTTTTGGATCAAAACTGCATCAATTATCACTCTTTTTTTTTCTTTCTTTTTTTTTTCATTAGGCAATAAGAATAAAACAAATCATTAAAAGAAACAGAATCAATGTTTTTAATCTTATTGCAGTTCTTCATTTTACTCCACCAAAATATTTTGTCCTTTCTAGTGTATTTTTTCTAAACTTTTGATAGTAAGACCATAGCATTGAATTACTCAACCAAAGAAAACAAATAAATAATAAAAATAAACCATTTTCTGCTTGTAATATATTTTATAAAAGCATTGCTTATTTAAATACAGTATTTTTTATTCAATACTAACTTCAATTATTCGATTCGCTGGATTAAATTAAGAAAAAAAATAGTAATATGTTCCGTTAATCAGTCACTTTTTACTATTTATTACTAATGCGTTCTCTGATATCGGTCACTCCCTAGGGCGCCGACCCTTGGGTAACCGGCCCTCCCAAAGCTCATGTGGGTCCCCCTGTTGTATTTATGAATATACAATATTTGGCATAATTTGAATGCAATTTGTCTTAAAATCCTCATATATATACCTTCTACATATGAATGGGACCCCCCTAAATTTACGGAGAAATCGACGCCCTTGCCTCCTCCTCCCCAAGCTGCGGGGCTGAATTTGAATTTAAACAGGATCGAAATTATCACTGTTCATCTCAGGGATCCCGAAAACTAGGGTTCGACACTAATATCGGTCATTTTCAATGATCTTATATCTCCTCTCTCCCATGTTGCGGGGCACGGTATCGGAAGTGTCACTGTTCATCTCAGCGACCCCGAAAACTATGGATTCGACACTAACATCGATCGTTTTTAAATATTCCCCCTGTCCTAAATTGCACCATCAAAATGATATAATAAAAGCCATGCCAGGTCCGAACTTTATCTGAAAATTTGATCAAGATCGGTTGGGTGGTTCAAGAGATTAAGAGTCACAAACACAGTCACTTTGAATTTTATAATGTAGACCAGCCTTTGGCTAGCTGGGGGCTTCGCTGCCAGACCCCCGAATCTGCTCGGCCTACGGCCTCGTATTTCTTATCTATCGGCCTTCGTATCAACATTGAATTTCGTGAACTTGCTCTTCATATTTCCTGAATCTGTCCAGCCGGGGGCTTCGCCCCAACACATTTATTAAATTTGTGTTAATGAAAAAAACATAAAAAATATTACCGAGGTCTTTTTCAATAGAGTTTTAAGTATTAAAGTAAACAATTGTGTGATAACATAAAAAGGTGATTTTTAGGTAGGAAATTTCAAAATATTTATTCTATGTTTGGCTACTGTATCTCTGACGGGTCGTCATTTTAAGGCTTGTCCGTATTTTGGATTAAAAAATTATGGCAACCCCTAGCTATATTGTAAATTGTTTTGTTATATCAATAACATCAGGAGTCATTCTCCCATATATCCAACTTTGTTTTATTATTATTATTTTATATAACAATCTATTCTATAATAACGTGAAATACCAATAATACATTTCACAATGTTGAACGTGTTTTACGCACAGCAATATAAACAACCCTTTCTATGTAGGTCCTATTAGTTGAAGTCCATAGCATTCATAAAACGTATCTCATGAATTTGTACAGAAGATGAAAACTCTTGCAAGACTAAACCTTAATTACATGTTTTATCAAGTATTAGAAATCCTATAACTTTCCTAAGTTTCGTAAGTAAGTAAACTATATCAAAGTCAATTTAAGGAACTTTATGAGAAAGCGTCCATATTTTTTTTTCTTTCATAAAAGCAGTACCTTAAAACCCAGCATAATTTACACAAATTGTTTTCCTAATTTTGCAGCCTTTGTCCTCAGGCGTGATAATTAATAACATAAGAAAACCTAAGAAAAACTAAATAAAAAGTAAAATTCCGCTATTACTGAAAATTAGCAACAAGTTGGACAATTTTAAATACGGTACATTTGTTTTCAGCACCTCACAACAATTATAATACAACCTTTTTTGTCTGCAAAATCTCTGACAATGACATCTATGTCAATGTCTTCAAGAATATTGAGCTCAATCGACATCATGGTGAGTCCCACGAGGCGCTCTTGGCCAATGGTAGATCTTAAATATTTTTAATTAATTTTGTGAAGCCACGCTGACAGGAAGTGATGGCAATTCTAAGTGCAATTGATACATTAAGGAAATTTTCAGTCAGCTGGTTACTCGTTAAGCATTTTAATAATTTAAGGGGGCTTTTAGCATTTTCATTTGGTAGTGGGGAGAATAAAATCATTAGTTCCTCTTGAAGTTGGCAACCCTCAATATCACAATGCTCTTCATCTGTTAAAGCCACCCGGAGGTCAGCACATCTCTTCATCAGGGAATCCATGTCTTCATTTTTGATCCCGTATAAAACCCCCAATAGATCATAATGGTGGTTTAGTTGAGAAGACTTCAACTGGAGCGTTCTTCTAGTGGGCTTCTAGCTTGATCCAAAACATGAAAATAAAATCTACTTTTAAAAGAAATTTTGGGATCCGCAATGCGCTCATCACGGACCTCATATTCAAACTGATGTTTGGTTTTCCGTGATAGTAATTGTAACTCACTTGGAAGTAGGGAGTCGGTTTCGAGAGTTTCTGGAATTACTCTTGCATCCACTAGTAGCTCTTCAAACCTTCTATCGGTCCGCATTGCTTCAAAATGACTTTTGGGAAAAGTTTACATTGCCTGGGAAAACTTCACAAAAAATATGGTCTGCTATAAAAAATACCAACTCCCCCTCCACTCTTTCTTCTACACGCCACGTCTCTGTCGATACAGCTCCCCTAGTACTATGAAACTCTCTTCTTCTATGGTGGAAGGGAGAAAGATGATGTAATAGACGCTACTTCACAAGAATATAAACCAAAAGAGTCAGTAGAAAATACGTTATGAAATTTACTTTTTGTGGCTCGTTTTGCCGCCTCCTGACTGTGGCTCCCGGGCAGTCACCCGGGTTGCCCGGCCCTTGGTCCGCCCCTGTTGTGGTCGGTCGAGAAAATTGGTGCCTATCAACACGATTCAGCAGCTGTAAATAAGGCGCGCGTAGTACTATGCAACAATTGCATAAATAAAAATATTTACCAGAATTAATAACACTGCTTGCAAACATTTTTCATCCGTGTATAGCCGGGATAGGTGTGAACAGAGGGCAGCTGTCGGATAAGTGTGTAACGAGTTCAAGAAAGGTTCTTGTTTTCCTTTGGCAAATTCAATCTCACTGTCAGATTATTTTCTGGATACAGTCTTCCATTAAACAATCAAATGAGGTACTTCAGGTGCACAAAGTGAACTGCTTTCATTTTTTTAATTTAAAAAAGTCAAAAAAGCCTTTCTGAATAGATTTCTTATTATTTTCATTATTTTAATGCATGTCCAATTGTCTTATATAAATTTACTGAGGTTATTATTTTTTTTTTAAATCTAACATGTCGGTATGACGCAAATACATTCTGAAAGTAATTAGTAAAGTTAATTCCGAAATTCTGAGGAATTCCGAAACTATACTAAGTAGTGTAGTACTAGAACAATGAAATTATACAGTAATATTGCATAAAATATGTTGCTATGCTATTGATTGTTTGACCAAGCTTATAATTAAACAACCTCAATGATGGGTTAATTAATTCTAAAATAAAATATCTCCTCATCAGAGCATATTTGTTTCTGTTAATGTGACACTTAAATGAAATCATGCAAATATAATTGAAGTTCATTTATGTATATAGGCTATATAGTCAGCAGTAATGATGAAAACAAAACCATTTTTGACCTTCTTGGTGATCTTATTAATCAGTTTCCTTCTTCAGGTTGCTTTTTGTCAGAACGTAATTGTGGCTTTTGAAACAGGGCCGTCTACTTCGCAGTGGATGAAAGAATTTTGGAAATCCCTTGTACCTTCTGCAGAGCAACGACAGATGGCTGCAGCGTGGATTTATAATATATGGCACGATATTAGTGAGAAGCTTTTTAAACTAGCGGCTTATTCTAAGGATAAATGGACAAGCTTTAAAGGTCCACTGTTTTAGTTCCTACCACAAAGCTGACTATACAATTTGGTTTGATTTGTAAGAAATTCTTAAGTGATTTTTGGTGTATTTGTTTAAGTAGACGATTAAAATGGGTTGATTGAAATAAGAAGCTACTACTTTGTCTTATTTTCGTACAAAAATAGGACCAATATGCATGCTTTCTGAAGAAAGAAAGGAATCATCGAAATAACCCACCTAATCAGTAGGTCTACGTTTCATATAGCCTCGCTGCTGAACGGGACGTTAAACACAAAATCAACTCAACTCAAACCTGGTTAAAACTTTCTTGATTTAAAGCTTTAATTATGAATCAACTATAGCTTAACATTACACTTGTGATGGGAAGGTTTGGAAAGTTCAGTTCATATTCTAGAATTCATTGTTGTTATTACATATTAGCAAGTGTTCCCATATGTATGGGATCATAAAGGTTTAGTACAAGGGGTATCGCAAAGTTTTAGTTATCACCAGAAAGATATGATGATGAAATTTTGTCAGTATTATGTTTGGTTCTTATGTGCGTAGTATTAAGGAAATTAACTCTTAATGATTGTTATTTTTTACAGGGTGTGCCAAAAGTGACCAAAGTGAAAGATGGATAAGATTGAGGCTTGCAGAGTGATAAAGTTCCTGCATTTGAAGGGTAATAATACCAGACAAATTCACGACGAGATGATAGCGATGATTGTCCATTTTACGACACCATTGTAAAGTGGGAAAGGAAATTCCAAACGTTATATGTCCCTCACAGACGACCTAAGACCTGGAAGGCCATCCCTGAGGACGATACAGTTACTGTGAAGAAAGTGTATAATCCTCGAAGACAGAGACGTGTAACCATCCAAACGATTATGAATGAGGCTGATCTCAGTTATGATAGTGTGTGGAAAATTATCCATGAAGAAATTTCACATGTCTAAGGTATCTGCGCACTGGGTTCCTCGTTTGCTGACACCTTTCCGGAATGTAATAGCCCATTCATCTCAAGCTGCTGTTAACAAAGCAAGGGCGTGTGGCTTCCAGGTGTTGCAGCATCTGCCTTATTCTCCCGACCTCGCACCCAGTGACTTTTTCTTGTTTCCCCAAATGAAGAATCCATTGCGTGGTCGCCATTGTGATAACACAAATAACGACATTCATAAGGTGGAAGAGTGGTTTAAAGCATAACGCGCAGTCTTTTCCAATGATAGTATTCGTAAAGTGAAGGAACGCTTGGAGAAATGTGTAAGTCTGGGTGATGACTACATAAAGAGGGATTAACAACTACAAATCACAATAATCCCTGTATCCTGATTTTTTTTACTATGATAATTAAAACTTTACGATACACCCTCGTATATATAAACAATGGCTTATACTTCTGAATCGAGTTTTCTGATTTACTGAGTTGAATTACAATTCTTGTTCTAAGTATTTTATTTTACTAGACTTCCGAACTATGCTATGGATAAGAGTCAGAAGTCTTAAAAAACGGCTTTGTCCGTCCGTCTGCCGCCAGGTATTACATCAGAAACACTAAGACATATCGAGCTGTGATTTTATGCAATCGATTCAACGTCCCAAAAAAATAAGTTCTATCGGAAAGATATCCCGAGATGCGGTTTTCTGTAATCGATTTACTATTTCATGATTAGGTTTCAACCCCCTACTCAAATCGGAAATGATTCAAATTATCCATTTCCGGTTTCAACATATTGCCATAGAACAAAAATTACGATAGACAGAGGCAACTGGTCTTCTGCAAACGATTCGCGGTCTCAAGATAACATACCATCACAATCTGCAACATTTTACCAAAACCGGAAGTGGTTGAAATTTACTCATACTTTCGATTTTAATGTTGATTTTCGCAGAGCAGAAATGGTAAGAGGTATCGACATACGGGTTCTTGCAATCGATTCAGCTTCGAAAAAGTAGGTTATATCTCGTCCCGATTTCAGCATTTATCGCCATAGAACAAAACGGCAAGGCATAGCGAATAATGGATTTTTTTTATATGGATTAAGCGTCCTAGATACAGTTTCTGTCTTTGATTTTATTACTCTACTGCAACCAGTAGTTATAGATGAACTACCTCAAGTTTGAGTATTGAATTCCAATAGTTTGGAGGGCTACTGAAGTTTCACACTGTGAAACGAAACTCACCTGTTTATTTAACAAACTTCTAGATTCAACTTGTGAGGCGAAATTATCCTGGAATGTATTAAAAATCTACAATAAAAATAAAACCACAAAAATAATGGAAAAGCAAGTAGAAGGAAGTCGTTCAGGGTTGTTTTAAAGATTCCGGCACTCGCTTGGTGGAACTGAGGAAAAAATGGAAACCTAAATAAGGATGGATGACCACTGGATTCGAACCAAAGACCTCTTGATTGCGAAGTGAGAACGCTAACCAGTTTTCTTTAAAATATTTATTAATTTATTTTGTTGTAAAAAATATTCTTAATACAGACACTTATCTACATGTGCAATCTTATTAATTTACTCAATGTTCTATTTTATCCTCTGCAACAGGGACACGAACTCAGGAAACTTCGAGGATGTCCATTCTGTTCAGTAGGACTTGAACCCACTAGCCCAGTCAAATTAGCTCAATTTTTGACAAAACCTTGAACTAATTTATATAAAACTGAAATTTTGTGTAGTTGTTCATTGGTCAATCCTTACCTCTCCCTGAAAAGTCCCCAAAAATCCAATGACGGGTTTCGGAGTTACGACGTCATCAATATGGCCGCCGCCGGAAGTTGCAGTATTATCTTTAATCATGCATAATTTCTCACAGAATAGAGATAGACTGTTCGTTTTATCACCAAAATGTGGAAAATTAATTGGAAAACACTCTAAAGAAAAGATGTATGTATTGGGTGAAATTATTCAGTAAAAATGTGATTGTGTAATTGCACTCATGTGTTAGCACTGATTCCGTTCTCTTCAACTAAATTAATAAATCACAAAGGAAAGTCATATAAAGTTGAAACTTTGTAGGATTGTTCAACGGTTAGTCCTCACCTCTCCAGGAAACGTCTCCAACAATCCGAACGCCATATTGGAAAATGGCAGCAACCTTTATTTCTAGGCTAGTTACCATTTTTACAGGGTAAAATGAAAAAAATTCGGTGTAAATATGAAAATAAGGCGTCATTTTGTCCGCAAAGATATTCTTGTCCATGCTTTATATGCATTGTACTTCATGTGATACAATTGCGGAAGAAGCATCATCAAATATTTAACATATAATAAAGATTTATATATATATATATATATATATATATATATATATATATATATATATATAGATAGATAGATAGATAGATAGATAGATAGATAGATAGATATAGATATAGATATAGATATAGATATAGATATAGATATTTGTTTCTTTATGTCCTGTGGCTCTTCTGAATGAGATTCTGTGTATATGCAAGTTGTATCTGTGTATGTTTGAGGTAGCGTGATAATATCCCAAATTCGTGGTAGAATCAAGTAGTAAGTTACGTATCTGTAATGCTAAAAGCTGACAAGTAAGTTACGAATTACATTATGCTGATTTTGGCAGAAAGCTGTATTGTTTTTCAATGTGATATTTTACGAAAGGTGATACCATTACGATCATGGTAATAAGGTTTATAAACAAAAACACTGTATTTACTTATGTATCTTACAGTTTAGTCCTCATCGTCATCAGGAATGAATAGCACATTCTCGCATGCTGTACCCTTGCAATGAAGACACATTAGTGAACATCTATGACCTGCCTGCTTACATCCACATCTTCTACTGCAACCACTTTTACAACCACAACTGATTAGGTTAAGCAAATCCTCTGGAGCAGGAGGTGCAGTCATAGCATTTGGCAATAAAGTATGCACAACATTTACCCATCCCCAGTCTCTAGGATTTAACTTTTTACCAAGCCATTGTTGTACCTGGCGATAAGTTCTGAATGCATGCAGGCGTGCTGTGTCTCTGGTTGGCGGAAGAGAAGCGATTTCAAACTTGCCACCAAGAATTTGACGTGTCATAACTTTAGTAAAAAATAGAATGCCTTAATTCATTCAAGTTTTGTGAGTCTGCTCCACCATAGAGTGCCAAGAAAAATGTACCAGCAACAGCAGCAATCTCATCCGCCATTGCGTTAGCATGGTTGAAAACTCTCACTGCTGTCTCGAACAAATTTGTTGTTTTTCAGCAAACTGTAAATTGTTTTCTTCTCTTTTCTGTATATAGCTGAGGTGGTGTCGCAACCAGAGACAGCGTGACAGAAAAGTAAGATATCAACCATTTCTCCCAAAGTCAGTCGTAATTTTGCCGTATCAATAATGAGATCTTAGTTAGATGCATGTCCAGGCATTAGCATGGTTATAGATGCGCCGGAACACGATCTAGCAATAAGCATTATCAGTATATCTGTGTCGTTTGCTACAACTGTCACTTTTGTGTTTACGTCATTTTCATACACACTTAATGCTGTAGACGCAATAACTTCATCTGCATCATTATCAGCTTGAATTACTTCTACTCCTGCACTCTGTAATCGATCAGAAAGAAAACCAATTATGCGACGTTTGTTGGCATCGTTGCTAAGAAAAGCTTACTGGGAGACAGTAGTATGTATCATGGGTGTGAACTGAATGTCTGCAGAACGCTTCAGGTTGCTTCTTCGCTTCCTCTCTTCTGACTTCGTAGTAAGACACTGATACCCGACAAAAATTACAGTGGTCTCAGATGGGAAATGAGTTACAAAGTATGTCACATATGATTGGAATATATCTTCATATATAGCTGGCTTTGGCCAAACAATTTTGTGCAAGAGGAATCCACCGTCTATTAAGAACAGTAACGAAAGAGGCACCACATGACTACATGGAGTAGGTGTAGCTAGAAGATTAGAGAGCATTGATTTCTGAGTTTTAAGCATCGTTGATCCACTTAATAGAGAAGGTGGTTTTGGTGCAAGTTCATATTCCAAATACTTACAGAAATATGTCCTTTCCTTCATAATACACAAAATTCTACAGACCAGCTGTTGTGTGTTAATTGATACTTCATCTCCTCTAACTGTCATTGCAGTATCTATTGAAGATAAAGGTGTGATTTTGTTTTTCCGGTGAAGTTTAAGGTCACAGAAGTTGTTGCCGTATGTTTCCTGTAGTGCTTCAAGACCAACTTCTTCTGCTCGATCACAATTAATGTGCTCGCTTGCAGCCACTCCGGTAGATAGAGATATAAGTTGTCCATTGTAAGCTGTGGAATAAGGATTATGAGCTGAAAACCAGTCCAAAAATTTTCTAAGGTCTACTTCATCTCTCTGTTGACGAAAGTCACGCATTTCCACATGTTGTTCAGATGAAGTGATCGTAACACCGCAAAACTCTTCCAAAGAAAAACAGGGTTTTGTGCACACCGGCAATGCAAGTACCCATCTAGCAAGATTTGAATCAATTATTCCCCGTCCTCTTGTTAGACCTCCAGTTGTTTTAATCGATCTCATGAGGTACTGCTCAATGCACATATCAGTTCACACTCCACCTCAGAATTTGTCTGTGCGACGGATTGTGAAATATCCTCTTTCAACTATTTTATAATATTCATTCTTATCCATATTTTCCTTCAATTTTATCAAGTCTTGTAAATAGGTGTGTGCACTTTTGGCATATTGGATGTTTCTTGTGGCGTGAAAGTGTGACAACCTCCTTTGTATACTGTAAAAATGAGATTTAAAATGACCAGTCCTTTCCGACCATATAAATATAATCATTAACATCACCTGATGGTAGTACTGGATCCATAGTTTGCTAGTTCGAGAAAGAGCCTGCATATATTCTGTGGCTTCTTGGATATAAGCAAGTATGTCTTGAATGAAAGGCTCGTCTGCAATAGAGTGTGGATCGATTTCATTACAGATCAATTTGTTGTGACATTCAAGCAATTTTTCCTTCATATCCTCATTCACATGTTTGCTCTCTTGTAACAACAGTGTAGTTATTGATCGATGAATTAGTAAATATGCTCGCACTACACGGGAGTATGCATGTCCACTTATCATATGGCATACTGATGATGATGCATACACTGTTTCCCATAATTCCTGTAAACCACTTCCAGACATTATATGGCCTATTCAACTCAGAAAGGACATCAGAAGATGGAAGCCTCCAAGTCGTACTACGATCCCGGCCAATTCACTGTAACTGTTTGCTGCAACTATATCCACAGCCTTGATGTACAAAAGCTGGTCGAAAGACACAAAACATGTTCTCTGATTTTGTCTCCGACACTCGTCACTAGCAAAGATCAGAGCTGAATAAATGGTATCTGGATTTGATGGATCCATATTGATGAAAGGAAGGGCATCTAAATGGGATATGTCGGATTCCTGATTTGTACTATAAACTACTTGCATAAATTCATTCCATCCTGGTATAGGTGTTGCCCTCAGCCAACAAGTACTACTCCAAATAGAACTAAGGTATTCTGCAGGATGAAGACATGGTGATCTCTTTATTCTTATGTCCACAAGCGGTAAAACTTGTTTTGTCTTCAATCCTTCACCAAACTTCTTTTTATATTTTTTAATAAGAAGAAATCCATATTTTCCAAAAAACCCTGTGAACCAACACTTGTAGTTATTCTGGGCACTGTTTGTGTCTAAGGAACCGAAGAAACACGAGTAGTACATTTTATACCTCCCATGGCATGAAATGTGTTGTGGCCGTCGAGTGTACGTACATTGAAATCGGTATTGTGAAAAAAAAAACTGTGAAAACCCATTCAATGTCGTACTACGGGTATCACACTTGACTGCTGATTCTTCAAATCGCAACACTTCAGCATAACTTGCAGATAATCCCAGACTATGTAGGATATAAATCAATTGTATTGATTCGTAATGACGATGCATGTAAACTCCAATTGCCAACAGTACAAGTGGAATGAATAATCTTGGTCGGCAGGAACTGATTATTGTTTCTCCAATTCCTTCTAATTTTGGATCACGTTCTTTGTCTTCCTTAATAACATGCTCTAGGAACATTTTTAAACTTAAGGGCATTGTCTGAGTTTGGTCATTACAAAGTGTTTCTAATGGCGGATATTTCTCATTGTCATGCTTTGGAACGAATGTCGTCTCGGATAATTTCTTCCGCTTCTTTGATAATTTTTGTTCTAATGTTCTCTGTGTGAGCGTGTTGATCTGAATACCACATTTCATGAAGTAGTTAGTGCGTAGTGTCACGAGTAGTTAGTGCGTAGTGTACTGTGCTATTCTGTCCTTTCCTTTCAGTAAATGAACGTTACTCCCAAATTTTCCCTCTAATTTCTGTTTAGGTGTCTGAGTGTGTAACCGTTATTATCTTCATTAAATGATTTAAGACGGCCAGTCAACCCTGTCAAGGAATAATTACGCTCACTACTACTGTCAAAAAAGTCACATAGCTTATCAAAACCAGCTTTCGTTTCTGAATCTTCAGGTCTTCCTGGTGTTTTCGTACTTCGGGCGTTGCAGAAAAATTGCGCATTACAGGTTTTGAGGTACCGGGCTTCTGCTGCTACAAGATCAGTTACTGCATTAACACGATACAACACTATATCCCCCCCCCCCCCCATTCATAGTGACGTTCACATGCTCGTTGTCGTATACGCTCAACGAAAGCAAGTGTTGTAACATCATAGATCAACTTGGAATGCCTCCTTTTTGCCTCCTTTATTTTGTGAGCTGTCTTACCACAAAATAAGCAGTCTCTCTTAAAATCAAACACTTCGAAAGATGATCGAAAGTGGGGTATATTTACGAACCTACATCATCATCATCACATTTTCTTTTCAGCATGGCTTTAACATTGTAGTCTCTTCTACAAATGACATGTACAGTGATTTCCGTAGTATCTCTGATAATAGCATCTACTCCGTCTTGGCGACGAATGCTGGCATCGATAAGACTCTGCCTTTCTCTCATCACTAAACAAGTTTTTCCAATATCGAGTTGTTCACTACAAAGAAGACATATCGTTTGGCTCATGGTCGCAACAGCAGTTGCACTATGTCTTCAGAGACTCAGCGAATAAACCTGCAAAATAAAACATAAAAATAAATATTAGATATTTGCATACAATGTATTTTCAACAAAAATAAATCATAACATGGCTATTATAGTGTCTTGACGTCTACATAGATGGAAAATATCTTGATTATTTAATTAAATTATATATATACTCAAATTAGGGTCATATGTAGCTTTCTGTTGTGTGTGTGTGTATTTTACCTTGTATAAAAGGTAACTAGCACAGAAGTAAAGTCTGCTGCGATTTTCGAATATGGCTGCTAAACCTTCCTCCGGACTGTTGGGAATTTTTCCTAGACAATGCCACAAAGTTTCAACTTTATATGACTTTCCTTTATAATTTATTAATTTAGTGGAAGAGAACGGAATCAGTGCTAATATATGAGTACAATTACACAACCACATTTTTTACTCAACAATTTCACCCAATACGTACAATATCTTTTCTTTAATGTGTTTTCCAATTAATTCTCCACATTTTAGTGCTAAAACGAACAGCCTATCTCTATTCTGTGAGAAATTACGCATGATTAAAGATAACGCTGCAACATCCTTCGGCGACCATATTGGTGACGTCATAACTCCGAATCCCGTCATTGGATTTCTGGGGACTTTTCAGGGAAAGATGAGGATCGACCAATGAACAACAACACAAAGCTTCAGCTTTATATAAATTACTTCAAGGTTAAACCCTAATTTGACTGTACTACACCATAGATTGTGCATTACGACTTGAAGCTTTACGTCTGAGACCTCTTGGCTGTTGCAACTGTCAGCCTCACTTTCATATAATTCTTCAATATCATTATTTTTTCTCCGATATACAGAATTTTATCCATAGTAAAGAGATAAGAACAAATGGAAAGAAAGAACGATTAAAAGTAAGACTGTAATGTTTCTACGTATGCATATACGAGGGAAAGTAAATATATGGTTCCCAAACTTGTTTATCCGACGTCCTTCATATACCCCGCATACTTCATACTCGCCCTTCGTAAACCCTACTTACACTTGACGTTTCTTCATTGTTCTTTGTTGGTCTTTCCTCTTTTGCTATTTCAGGTGCAGCATTTAATTTTCAATTCTTCATTAATAATAATAATAATAATAATAATAATAATAATAATAATAATAATAATAATAATAATAATAATAATTCACACAAAATGAAATTTATTTTCAGGGAAATTTCTGCATATATTTCAGTTTTTAGAAATAATTCTTACTCAATACTTACTTTATGTTTGTACGGTATTTAATTTAACGGCTCTTTGTTACAACATTAGTAATATTTGTAAATCGAATATAGTCACATTCGTAGCTTTCGACATCTTTCTTCTTCTGGATGATTGACATACAAGGAGATTTTCGGAAGTGTTACTCACCGATTTGAATGAAACTTTGCATACTTGTAAAACATCGAAAAATAATCGACACGTATTTTTTTTTTTTTTTTATTTTTGCAATGGTGCGGGTTTAAGGGTAGAAACCACCCGTTGAGCGGTAGGAGTGGTCTCCAAGCATAGATAGAAAACAATCATTTAATGTAGAAGAGAACATACTGTCAGGGGGATTTTAGAACAGCTGATGCAGAATCTGATGTCAAAATTACAAAATTCAAAATGGCGGATCCAATATGATGATTACAATTTCAAAAAGTCTTCTGGTTTGAAATGCTTTGTATTTCGGCAAGAACAATCATAGATGGCAGAGGTTACTGTGAGAAGGTTGCAGACCGATTTGAAACCCTTTTCTGTATACGTAATTTAACGGGATGCTTGATTAAAGTGCATCTCTGCACCTCTCACTATTAGGGGTGCTTATTTTTAGTGAACCCCTCGTCTCTCACTAATCGGGGTGCTTATTGAAGTTGAGGCCGTTCGCCTCTCACTAGTCGGTGTGCTTGTTTAAAGTGAGTCCTTTCGCCTCTCACTACGTCAAAACTTCACATATCCTCAATTGTTATAATGATGGATTTATCGAGAAATTGTTTTACAATAACGATATTCCGAAAAAAAAAAAAAAAGTGTGCAATGTTTCAACATCGTTTACACCATTCACACCTTATTATGGAAATAACTGTAAACAAATCTAAAATGCTGCAGAATCTTTGAAATAAAATTTTACGGAATTTTCAAACGCAGATGTTTTTCTTCCAAATAACCGCTTTTATACCACGCATACATAATAAGATTTGTAAGTCTGGGAGAAGAAAACTGATTATGAATCAGTGATTCAATCTTTATTTTATTATTGAGATGTAAATTTATGCTATAGTTCTAGAGAAGGGTAATGTTAGAAAAATGTCTCAAGAAGTTTTTCCACGGCATGAAGAAGGACATATCAAGAGGCTGAATCCTACCAGTTGTTCCTGCAGGAAGGGTTTCTATTTTGAGATACTCTTTTCTTCTTACAATAGGTTCAAAAGTTGATGAATGATCTCTCCACGAATCGGATAACAAAATGAACTTTGCATTAGGCGCTGAGGAAAACCTCTTGAAACCATGATCTCACAAGACTTGTTGTTAATTTCCCCTAATTTGATGCTTTCAGAAGGACATTTTCAGATTTAAAGAGGTTATTTTGGACCATAGTGAGAGGCGAGGGGACTCACTTTAAACAAGCACACCGACTAGTGAGAGGCGAGGGGACTCACAATAAGCACAGTGGATAGTGAGGGGCGAGAGGATTCACTTTAAATAAGCACACCTAATAGTGAAAGGTGCAGAGACGCACTTTAATCTAGCATCCCGTTAAAATACGTACAGAAAGGGGTATGAAATCGGTCTGCAACCTTCTCGCAGTAACCCCTGCCAACTATGATTCTTCTTGCCTAACTACAGAGCATTTCAAAGCAGAAGACATTTTGTAATTGTAGTCATATTGGATCCTCCATTTTGAATGTTGTAATTTTGACATCAGATTCTGCATCAGCTGTTCTAAAATCTCCCTGGCAGTATGTTTTCTTCTACATTAAATGATTGTTTTCTGTCTATGCTTGGAAACCATTCCTACCATTCAACGGCTGGTTTCTACCCTTAAACCCGCACTATTGCCGAAATAAAAAAATAAAAAAATACGTATCGATTATTTTTCGATGTTCTACAAGTAGGTTCTTCATTCAAATCGGTGAGTGGCACCTCGCTCTTCACGTTCCGAGGTTGGTAATCGCTGACGTAGGTGTTAAAAAGATCGAATTCGAGATTTCAACGGATACATCTCATAGTCCCTAGGTAAGGAAA
This sequence comes from Thermobia domestica, assembly GCF_964235325.1. Taxonomy (NCBI): domain Eukaryota; kingdom Metazoa; phylum Arthropoda; class Insecta; order Zygentoma; family Lepismatidae; genus Thermobia; species Thermobia domestica. The sequence continues at coordinate 103,188,016 of NC_137465.1, read as the reverse complement.
AAGTGATTTTTGACTATTTGTCCGTTAGTCCCAATGTATGCACGCTTTCGTATAGTTAGGGTTTTCAACTTTGAAAAATAAAATTAACGGCCCCCATCATAATCATCAAAACAGATAAAGAATAACTATATTTTAGATATGAAAATATATACTGAAACCTGACAAAAATAGAGGTCAGTCGGTAAAATACCGGGCAGTTGGCAACCCTACCCATATGCATACTGTTCAATGTAGCCTATACGCACCAAAATTTAAGATTAACTTTTTTTTTTATACATAAGAGTCTCTCGGGAGGGAGGATTCAATTTTCTTCCACTCCCAAAAATAAGGGTAGTGCACTTAAGAATAAAAATGAAAAATATGATATTCTCTAAAAGAGCTCTAATGCTTTTGTTTATTCTTTTATATATCAGTATTTCACTAACATCCCTATACTGAGCTAAAGATCATTTCCTTACGAGAAGTAATTTATTCATGAGGGTAAATTTTGTTTCGGGCGATTTTCTCAAAAGCTACTTAGGCGGTTTTCTTCATATTTCATGATATCCTGATAATGTGGTATAATTTATTTGTCCTGACAAATTCTACGAAGAAAACACTTTAGGGGTGTTTTCTTCGGCCGATTTTCCCAAAAATGGGTCTGGAAATTTTTGTTATTTCATAAATAAAAATTTCATTATAATTGCGATGTAGTTTAAATTACTTCTTACGAGAACATCTGCAAAACGGTAGTTTGCTCCTAGGGACTAATTTCTTTTCAGACGATTAAAAAAAAACAGGCTATTTTGTTCATACTTCCAGGCACTCCATGTCTCATTAAAATAGGATAAGTTTTACGAGAGTTATTGTGAAACAGACCGACCGACACACAAACACTGATTGAGTCGAATGTTAGAAGCTTCACTACGATTCTTTCAATTACACGAAAATAACATAAATATACTACAACTTCCGGTGTTTATTGCTGAAGTGAGCAATCCTTCCCCTTCCCTCTCACTAATTTCAAGCCCAGACAATGTCTCGAATCTCTGACGAATCTACTGTATGTTCTATATATACAGTATATATATAAGTTCTTTTTTTTTAAATAGTTCTCACCTGGAGCTCACTCACGCAGTGGGTCCTCGGGTCTGAACTTCCCCTAAAACTTAATAACATATATTTGTATACTTTCTCAATAAAACTACACTTGTTTAGCGTAGAAAGTATTGATGTTGCATAAAGATTATATCTTACACTCAATTTGTGCTCTTTCTTTTCTTATATAAAAAATCTAGTTTTATGATTAAATTATTTCTGAAAATACAGGTGGCATTACTGAATTACTTACCGTCTTTTCGGGTGCAAAATAACACCGGTTCAAACTAGATAGACGTATTGCCTTATTGTATTGGAACCCCCAACAAAACTTTCTGGGTACTTGGCTGTTCCTCAATAGAAATGTTCTATGAAATGGGCAAAATGCACTCCCTCATTATTGACAAGTTCAGTGGGATATAAGTTCACCCTTTCCTTCTCGACTAATCCAAGGAGTGCAAATAATTTTCAAGCCCCAAAACACGCGCCACATAGCATGAAAATCTAATATTCTTTAAAATATATAATATTTGTAACCAGGTAGGGGGAGGCGAGTGTCCATGCCACATTACATAGCTAATGTCTATTCTCATTCTTAATTAGTCTTCATCCCACGCACTGGGGGTTACAGAAAAGAACCACAGACATAATATTGTATTAAAATCCAACGAGTTTTACAAAGTGTCTTGGGCTGAAAAAATCGGGAGAGTTGTAATTCAGCTACTTTATTCTTTACTGATCTCAATTACGTGGTGATTGGAAATCCTAACAGGAAATTTACGATATGTTATATCAAAATCGAACATTTTTAATGATAATTTCGTGAAATATATATAGTTTTAAGTAGGGGAAAGAAGTAATATATCCTTTGATTTAAGTATGGTGAGGCAAAATGTGAATAAGATGAAAAACCATCATGGCCGTCTCAGAAAGTCAGCTTTTCAAGATGGCGTGAAATCAATGATAGTGGCCTAATCGGTTCAAGTACATTAAAAAAAAAAAAAAAAAAAAAAAGCAGTTCAAACAAAAAGGAAAGACAAATTAATTTGCTTTCGTTTGATACATTTGTGAATATTCTAATTGTAACACAGCCAAAATTATCTGAATTTAAATATTTAAAAATAAGCGGAGTCCAGAGGAGAACCCAATCAAAATCGAATTTTTACAAGGAACAACACTAGTCTGTTTAAAACACTAATGCTTTGTCTGACCCATAGACTAATGCTTTGCTGTAATCTAATAAAGTTTTCTGGTTTAAACCGTACTTTGGAAAATTGGTTTGTAGAAATATGTTCAAAATTACAATATGGAGGTGAATATTACCTCATTTTACTCTATTATTCTTGACAAATTATAGTCGAAAACAATAGGTTATTTTTGTTAAACTAAAAGAAGATGTAAAAAGGCGAAAAATAATATAATTGAGTCACCATTCTGTAAAATGACATTTTAATTGTGTGTTAAAATAATTACGGGAGTCGTGTACTAAATGGTTAGAAACAATAGAAATAAATAAGCTTGTCGCAATTAAAAGAATTTTAAAAAATTAAATTTCAATATAAATCGTTGATTCTATTTTATAGTTATTCTCTTTGCTTTAATTAGTCATCAGACTTCCGAAGATTTTTTATTTAATTTAAATTAAACCAAAAAAAAAAAAAAAAAAAACATTACTTCCAACAAGGGCGACTGTAATCTGGATTGGTCAAGATTATTAATTTAAAGAGAAGAGGCACGAAACTATCAGTTCAGTTATACGATCACAAATACTACCGATCGAGACAGAAAAAACACTGACTATAAAAATGAACGTCCCCAAGACATATTGTGAAGGTGTCTGACCCATAGGAATATCACTCTCAATATTCAGAATGGAAAACGATCTTTTAGTGTTTTCCCGGAAATCAAAATATTAAGACTATTTTAATATTAAAAAACTGCAAAATGGGAGGGGAAAATTAGAAATATAAATTGAAGAAGGGTAGAAGAGGAAGGTAGAGGAAACAGCACGTAGGCATAGAAAGGAAAATAAACAGAAGAAAGTTGTTACCTCAGATGTCATTCGAACCTAACAAAAACTACGACAAGCGTCGATTTTAAAGCCAAAATTTACATCCATTGGTAGAAACATTTGGGAATCAAAATATACATGGTCACTTGGGAGGTCCTTTGGCTCCAAAGTGCAAGTCCGTGCCCTTAAGTAGAGACCTCACAAAGGAAAATGTTTTATGAATTTCTTTTTATTCACAGTATGTGGCCCAAACCACCTAAGTATGTTGGGGGATGGACAGCAGTGCCTTAATTTTGAAATTTCTATAACAAAAATTGTCCGATACCACAACAGCAACGAAGAGAAAGAATAGTTTAACAAGGGAAGAAAAGTAGAAAAATATTGAATGGGGTAGCCAAAAATAAATAAATAAATAAATAAAATAAATAAATAAATAAATAAAAATAATTTAGAACTAGCAAGCTGATTTTAGGCCGAATCCTTGCTAGTGCTACCACAACGCAGGGGCGCGAACCCTGGACGCAAGATTCCAGATAATTGTACTATTTGAAACGGAAATAACACATAGGGGAGGAGGATGGCGTCTTGTACTTGGAAGGTACCGAAATAAGTAAAACTATATGTTTACTATTGTCTGTCCTACGCCAATCTCTAAAGAAAAATCAACCCAATCATGTACGATTAACGAAAATCTCGAATACTCATTTTAAAAACTACAGAAGAGGTAACGATCGAAATTCCATGTCTTCACATTTATTTAGGTACTACTACTCGAAACTATTTTACTTTATAGAACTCTTTATAGAACAGATAATTAGAAACTCTAACATCAGCTAACGAAAGCAAAAGATTGGAAACTTCTTAAAATCGATTGTTACCAAACAAACTTTACTTCTTAAAATCGATTGTTACCAAACAAACAATAATACTCCTCTACGTTCACACTTCGAAACTTGGATATACCGTTGTCATAGATTAAGTTATTTACTATTTATTTTCATAGGACTGTTAGAAAAGTTACCAAAACGTAAACCCTGGTCGCGAATCTAAATTGCTTTCTTATGAGATGTAAACAGCATTGTTGCCTAACTCACAATATGACTACTACTGCTTATTTGCGGAACGTACTGTTAATAATTATTTACCATTTACATAATAATACAGCAACTTTAGTATATTAACTTGATGAACATACTACGATATATTCTCACAAGTACCGATTAATCACAACCAACACACACAGACAATTTCAGAACTGACGACACAATTTCAAACAATCACTAAGATCCGCTATTCAAACTACCTGAAATCAACTCTTGACTAACTTAAGTATGAACGTAAAGTTTGAATTCAAGTATTTCTGAACTACTACTATTTAGATCAGCACGACTTATATAACATTGCTAACTTACATAATCTATTCCAGGATTACGTACATACCTTAACTGAAGTTATGAACTGGTTGAGTAAATTCACTATCGAATTTTAGGTTATCATTTTCGCTGTTTTGGGCTCTTGTGGGGAGAGGAGGGAGAATAAATAATCAAAACTTTACCTTACATTTTCCGATAATGAATTTGTGCCAAAATATATATTCGGGTTCTTTCCTGAGGGAAAGGAACCATTGAAAAGTAAATTCATTAACCCATCGATATAGTAAGCAAGGAGCTCCCCAAATATGGTTTACACGTGCATCTTAAATATTATCGTAAGACAGAAGAACAAACTAAATACCGCCATTATCCTATTTAAAACACAAAGATACAAAGCTAACTAACTATTCAGGTTACCTCACAAATCGGTTAAATTTCAGAAAAAGGGAGAGAAAAATCACTGAGGGGCAAGAATCTCCAAAATATGTTTTCACTGATCACTTGTAACGTAAAAGATCTCACTGCTTTCCGGCACCTATTATTCTATGACTATTATCCCTAAAGATGGAATCTGTACAGCTGATATTGAAATTTTTAATACCTTTAATATGAAGTATCCTCGCGCACGGAAGACAGGGGGTTCTCATGTATACTATTACCTTTTTAATTTAGCTCCTGCTTTAAATTTGCGTTTATCCTTGGAATTTTTCGGTCCAATATTGTCACTAGATATTTAATTTAATTTCCACTAAATCTGGATTACCTTATTTCTTCGTATTCCTTTACTATTGTCCATGACTTTCTTGTCTTGTCTTCTTCACCAACTATCGGTGTTTTTTAATATAAACATCAGCATTATTAGCCAAGTATGCTAAAAATGTATGTAAATTGAAATGTTTTTACTATTATTGTAACTATTATTGCAAATGGCTTGAGCCGCCATTTGCATTTTTTCTGGTCGACTTTCAAGTCGTATTCCCTGTTACATATAGTATTAAATATATTTTAAAGTATTAATTGTTCGTCAAGTATGATAAGGTAAGTAAAGCAATAATATGTCAAATCCAGGTAATAATTATAATGTCTTAGTTAGGTATTAATGTAGTCAAAATCGGGAAGGAGTTCCAGTGTGAAGAAGAGGGCCAGTTACCCAGTTGATCGGGGTGAAAATATTGAATAAAGTGAAATATAGATGAAATGAATGCGTGTAAAGTAATTGTAAATGTGTATAAGTGTTTTCGTGTTTAAATGTGATGAGTGTAGATGATGTATAATGAATATTTTTCACTTTATCCACTTCCTCTTCAGCAGCTCACTATCTGAGATGTTCACACTTTCACTATCTCCACGGAACTCCTCCATGACTTTCGGAGCACGAATTACGTACTTTTGTATACTTAGGTCCTTGCAGCCACAGATCACATAGCCTAACGGCACATTAGTAAAAGGACGCCATCGTTAAGGCGCCAGCTACTGAGGTCAGGCCAAGTTGCCAATAATAAATCAGAATTTTCGCGAGGAGCGGAATAAAATAGAATAAATACAGTAGTATAAACTGGACCAAACTGGTTTTGGCCGAAATATGAGTCTCATCGGGTTGAGGGGTGCAATGAGTATCTTATCTGACACGGCATTGGTAAAAATTTGAGAAAATTTACATTCAGTTCTTGATTTGAATTTGAGACGTCCATATACGGTAAGGGTATATGAAGAAATAATAAATAAATGAAAAGAAATTATTTTTAATAATGTACTGGTTTCGAAATCCTACTAACCCCAAAATTTCCCTGTTTAATTTAAAACGAAGATTAATATCTAGAATATAAACGATTAATACCATATGAGTTAGCAATATGTACAGGGTGATCAAAAATTTTCACAATGAAGGGACTAGTATTAAAAAAAATAGACTGTTCTCCATTATAAAGGTCTGATTATAAAGATATATCCTAAGTATCATTAAAATCGAATGAGCTTTGCGAGAGTTGTTATAGAACATACATATACACAAATGCCTATTGTGTCGAATGCTAGAAACACACGCTCGTTTCAATAAAAGAAAATACTTTCCATCTTTTATTCATTAATTGTTTAAATTTTCTTTGTTTCTTTATTTCTTTCTTCCTTTCCTTTCCTTTCCTTTCTTTCTTTCATTTTTTTTTGGGGGGGGGGAAGCAAGAACGTTTTAATCAAGTCGTCTCATCTCATCTCGTGGAAATCCTGTCCTGTTTCGAAACGACTGGTCTGACTAGGTTTCGAAGAATCCTGTTTTGTCTCGTAAAAGCAAATGAGTTTCGTTTATCACTATGAAACTAGGACAGGCTTACAAAATATGGGAATTGAATATTGAAACCAGAAATCTATCACTTCAGGTTGAAATAGAAGGATAAGATCGGAGATGGAAGAAACTTGTTCTTCAGGCGCTAAACCCATATCAACAAACAATTTTTCGATATCTATCTATTACCATTCTTGCTCTAAAAGGATCAGAATTGAAACCGGAACTTGCAACAGATGTCTAGATATTGAAACTTATCTAGGAAAATAAAAGCAGAGACAGAACCTACTCTTGTGACACTCAATTCATATCAAAACCGTTTTTCACTATCTATTGCCTTGTTCTTTATGGTCATCAGCGTTGAAACCGAAGTGATCATCTTTGCACTTAAGTTATCATCTTTGAAAGATGGGATTACAGTTTAGCATCTCTTTCAGCAGCGAGGCTATGTAAGACGTGGACCAACAGCTTATCGTGGAATATGAGCCACGTGAATTCCCACGCAGAATCGAATCCGGTTTTCCCGCCCCTATTTTTGAACGAATTGAATCTTTAATCTTAATGAAGCAATACATTGCACTTGCAATAGTGTGCTTTAGCAATAAAACATTAGCACTAACATAAATGTGATTTTCTAATTTTGAAAAGTTGTTTGTACTTGTAATTATTTGGTTCTAAAAAAAGCTTATTATTTTCGTTTTCCTGTTATGAAAGAAAAATAATGCATTACAATTTTCTCGAAATCTTACAACATCTCAGCTTATTACTAGCAGTATAATTACTATTGCTTTATCAAAATAAATATAAAACATTTTATGTAACTGTCTTCGTACTGTCTTAATTCGATACAAAAAGAACCTTTCTAATATTAAGAATACAGAAAGGAAAAAAAAGAGAGAGAGAGAGATTAAAATCGTGTCAACAACATTATATTTAGATGATATATTCTCTCATTGTTTTTAGTGACGAAACAAAGGAAAGAAAGAGAAAATGTCTACTATTTTCTTTCTATTTGTCTTTTCTTTTTTCTAGAACTACTAAGCTGCTCATTTGATCATCAAAAATTTTAAATACTACGAAAATGAAAATTAAAAGAGAAGGAAAGGAAAGAAAGAAAGCTTAACAATAAAACCTAAACTAAGAGAAATCATCATACTGAAAGCTACAGTTTATTCTTTCCTTTAATGTGCAGGGTAGAATATAAAGAAAGCAAATCAAAAAGACAAAGGGATCGAAACTATTATTCTTTTCAAGGAAAGTTTAGGTCATATAATTTCTACTTCTACCCTTTTATAACTTCAATTAATCAAGATATCTTACTTACAAATCATTTTTTCAGTCCTACCATCATAAAACAACTTACTTTAAGTCTTTTCGAAGTTTCTGATGCAAGTTGCTTTCACGAAAATTTCATTTTCTCGTATTTCAGGAAAACTGGAAAACTTTTCAATTAAATATTATGGAACATAACATCAGCTATGTAAAACAAAAGCATACGGTTGCGATTTTGCTGTCATTGACTTTAGTCTTTTAGAAGTCATTGACAATATCCTTGAATTGTGGAAAAACATATAAATTACTGAACATTCTTTTAAAACAAATAGATGAATGAAAAATTATGGTAGGAATAACTAAATGTGTTAGGCTAGTTTATCCGTAAACACACAATAATTCACCACTTAAAAAAATATATAAATATTTTTATATTTTAGACTAATTGGGAAATAAAAATAACATATATTTATATCGAAATCAAAATTAGAAAGAAAAATCTTTCGTGTGTAAGTTTCGAAGAATCATGGCGTTATGTTGGTGGAAAACAGTTTATATGTTGCTCTTATGTCTTAAGAATAGAAAAGCTATATTTTCTGTTATCTTTTCAAATGGGCAATAGAAAATATACTTTCCCATAAAATCCTACTATTTGCATAGAAATCAATTGCATTAGGAAAGTATATGGGAGAAACCGTGTGGAAAAGCGGGATCGAAAATGGAGAGGGATTGTGAATTTAATTTCTAACCTTTTTATCTTTTTTTTAACTTTAACTAAATCTTTTTTTCCTAAGACAAGTTAAAAGCGTACCAATGAGTAGAGATGTATCTGGTATATAAAAATGTGTATATACAACTATTCAGGATGCTTTCTGAAGCCTTATTTGCCAAGAAAACCTTAGAACAACATAAGGTTTATGTTTTGGCACACTTAATTTTCTTCATATAAGAATTTCAGAAACAAACGATAAAACCGAAATTTAGAAGTAATGGTTGTCCTTTCTTTTAACTATTTATAGAGCTCCTAATATTTAAAAGAAGTACAAAACTCTGAGAGAGACATTTGAGTATTCTTGAAATCACTTGCATCTTCACTTTTAACTCAGATTAAAAGCTTATTTATAACTACAAAGATGTATTTAAAAAACTAGATGAATCTGTCTCTAAAACTCAGAGTTTTCTGTGTAGCTCTATTATTATTATTATTATTATTATTATTATTATTATTATTATTATTATTATTATTATTATTATTATTATTATTATTATTATTATTATTATTACTATTATTTGTATGTTGCAAATACCAAGGTAAGGGAATTCTAATGAAAATTACAATCTTCTATATCAACCCGTCTAGTACCTAGAGCAATTTAAAGATGGCACATTGACAAACATTATTCCAAGAAAGAGGTGCACGATGTTATTTTTTTATGCGTCAAGGAAATGAAACCATCCAATATTCATCGAGAATTGGTGGAGGTGTATGGAGAGACTGTTATGTCGCAGAAAAAAGTGTATGTATGGTGCAACACATTCGCAAATGGGAGAACTGCGACAGATGACGACAGAAATGGCAAACGACTAACGGCCATCTCCAATAAGAATGTATATGACGTTTATGCGATTATTCGTAAAAATATAAGAGTGAAGTTGCAGGACATTGTAGATGCCTTGCAAATCTCATATGGTTCAGTGAGGAGTGTCGTCCATGACCAACTTGGCTTCAGGAAAGTGTGTGGGCTGGGTGCCAAAACATCTGAGTGAGGATCAAAGACACCTTCGAATGAGCATTTTTCTGACCTACCTCAAGATATACACACGATGGAAACTCATTTCTTCATCGCATCATAAAAAAATGAAATGAAATCTTTGAGTTTTACGTCCCATGGTTATGCCGGTTAGGCTAAAGGAGACGGTGATGATGAGTAATGAATGAAATGGTGGAATGAAGAAAGTGGGAGGAAACGGGGGAACCCCGAGAAAATCCACTCACACGGTATTTGTCCACCACAAAGTTCACTTGGCGGGGGCTGGGATCGAACCCGAGACCGCATCATAACGGGTGATGATAACCCAGTACCCCAATGGACACCTGAACCAAAATGCCAGATCATAACATAGAAACATCGGTGGTCACAGCCAGATAAGAAATTCAAGGCCACAACATCTGCCAAGAAAACAATTGCTACTATCCGGTAAACCTCATTTCAGGGGTACACATCCCTTATTGTGATTTCCATCAGTAGATTTTCTTCTTCCCTGGAAATTGTTCCACTAGAGCAATCAGTCATACTTGATTTTCCCATGCGAGAGGCTACGCCATTCTCCGCCCTCGCTTGTCATAGTTGTTATCAGCTCTAACCCTTAGGCGGTAAGACTTACACGACTTCATTTCAAGGGTACACATTTTAATTAAACGTCAACTAGTTTAAACTTTACAGGCCATTCAACATCGACACCTTTAAAAACATTACAGAGCTACGTACAACTATTGCTACTTACGGACTGAAAGGATTTCTTCTAGAATGGCATCTGGTTCAAGCTCTGAACTTCTGCCTTACATACGGAGGCAATAGTATTATTTGTAAAAGTGGGAATGATAAGTTATAGTAGATCTTTAACAAATACGAGCATTTATGAAAGTTTGTCAATGCGAAGAAATAGGAATTTTACAGTATATTTTTCTTAATGTCATAAATAATGAAGAGCTCGATTTTCATGTAGAATATTTCAAATTCTTTGTATTGTTAAATGGTAATTCCTTTAATAGTCGAAAAATTGTGAGATTCATATTGTGCATTAGCATTTCCTATGAACGACACATTTATATCAGACATTTACTTTTTTAATTATGAACAGAAGATATATATTAAGTTTTTTGTTTAAAATGTGAAATCTAACAGTGATACTTGGAAAATTGCAAAATTTAAGTACACAACACATACTGGTCCTTATATATATATATATATATATATATATATATATATATATATATATATATATATATATATATATATTGTAATGACGTAGGCTACTTAGTCCATTTTCCACCATGTTTTTTAATATATGTGACTGTAAAAAGTATCAAAAGATAAATTTAAAACAGCACTACTTTTAGGAATCTGCTGTACGTTCTTTTTTAATATAGCATATTTGACAATACGCATATACTACTATATTTATTTAATTTTTTGATATTAATCTCAAATTTTGAATTATAATGGCAACCAATCTACAGTTCTTTTTAACAGGTAAAGAACTAGCTATAGAAGCTCAACTAGGAACTATAGGAAGAAATCTTTGATTCGAGATGGCACTTCGTTTTGGGTAACAAAAGTAAAATTTCACGTGTTTTTGAAGTTCTACATGGGTGGGTTCTGCGATACTCAACTTCGGTAATTACAATTGAAACGGGTCTCAGCCAAAACACAGTTTCAAAACTGTTAAATAAGTTTAGGGAGTTTCTTGCAATGTGACTATTAGAAACCAGTGCCAACATTGGAAATAAGGATCACATAGTTACAGTGGACGAGAGTTTCTCTCAAACGTAAATACAACAGAGACCATAAAATGCGCACCAAATGGGTTGTTGGAGGCATCAACTGCCAACCGACAAACTAGAACTTTTATGGTGTTGGTGGAAGCAAGAAATTGCCGCAACTTTAGAAAACATTATATTAAATAATGTCTTACCCGGCACAATTATAAAGACAGATTACTGGAGAGAATATAGGAGATTATCTGCATTGGGATACCAGCATGATACAGTAAATCACAGCATTAATTTTGTTGATCCGAATGACAATACAATACATACGCAAACGATTGAATCTTGTTGGGCGAGAATAAAACGAGACATTCAACGATGCATAGGGAGGATCACTATCAGAAGAACTGAGTCATATCTGATAGAATATATGGCGCAGTAGATTTCGCATCACTGCAGAACATTTTTCAAATTTCGTAGGTGCCATGCAGTACATGTATCCACAGTAAGGTTATAGACTAAATGAAACAAAATAATGACAAGGAATTTAACAACCTCCCAAAAAAGACGACAATCAAAAAGATCTGAGTTGTTTTATCATTAACATGTACAGACAAGAAGATACAGGATGTCTTCGAACTTTTAAAAGCGCCAATGGAAAAACTGCTTCTGGTTTGGTAGAAAAAAAGATCCATTGTCAGTTCTAAGTCTGAGTAAAGTATGAATGGAAGTTGCAATAAGAAGACAATTGGGGTTCGAATTTGTATTTCCTATAGGTATACATCTTCCTATTCTACATATTTCTTCTTAAAAATTTAAGGATAATAACAATTATGTGCTGCAATTTTTTTCTGTCTTTTAAGGTAAAGCTAAAACATGATACACAGGAGTTTGAACTTTCCCATCACCTTTTATTATAAGTTTCCTCTTGAATACAAAATATTACGAATAAATACAAATTCTAGTTATTTGGAGGTTTATTGGTGAAGTTAAAGGAGCTCAATGACTATGCGTCTTACGACATGTTGGATAGGTGCCTCTCAGTGATCGTGCATCTGAGAGAGGGGAATATGAATTTTCAATGACCAAGCGTCTTAGAGAATTTGATAACTAGGTGCCTCTCAAGACCGAGCGTCTTAGAGAGGCAGTAAAGGAGCTTAATGACGATACGTCTTAGAGCGTGCAGGAAAGTACCTCTCAATGACCACGAGTCTTAGAGAGAGGGTTAAGGTGCCCTTAATGACCAGCCGTCTTAGAGAATTGGTGGTTTGATCAACCAGGCGAGATGCGGCGAGTAAAAACGCAAGGTGAACACTGAGTATGAGTAAATCTTTGCTCCTTGCATCTCAATAAATTGATGAAACAACATGAGATATTTATTTACGCATATCTAACATACAGCATAATAGATTGGTAAACATTCATGGTAATTACATTGTTTTAAAATTGTTTGTTTATATACGAGTATTCTGATAAATTTCTATTAATAAAGGGTGGATCAACTGGTAATTTCTTTTTAAAGTATATGCTCTATTGAAAGCGACAGTTCAGTCGTGCCCAAAGAAGTGAAGAAACACAATGTCATATATCTCCGCGGTATGAAATGAATTGCTTTTCGCTTGAAGAACGTTGGAAAATATTGAAAAGTTATTTCCGAAGTAAGTGTTGCGTTCCCGAAACAGTGCGAAGTTTGAAAAAATAAAGTTCGGTCAAAATAATGCCCCAACTGCGAATGCTGTACGCAAGTTTATGCAGAGAGTTTGTGAGATTAGCATGTTAAGTGATAACACAAGGTATCCTCGGTACGTTCAGTGTGCTAAGTCCAGAATATTGCTACTGTTGCCGAAAGTGTGCCCCTAAACTCAGGAACCCCAATCCGCCACAGATCGCAACAACCGAAAATTAGCCATAGTAGCCTGAGGCGACTCTGCATAAAAACCTCGGATTATTTGCTTACGTAGTAAATTTGAAGCAAAATACCACCTCCTTCGTTGTCCCTTCTCTGTTTGGGTTTTAGAGCAGCTCAAAATAGACGTCGATTTTACTCACAAAATCATCTTTTCGTGCATTTTCATTTCGACTATGTCCACAAGCAAAGCTGCTGTATTTGGAGCACGGGCAGCCCATACGTTGTTGTCAAGAAGCCAATGTGTGTGACTGATGTGGTTGTAGAGTGGGGACATGATTGGCCCTTTTTTCGTAGAAGATGAAGATGCCAACAATGTTAAGGTCAAAGAGTCCTGTAGAAGCATGCTAACCAAATTCGTTTTTCCAGCAATTGTTCCAATAGTTGCGCGAGCTTTGAGTCCAGCATGTTAGCTTACGTGCCACATACGCCGTTCCACAACATCTCTTTTGTACACTAAGTTTATTAGTCGTGTCATCAGCCATTTGGATGATATTGTTTCGCTTCAGCGAAGCTGCTATTTGACACCATAAGAAGATTTTTTTGTGGGGAGCCGCGGTGGTTCAGTGGTAGAGCGTTCACCTCTGGTGCTTGGGGTCCCGGGTTCGATCCCAGTCCCCGCCAAGTGAACTTTGTGGTGGACAAACACCGTGTGTGTGGGTTTTCTCGGGGTTCTCCCGTTTCCTCCCACTTTCTTCATTCCACCATTTCATTCATTACTCATCATCACCGTCTCCTTTAGCCTAACCGGCATAAAGTGGGACGTAAAACTCAAAGATTTCATTTCATTTCATTTCATGTTTTTTTGTGGATGAAGATGATATGCCGACAATCCAGAAACGTTCCAGACACTTAAATGCAATATTGATTAAGGTATTCGTAAAACAGTGTCACATCCCATCAAACTTATGCCGTAGAATAGGTTGACAGGATATACTACTCCTAAGTGAACCGCGGCAGCGATTTAAATGAAATTATCTTCCATTGCTAATCAGAAAATGTATTATTTCCAATAAGGCAACAAATATTGAACCACATTGAACGATTTTTTTTTTTTTGCCACCATCTTTAAAATGAAACCTGCTGTGGCCTACGCTTTTTATATATTATAAGTTGATCAATTTTCAGTAAGTTTGAATACACTTATACTCGTTAAAATGTGCATTCAAAATGGCATAGAACTCCTTTTAATTAATACTTTTTGAACATAAGTATAACTAGTTACTTTATAGTTGAGTCATATTTTGTCGCTACCACATTGAATAAAATTCAGTTTAGATTTAAGTTGCAGCGGAAATTATAAGCCAAGTTAGGGACACATTCCAATGTTTAACTAAGTTAATGAAAACCTTCACAGCACTTTTCTCCCAAAGACAAATGTAGCTGTTTTAATTAGATTTTTAAAACTTAAGTTAAGATTGGTTTGTGGACCTTTATAACTGAGAAATAATGTTCATTTCTCCACGCTGTCTATCCTACACAAAACTTGGAAGTAATCCACAAAGGTGTTATTTATAGTATTTCAAATTGAAGTAATGATCAAACTGAAAATGATATAAAGATTAAATTCTAATTAATGAAGGACAACCTAAAAATATTTCTATCACTTATTAGAATATACCTTGAAAATTAGACCCTCAGGATGAAGAATTAACATAAATTGCATTTTATTTTTAAAAAGTAAGGACACTATGTCGTATGAGTTTAACCGAACGACCCAATCGGGATTAAACTTAACATGGCAGTAGACCTTGATGCATTATAACTAACTTACTAACTAACTCGATGGCCTATGGAACCCGGAGGTTCAATGCCGCGTTCACAAAAGTTCTCCACTGACTTCTATCCTTAGCTAACTGCATCCAGTTTCTACTTTGTATTCCAATCTCTGCGAGATCCATCTTAATATTGTCCTCCCATCTGCGCCTAGGTCTTCCTAATGGTCGTTTTCCGATTGGTCTTCCAGTCAAGACTTTTAAAGTGTTTCTACTTTCTTCCATTCTAGCTACATGACCCGCCCACCTAAGCCTCCTAGACTTGATGACCCTAACAATGTTGGGTAAACCATATAAATTATGTAGTTCCTCGTTATGAAGTTTCCGCCATTCTCCATTCCCGTTCCTCTTGGGTCCGAATATTCGTCTCAGGATCTTGTTCTCAAATACTTTCAGTCTATGCTCTTCCCTCAGAGTAAGCGACCATGTTTCGCAACCATACAGAACAACAGGCATGATTATCGTTTTGTATATTTTAAGTTTCAAATTCCTCGACAAAATTCTCGACGACAAGAGATTTTGAACCGAATAGTAACACGAATTCCCTGCTTTTAGTCCACATTTAATTTCTCCGTGAATATGACTTTCCTCTGTTAATATTGATCCTAGATATTTGAAACTATCCACTTTATCAAAAGTATTATTTAAAATTTTAACGCATCCATAATTTGCTGTATTCCGGTCCCGAAGTATTTCCATGTATTTAGTTTTCTCTGCATTTACTTCTAAACCCATGTCCCTGCAAGCGTTTAATAAGATCTCTGCATTTCTTTCTATTGCTCTCCTATCATCCCCTATTAAACTTACATCATCAGCATATGCCACAACCTGGTGAATACCGTTCAACTCTAGGCCCTGGTTGCTATCTTTGATTTTCCTTATAGCGTATTCCAGAACGAAGTTAAATAATAATGGCGACAACGCATCTCCTCGTTTCAGGCCATTTTCGACGTGAAAGCTCGTGGACAAAAATTTTCCTACCCGGACTTTACTGTGGGATTCATTTAAACATGTCTTAATTAATCTAATTAGCTTTTTCGGTATTCCAAGTTCTGTAAGAACGTTGTATAATGTTTCCTAACCGAGTCGTACGCCTTTCTAAAATCAATAAATAGTTGATGTACCGAGGTATTGTATTCCCACTTTTTCTCGAGTATTTGGCGAATGGTAAATATTTGGTCGATAGTTGATCGATTTCGTCTAAATGCGCACTGATAATCTCCAATAATATGGGGTCAGTCTTGCTAATAGAATATTTGAAACGATTTTATAGGATGTTGACAGAAGAGAAATGCCTCGATAATTATTACAGTCAGTTTTGTCGCCTTTCTTGTGAATTGGAACAATGATTGATTCTTTCCACTCTTGTGGCAGTTCTTCCTTGTTGTAGATAAGGAGAAAAGTTTGTGTATCTTGTTCCACAATTTTTCGCCTCCAGCTAAAATTAACTCAGCTGGAATTTCATTGGCTACACACGGAGATTTGTGTTTCTTTAATTTCTTTATAGCGATATCTACTTCTATTCGGTTGGGTTCTGGAATATACGGTTCTGCGGTGTGTATCTCCTTTTCTCCACACACACTAGTTTTTGGTTGCGTGTTAAGCAAATCGTCAAAGAAATATTTCCATCTATTTAAGATGCTATCCGTGTCAGTGAGAACTGTACCGTCAGATTTCTTTAATATATAAGTACGAGGTTGATAGCCTTTCTTAAATTCGTTGATTCCCTTATACATGTCCCGGATATTTTTAGTTTTACTATTATCTTCAAGTTCCTTAATTTTAGCTTTCAGAAAATCGTGTTTCTTTGTTCTAAAAGTTTTGGAAGTTTCCTGCCTGATATCTGCGAAATTTTGTGTAGTTATTTCATTCGGGTTTTGTAGCCAGCGTAATTTTGCCAGTTTTCTCTTCTCTGCTAGTTTTATGCATTCCTGGTCGAACCATGGTTTGTTCCTATGTATTTCCGCGTGTCACAATTTTTCTTTTCCTGAACTTCTAATGCTATCTCTAATTTCAATCCAGGTATCCTCAACACTAGTGCACTCCGAATCTTCTAAAGCCGAGAATCTATTCGAAATTTCAATCTGGCATTTCTCTCTTACCTGGCTCTCTTCTAATTTCTTTAAATTGAATCTTTCCGTTTTCGGACAATGAATATTACCTTTATTCAACAATAACTTCTCTCGTATTATCTCTGCTACCAGGTAGTGGTCAGTGTCACAATCAGCCCCTCTAAACGACCGGACATCAATTATGCTAGATTGCCTTCTTCTATCCACTAAAACATGATCAATTTGATTATGTGTTTTCCCGTCTGGTGAGTTCCAAGTGTATTTATGAACGTCGCGATGTGGGAATTTTGTACTCTTCACGATTAGGTTTTTGGATGTTGCAAAGTTCACGAGTCTAACACCGTTGTCATTACTTTCCATATGCAGACTTTCGTTCCCTATAATCGGTTTGAAAATATCCTCTCGTCCTACTTTCGCATTGAAATCCCCTAATAGAATTTTCATATGGTATCGCGGGAGTTGGTCAAATATCCGTTCCACTTCTTCGTAAAAACTGTCTTTTATATCGTCATCCTTATCTTCAGTTGGGGTATGTATATTTAAAACAATAATATCACACCACCGTCCTTTAAGAGTAATAAAGGAAAGTCTGTTAGTAACAAATTCAACCCGTTTAATTGATGGTAATATACGTTTATGAACGAAAAACACTGTTTCTAACTGGTGATTTTTATTTCCTTCCCCGTAAAAGAACGTAAAATTTCCGGAATTCACAGATCCATTTCCTTCCCACCTAACTTCCTAAACTCCTACTACCCTATCCTGTATTTCTCTAACTCACTCGTTACGGATTTTAACGCATAGATGCCGAAAGCCCAAAAATCTACTTGCTAATTCTAACCGATAGCTTAGTTCCAATCACAATTTATTTTGTCTCTCTAACATTTATTTTCTTCTCATATTCTTTACAGTCATTCATTAAGTTTTGTAAGTGGATACTTTCATTCCACTTACTTGTTATATGCTAATTGTACAAAGATATGTATTATCTGAGTTAAAGTGTATATATATATAGAAAATCTAATATTTTAAGGTTTATTAATCCAGGCCTGGGCAATTATATATGCATATAGGTTAAAGAGAGTTCTGATATTTATCTTATCTAATTTATATCTGTATATTTTTTGTATACTAATTTTCTTTTTACTGCTTTCTTTAGAGAAAATATTTCTCAAGCTTTAACTCTTAGCTAGATACTGTTTCATTTGTTTTCTTAGTTTAAGTACCGGATACGTATTGATGAACTGAGAGAATTTCAAGGGGGGAGGTTGGTTAGCATCATTTTTTTTTTTCAAATTCTTAATGATCTTTCTTTATTTTAGCTGGGGATCTTTTCGTTTTTGAATTCTGCCATGTGTGAGCAGAATCGTATTTAAGCCAGAGCATTCGCTTGGTACAGGTTCTTCTGACACTCTGGCCTACTTGGTTATGTTTGACCGAAGGTACGTATGTCTGTTGGAACAACCAATTTAATTTTTTTTTTTTTTTTAATGCTATGCTGTTTAACCCTTTGGGGATCTTATCGTACATTTTGTACGATACGCATTTTTCATCGTACATTGCGTTATTTCTCTTCTATTTGAGCTTTTTCGTCCGGTTTTTTTTTGTTTTTTGTTTTTCAAGTCCAGATACATTGTAGAAGACACTACGTATGGTTTCAGACCGTCCTGCGTCCAGACATAGGAGGTGATGACGTCATAATTTTGAAATAGAAATTTTCCCTTATGAACCCTATGTTCATTATTTTTTGACGGGCTTCTTTTTTCACGTAGAAGATTTAAATTTTGCACAAATATTCAGTCCACCGAGTAGTATTTACCAGATTTTTTGTTCCGATGTCAGTGCTAAAACAGGGGGGAACCAGAGGGGCAAAGGGTTGAAAAAAGGGATATTTTTACCCAAAAAATCCCGTTTTTCAGGATTTTCCCGCCTCACATACATGATGGGGACACGTGAGTCATACCGTCTGAAAGGCAGTTCCATTCTGAAGAGAATGACGGTCGAATCATTATCCTAGGGTAATTAGGGACGTCTCAGGGATTTTTTGAAAAATATACTTCTATATAGGGAAAATGGGGCATTGTCGGTATATATATTTTTTGGCGGGCTTATTTTTGAACGTAGAAGATTGAAATTTTGCACAAACATTCAGTCCACCGAGTAGTATTTACCAGATTTTTTGTTCCGATGTCAGTGTTAAAACAGGGGGGGGAACCAGAGGGGCAAAGGGTTAGAAAAGGGATATTTTTACCCCAAAAATCCCGTTTTTCGTCATTTTCCCGCCTCACATACATGATAGGACCACGTGAGTCATACCGTCTGAAAGGCAGTTTCATTCTGAAGAGAAGGACAGTCGAATTATTATTCTAGGGTAATTAGGGCCGTCTCAGTGAATTTTTATCGAAATATACTTCTGTATAGGGTAAAAGTGGGGCATGGTAGGAAATTTTTTTCTGGTGGGCCTATTTTTTCACGTAGAAGATTGAAATTTTGCACAAACATTCAGTCCACCCAGTAGTATTTACCAGAAGTTTTTTTCCGATATCTGCGTAAAACAGGGGGGGTCCAGAGGGGCAAAAGTTGAAAAAGGGGATTTTTAGATCCAAAAAATCCCTTTCTTCGGGATTTTCCCCCTTTACATACATGATAGAGACACGTGAGTCATACTGTCTGAAAGGCAGTTCTGTTCTGAAGAGAATGATGGGCGAAACATGACCCTAGGGTAATTAGGGATGTCTCAGGAATTTTTTTCCCTGAGATCATAGTGTTTTGTGGTAATTTGGGGCATTGTGGGAATTTTTAATAACATTTCTCCAGCCCTTACTATTCAAGATAGAAACTTGAAATTTGGTACACACATTTAGTTTACCAAGTACTATTTATCAGATTTTTTGGAGGTCTCTACGTTCACACAGGAAGGGGGCAGGGGGGCCCAAAGTTGGACAAAAGCAAATTTCCCCTCAAAAATTTCCCTTCGACATCAATTTTCCCTCTCCTGGTATATGGTATGGGTATGCAAGTAGTACCATTTGAAAGCCAGCTCTATTCTGAAGAGAATGAGGTGTGAACCATGATCCTAGGATAAATAGTGACGATGCAGTACCTGCTTGATTGAAAGTCTAAAAAATAGCCCAAAATGCCAGGATCCCCAAAGGGTTAAGGCTGGCAGTTTAGAATGTTCAGTCGTAATGACCGTGAATAGGGACTAGGAATTTTTGTAGATGTGTTAACGTAATCATTTTCTGGGGAGAATTTGTTTTGTTTGTTAGGTTTTTGATTTTTCTCCCACCGAGAACATAGAGGCATAAATTTAGTAGGTTCAAATTTTAGTAATACGAGTATGTTTTAACCTTTTGAATAGGTTAATTAAGGTTTTCTATTTTTGAAATCAAATGGTTTTGGGTTTGAGTACCCTAATGTCCGAAAGCTTGCTTTCTCGGTTTTAAGTTATTTGTTTTGTTTTCCCTGATCCTAACCTATGTTAGTGATTATCTCTTTTAAAAGAGATAAGTTTCTGGTCTCTTTTTAGAGCGATGTCTAATTATTGGTGGCCATTTTATTGTCTCGTAGAGAGAGACTGTTGTTCAGGGCAAGGTCTACATAATGGGCTACTTTATAGCCTCAGAAAGAGGGACTTTTATATTCCTCGAACCTTTCCTCTCACCTTGTAGTGTTTTTAGTTAGGTATCCTTATCCCAGTTCTCTATAGGCCAAGCATTTTCTTTTTGAGTGAAAGAATTGCTTTTAAAGAGAAGGCAAAATAGAGCTGTGCCAATAGCGAGGGCAGAGAAACTTATGCCACAGGACCCTTAAACTTAGAGCATTTTACCATATTAGTGTATCTAGTTAGGAAGTGATTGGTTCCGAGTTCGATCCTTCACAGATACGAGATTTCTCAGTATTCTCGTAAAGTTTTGTCCGAGTTTTAAGCGAACGCTCTGGCTGATTTTTTCCTTAGAGCATCATTTTACGTATAATTAAATTTTCTTCGTTTTGCCAGATATCTTTTTTTAAATAAAAGAATATAAAAAGATTAAACCTGATATTTCGTTCTTTAAAATATAAATTTTTCTGAACTCGGAAAAAGTAGTTAGTTTTATACTCGTAGCATATAAGCATTTGAGTGAAATCAGTTAAGAAGGATTAATTGTACATGTTCACCTGTATATTTTTTATTTATGTAGTATGTTATCAGTTTGATATTTAAGAAGAAGACGAGGAAGTGAGAGAGAGAAGTTAAGGTTTAACAGTAGTGCAATATTCGACATCAACCCATTCTCTCTCCCATAATGGTATAATATATTTTCTTTTATAGTGCAATTTCTAATATCTTACTGGTTTTTGTCTCAGATTCGGTAACAAGTAACATGTGATCTGCAAACCTTGTACACCGAATCATTTAACCCCCTACCGAAATACCATCTTCATTATGTACACTCTCCTTCACTACTTCTTCTAAATATTAAATAACGTTGGCGAGAGACAACATCCCTGTCGAACTCCCCTTCCAATTTCACTCTCCTCTGTGATTTCTTCCCCGTATTACAACACCCTTCCGAACGCACAAGTGTTCATGCAAAAAAAAAAAAAAAAAAAAAAAAAAAAAAAAAAGCTCCTTGCCTATTGGAAAACAGGAGAGGATCGTAGTCCCATAGTTATCACTTTCATACAGAATTGCCTTCCTAAATAGATAAAACTAGTACATTTATATGGACCCGGGTCCGCAATAATCCCATATTTTATCAACTGGCCAAGTTCTGTTTGATTTTGAATTCCCAACCTTTCAGACGTGTTCTATCGATGGAACAATGTCACAAAATATAAATAATAATGCAATTTCATAGTTACCCGTCGAAACCACTCGTCAGTCGGTTTTCTCATACACCTCTGGGTAATGGCCAATTTTTTCTGTTCTGTCAGAAGAAACAACGCGATCCCCTGTCAGTCCTAGTAGGAAGTTCTAGTTTATTTATCCATCAGACTCGGGAGTATCACGTAAATCCCAAAAGATGAAGCTACTTCCGATGTTACCACTTATAAAATCAGCTTGGTTCTGACACAAATTGTTATTACTTAACAACCACGATGCATTCGAATTCGTGAAATCTCCAGGCCTCATAAGTTGATGCCATAGAATTTAAACTGTCATCGATTATCTCTCTCATATTCCCATGTTCATTTTGTGCGGAAGGTTCCGTCCATAACAATATAATAGTCGGCGTTTCTGCATTTCTGTTATTATTTCGACAAGTTTTCGTTATATTGCTCTCCGTCATAGTCACCATATTTTGAGATACTATAGCAGAACTCATGGCTGTTGGTACGTGGACTAGTTTCTTGTAGATCATCACTAGTTCTGATAACTTACGATGAGTGGTATTTCCCGCCTTCATCGCTTCCACTTCTTGGTGAAGTTCATCCAGTCCTTTTGTCATTTCTTGGCCCACATCTCCAGTATCTTCTGTGTTATTTCAATCTATTGCTTACGCATTTAATTTTTGTCAGCTAAACTACCAATTTTCTTCTCGGACTCCCCATGCTTCTCAGTGTTCTTTGCCTCAAGACTTTCAATATTATCGATTCTTTTTGTAGTCTCCTTCTCTTTTTTCTGTAGTTCCTCTACTTTTTCTACCTACCTGTTCACTGCTCCGTTGAATTCTCCTTTCACCTCTACCTTCATGTTATTCATATTTTTGTGTATTTCCCTCACAGAAAATTGAAAGTCCATTGTCAGTATGTTGAAACCTTGCAGTAATTTTTCATAGCATCTTCATTTATCGATGCTTGTCCCATTATCACTTCTGGAGGTTTCTTACTAATCATGCTCTCCAAATTTGTCTTGATTTGACTTTCTCTCAAAATTAGTTCGACTATCTTCAAGTTGTTTCCTGGCCATCTACTTTGTTTTTCAAATTCATTAATTACTGTTGATTCAGTTTCACCATCCTTATCTTTGTCAGTTTTCATAGTTTCAGAGTACATAGATAACAACACAATTTACGTATTTCTATTCAACATACACACTATCCATTTCCTCAAATTTATAAACAAAGCTGCATAGTCCGATGAATTATAATACTCCCTTCATCCCATCTATGGCCGGATCAGAATGCATTGTCTTTTAGGAGAACAGCTGCTCCAGAAGTGCACAGTAGGATGTCGAAAGGCCAGTGATGGCCCAATTATGATTTGGGAAATCTTCACATGGTTATTCGTGGGTCCAATAGTATATGGAGTGCACCCTGATGGCTCTTAGCAATTGGCAAGTCATTGCCAATCATGTACACCCACTTACGCCGCATATTTCTAGCTGGCAATGATTTCTATCGCCAACGCTCCATATCGCAAGGCCAACGTTGAGTTATGCTTTGAGGTGCACAGTGACGAATTTCAATTGGTGTAATGGTCCCCAAACTCACCCGATCTTAACCTAATTGAACATCTTTGGGATGTCATTAAACGTCATTGAACGTCGCGGAATTTACAGAAATCAAGTGACTTTGTGTGCAGGTGTTGTGTGCCATTGCCTTCAGCCCCTACAAAGGCCTCATTGCTTCCATACCAAACCGTATTGCTTCTGTTCTGCGAGCCAATGTGGATATGCCAGATATTAGGTAGGTCGTCATAATGTTTTGGCTGATCAGTGTATATTTTGTGGAGTAAAATAGAGAAATGGGTCTAAAATTATAAGTATTGAGCAGATTGAGGTTAAGGGTTAAAGTTTTTATAGATATTAGGGAAATGATTTGCTATAATCCATTACAGTCAACGGGCTCCATGCTTCATGCAATGAGCTTATCATATGTCCACAATTATAGACCTATAATAATAGAAATGTCACTATATATATTACAATTTTTCAAAGAAATGAATGTGGGAATTGTACGAGAGGAGAAACACTCTACTTAATAATATTAGGAACACGGTAGACTTGTCCTATCGTTAAATATGACTATTTATATCAAAGTTTTATTCCTGTCTTATGACCGTTTCATTCTGTTCGCAGAAATGTAGACTTAGATAGTTATTCTTTTATTATTGGAGGTACA
Organism: Thermobia domestica; assembly: GCF_964235325.1. Lineage (NCBI taxonomy): Eukaryota > Metazoa > Arthropoda > Insecta > Zygentoma > Lepismatidae > Thermobia > Thermobia domestica. The sequence continues at coordinate 103,163,713 of NC_137465.1, read as the reverse complement.
AAATGCTGTACATCTGAAAATACTTAAGAGGTCAAAAGCAAGTATCGTGTTTTTAAAAGAAGTATATTTGTAATAGTAAAATCCAGGTTAATATTTAACGTGTGAAATATTGTGCTATAAACTTTATAACAAGAACGAAACGTAATGCATGTTGTTATTTTCAAGATTGATATACCCCTACGTAAGGTTCGTAACAACTCTACAGTGCTGATCTTTCTAACGACCACTATGAAATCTCTTCTTCAGCATTAACAAACTGTTGAGTAATGGAAACGTAGTACAAGATACCAAGGCATAGAGAGATATTTTATTTGTGTTTTATACAAAATAAAGCTTATGCGTTTTAGTTTGCAATTGCAGTGCAGGAATAATCGTTCTGTAGTGTTCCAGAAGTAAATCTACAAACTTCCTTCTTACGCAGTAAAAATGCTTTATGGAGTCTTGTTCCGGGAAAACATCTAATTGTTGAGTAATAAATGAAATCACATGCGTCCATATGCACGTTCGCATTGTTTCGCCCTATGCACCGTGTCTTCATTAAGTTCATGTAAAATCTGACACTCTTTTCCTCTTGTTGTTAGGAGCAACAGGGTAAAGAATAAGGTTGCCAGTCTCCCTACTTTTTCCGTGATAGTCTAAATTGTTGACGAACTTACAGTCCTGAAAAAAAAAAAAAAATCGAGACAACTATTACGTCTTCTATATGTTTCTTATTCGTTCTTCCACATGATTTCTTTAGATTGGATTGTTTCTTTTTCTTACTACAGATATTTTGGTCCTATTTACTTTCTTCTTTCACACTGATTAGTGTTTTTCGGGTTAGGTTAGGTTACATTTCAGAGAATAATAACAGAAAAGACCCTGCTCTTTTTTTTTTTTTTTGTGATTTCTGCTTTATTTAAGAGCACTACATAATATTGAGTCTAGAGTAGGGTGACCAACCGTCCCGTAAAAACGGGATTGTCCCGTTTTTCGCTACCATTCCCAGTGTCCCGAAAAATTCTGCCGGGACGCCAAAATGTCCCGTATTTACGTACATTGGGTACAAAAAAAAAACCTTTCGAATCGCTAAAATTTCCTAATTTATATTATTATTTTTGAAGCTATATGATTATATTGGAATATGTCTAATTACTGAGCAACGTCATTACGACGTTTGCGATATTGGATGTGGTGGCTGCACTGCTTTCCCTCCTAGGCCTCCCCACTCCACACACGACAGAGCAAGGGGCTGAAAGTTTTATGAAGAACAAATCGTCGCATGAGAACCAGAGGAATGGAACTCCAAAAATGCGGTTTTCGTTTTCTTAATGTTTGGACATAATTTTGAAAGCCCCACTTAGTGTAAATGGAACGTAACGCCATTTGTTCTTCTTGTCGATCATCTGTTGTAATGTAGCTCAATTACCATCTTATTAAAAACACATCTTTCTAAGAAATTAATATTTTTGTCATCTCGCCTGTAAACCTACGAAAATGGAGTTACGTTCCTCTGGTTCTCATACGACGAAATGTAACCTACTTTTACTATCTGTTTCGGTCGGTGGAAAATTGAGGTGCTGTCATCACTACAGTACAGTGTTTCCATGATTTGACTAAGATGCAACACACTACGAAAGGGGAACGAAGGTACAGAACTGTAAAAGTGAAACTAGAAAGAAAACTAGGTGTAAGTGAAATAATGTTTAAAAGTAAGAAAATGCAAATAAAATGAGTTGGAATCCGATGCTGAGAGTAATTATAAATCCTGTCAGTGACAGATTTGAGCGCTCATATATTTTAAGTAATGTTTTCAAATATTTCATTTGTTGTTAGCTGATGATAGTTAGTTGTTATCTAATTAATTCCAGAACCTTTTCAATAGATTTAAAACGAAAAATTGTAAATTTGCCCTTTTTTGTGAGAGATACAAAAAGAGAGAGAGACAGAACGAAGAGGCTAAAAAATATATTTACGAGAGCAATCTATATAGAAATAAAAGGTGTCCCGTTTTTTCTAGTTGACGATTTGGTCACCCTAGTCTAGAGGGGTCTCTAGTTCAACCCCAAGCCGTTGGGCCGCGGTGGCTTAGTGGTAGAGATTTCACCTCTGATGCAAGGGCAGGGGTTCACCTCTGGTTCAATCCCAGCTCGCACCAAGTGGATGTTCAATGAAATCTCAGAACAACATGTACGAAGTGCACTCCATGCAAGAAATAAAAATTTGCGAACTGCAAAAAAAAAGTACTCTTGACACAAATGCATCAAGATACTTCAGTGAGTGAGTTTTTCAAAGAGCAATGATACCAGCATTCCTTGGAACAAAGTTCAACTGCCAAAATACCGTGCTTTGCTGGAGAAATACTACGGACGTCGAATTCCTGACGAATCCACTCTTCGAAAGTGTTATCTCGAAGTTTGTTATAGGGAAGCTATAGATACCATTAGGGCAGAAATAGTTAGTTCATATATTTGGATTTCTGTGGACGAAACAACAGACGTTTTAGGACGTTATGTAGCAAATTTAGTGATTGGAAAGTTAAGTGAAGATGCTCCATCTAAATCCTATCTTATTGCGAGTAAATTGCTGGAACGCACGAATCATTCCACGATTGCTCGCTTTGTAAACGATGGTCTTAAAGTGTTGAGGCCGGGAGGAGTTCAGGAAGAAAAAGTCCTTGTTCTCTATGCTGACAGTGCAGCGTACATGTTAAAAGTGACTAGAGCACTTACAGTTTTTTTTTTTTTTTTTTTTTTTTTTTTTTTAACCCTTACTTAATTCATTTCACCTATAGATATATGGCCCATGCTCTTTAGCGTGTTGCTGAAGAGATGAGAGACAACTTTTGCGAAGTAAATCAACTAGTTTCTTCCACGAAAAAAATGTTTGTTAAGGCACCACAACGTGTTCAAGTTTACAGAGATCAACTGCCAGACGTGCTACTTCCTCCGGAGCCTGTGCTAACGCGATGGGGCACTTGGATAGAGGCAGTACATTTCTACAATGAACATTTTCAAAAAATTAAGCCTGTTGTTCATTCATTTCCATCGGAGTCTGCTGTGTCAGTTGGCATTGCTCAGAAACTGTTTAATGACTCAAAAGTAGCGTGTGATATCGCATACATAGACAGCAATTTTGGTTGGCTACTTACAAGCATTAAAAAGCTAGAGACTGTTGGCGGCCTCTTCCGGAATCCATGGAAATCATAGAGGATGCAAAGAGACTGCTGCAAGGTGTGTGTGGAGATGTAGGAGAAAAAGTTCGAAAGAAACTAAATGGAGTGCTGGAAAGAAACCCGGATTACGACAGCCTATTGGCAGTGTGTGAGATTCTCAGTGGTGAAACAAGAAACCCATTTCCTGAAGATATATCCCCCAACTACATCCCCCTGTTGAAATGCGTTCCTGTTAGCTCATGTGATGTGGAGAGATCATTTTCTGCATACAAGAATATATTATCCGATCGCCGACAAAATTTTACTTCTGATCATTTGGAAATGTACCTTGTAACCCATTATGCAACAACACACAGTTGAACTGCAGGCACATCTTTTGTAAGTACTTTATTTCAAATCAAAAATGTTCATTAGTGGAAATATTCTTCAATCTTAGTTCATCTGGTATTGTTTAAAAGATATAGGACTGCTTTTCCCTGCATGAAATAAATATATATAAAACAATACATTTCGTCTTAAGTTGCTTTTAGTATTTAAATTTGTATATTGCGTATAATTCATTTCAAGATTGGGCCGTGGTGATGGATGCGCATTTAGTTTAAAAGGTTCTAGGTTTGAAACGGGAACACACCACACCACATGGTCAGTGGAAACCTACACAACATCCTAATACGAGGTGGTGTAACGAAATTAGGTAGCACTATGAATATCTTTTAAAAATATATATATCCATAACAGATTGTTAAAAATTATTAGAAATACCTTTATCCAGCAATGAATCAACAGTTGTTGATAATGGTATGTATGCGTTTCAAATATAAATAACACTCACCACTACACTCATGTGATCTCAGTTCTCATTCTTGACATCTCAACATTGAGATTAAGAAATAAACGCTTATACCTTGTTCTGAGAGATCATACGTTCAACCCTGTAGCTGTAACAATTTCTATAAACAAAGATAGTTAAACTAAAATTTACTGTTCCTGGGTATGTCTGGATATAACAAACGGTTCTGCGAACTAGAAATATTTTAAAAATCGGTTCTAGCGAACTGGTGCGAACCGGCTGAATAGCACCACTGGTGTTAATGAGAAATGCGTTAAAATCATTGTGTATTTAGACTACTTGAGTAAAGTACTGAAAAGTTACGTCGGAAAATGTTAATACTAAGAAAACTTAAATTGTATTTATTTATTTGCTTATTTGCTTTTCTTCTTCTTCTTTTTTTCGAAAGGCGTAGGGTAGATCACTAAAATGGCTTATGAAGTGTTCGAGACTTCAGATTTAGACGAATTCTATATATTTAAAAAAAACGAAGGGAAAGACTCAAAATATTGCCTACAGTAGCACTTGGGAGCATTTACCAGCCTGTTATATTCTGCGCACATGATAGTTACTATAGTAAATCTAAATAAGTCAATATTGAACAGATGAGATTTAAAAATCTGGATATTTTGACTCAACAATGTGCATAATTTTGTTACACGACTAAACGAAAACATAAAAGAAAGAAAAAACAGCTTGAATTGGGTGGTGAATTTTTATTTATTTACTCAAGGGATGAGATCTAAAGATAAGCTTTTCAGGTTTTCCGATTCCGACAACTGGCAACCCTAGGAATGAATATCTAGAGCAAAACCAATAAGAAGACTTGAATGAAGAGAGATGGGAACAACTCACAAACAAATAGATTTTATGATTTTGTGGGTAATTTCATTCACAAAACAATTTTCCAAGCAAAACATTATTGGCAAGCATTTAATTGCATCAAGACGAAATGCCGGAGAACAGCACGATCTGCACAGTCAAACGAAAACAATAGGCTATATATGGAAGTTGATAACGTTCTTGTTTACAAAAGATAAAACTGATTGGAAGTCGTTTCTCAACACTATGCAAAAACTACCGACTGTTGTTCCTAAACCAGGAACTCACACATATATCAGTGTTTTAACTATGAACAATACACTATGTGTTTGGAAATGCTTGCGAGATTCAGTGCTGAATATCTCATTTTGTCCTTATAGCCATCCGAAAGTTCACCTTCAACTTCTCTATTTTGTCCATCATCGATAGAGAGCGAGGCAGGCCCGTATTCAGCTTAAAAATACCGAAGTTTGAGGGGGCCCGGTCGAAGTTTGAGGGGACCCGATCCAACCACATTATAGTTCATCATTTTATAGTTCGCTTGTAAGCCTACCGTGAAAATTTTAGGTGGGGCCAGTAAAAATTTAGGGGGGCGGCCCCCCTTGACCCCTAGATACGGGCCTGGAACGAGGAAACATGTTTTTTTTTTTTTTTTAATAATCAGAAGTCATTTTGTAAATATAATTATTATTAACAAATCTATTTCCTACTACGCAATTTGTCGTTTACAATTAAATATATGAGAGCAAAAGCGCGAACATATGAAATTCCCATCTTGAGACGCCATTTTGAAAGTGAAGCAGGCATGGGATCGATGAAAGCTTTTAGTTTGTTGTAAGAATTGCTCTGATATACCAACTCTGAAACTTTAGCTCTCAGCTAATCGGTTGGATACTATCGCCATATTTAGCATATCTTTCTTGACCTAACTGCTTTAATATTAGTTTTTTTTAATTTTATCTCACAAAAAAAAAAGTATAGTTTGTATTATTTTCTACTTAACCGGCCATTTTATGAAAGCATTGTTTTAAGTTTCCTTTAAGGTTATGTATCTTGTTTCTGTCTGCAAAGTAAAACAACAAACAACAACAAAGTAATGTGATCTTCATTATATATATATATATATATATATATATATATATATATATATATTACTTAATTTAAATTATAAAATAACTGCACTGTTGGAGAATCGAAATCCATCAACAAATGAAGTAGATCAAGATTTGGACACCAACATATATAAAGTTGTCATGGTATTTCCATTGTATTATGTTTACAAAGATTATGTATCTCCAAGGCGATGGATAGGTATTTCCTGGCCTTTGATTTCTTTCTTTCTATCTTGTTTTGTCACTTCAGAAGATGAGATTTGAAGAAGTGAGATTCACTATGTTTACAGGTAAAAAAACTCTCTTTTGTATTCTTCCTTATTTCCAGCCACTTCTCTGCCTGCATTCTCATTTTAATATAACTGCGTCACACAGTATCTGGAAGATGGCTCATGTTAGTTCTTGGAAACTTGTTTCTCTTCTCACCTTGACATTTTCATAACACACTAGAAGCTTTTCTTCCTTTTTTTTTTTTTAAGGTCCTTGTGTATCTTCTTTGAAGCAGATTCCTAAGGCATTTTCTGAAGCATTCAACAATGTTTTACATCTCAACTTCCTGTGGACATAGGTTTAACTTAATTTCAAGTTGGAGAAACAAGAATGAGTCAACCTAATGTGACATTGAAAACAATTATGATAGATTAGTAATGCTCTTAATATGATTGTACAGAAATATTTTTTTAAGACAAACTTGAATAACGTGCTTTTTTAATTGTTATACATATTTATCAATTGACAATAAATGTGCAATTCAAATTATTATAAATTACCAAATAATCACGTATACATATATAGATGAAAATAATGTACAAATCAAGTATGCTATGTCGATATTAACTAACTAACTCTATCTCTATGGGCTATGGAACCCGAAGGTTCAATGCCGCTTTCACAAAAGTTCTTCACCGACTTCTATCCTTAGCCAACTGGATCCAGTTTCTACTTTGTATTCATATTTCTGCGAGATCCACCTTAATACTGTCCTCTCATCTGTGCCTACGTCACCCTAATGGTCGTTTTCCGATTGGTCTTTCAGTTAAGACTTTGAAAGTGTTCCAAATTCTTCCATTCTGGTTATATGATCTGCCCACCTGAGCCTCCTAGATTTGATGATCCTAACAATGTTTGGTAAACTATAAATTATGTAGTTCCTCGTTACGAAGTTTCCGCCATTCCCCATTCCCGTTCCTCTTGGGTCCGAATATTCGTCTCAGGATTTTATTCTGAGATACTTTCAGTCTACGTTCTTCCCTCAGAGTAAGCGGAAATGTTTCGCAACCATACATATAGAAGACATGATTATCATTTTATATATATTTTAAACTTGACGATATTAGCTACAATTGAATAATGTAGGTACGGCGGCTCAGTGATGGTCAATCGATCTGTCTGAGGCGTTAGGGTGGTGGCCGTCAGGCTTTAGAGGCTTAGAGTCCTTCTGAATGAATTTAAATTTTCCTCGAATTTTCTGTGTTCATGTTCCTGTCGCATTGGGTTGAATAGAAAAGAGAATAAAGGTGATCATGGAGACAATTGTCTTGGTTGAGGCGAATTTAAACAAAACCAATAATTTAAAAGTGGTAAAGCTTTCATCTTTGGATATATTCCGATTCCTCAATTCGATCCCTGAATAGATGAGTTTGTGTGAACAACATTGTGTCTGTGAGTTTTGTTGAAGTTCTCCCGTTGCCTTCTACAGTCTGATTCTATCAATTATTTTGTACTCACTTACTTTCATTAACCATCCTTATTCTTTAGCCTACAGGATATAAGCGTGAGGATGTAAATCTTAAATAATGCATTTATTTTATTTTTCAAATATATGAATAGTTTGCAATAAAATTCTTGTTTATTAAGTATAAAATGATGAAAAAGATTGATGAAATGAGAGTAGGGGATGGAAATCAGAGAACTCCGCCTAAAACTTACTGACAAGATGTTATGCAGCACCCTAAATTCATGTTCATTTAAACTGGGCAAAAAAAAAAAGGAAAAAAAAGGAAAAAAGAAAAAAAAGAAAAGAAGTCAAAATCCACCAACGAAAGCAGATGTTAAGGTTCAAAATGACATTACATAAAGCTACACGGAATTTTAAAAATAATCTATCCTATGTGAGCCTTCCGATGGGTACACATGTGATTGAAGGAACGTACCAAATTAACCACCAGACTCAAATATTTTGTGTCACTGGGTATCACAACATTTCAGCTGCTTTTTACACTCAATTGAGCTTTAGGGATTGCGTTAATCTAATTTGCGTATATTTTGATTTTCAAATAACCCCAAGAGAAAGGAGTCACAGAGGTAGAAATCATGTGAGTAGGGTAGCCAAAGCATTCTTCCTTCTATCGATTGTTATCTGTAACGTAGAGCAATAGTGCGGTCGCCAAAGTGTTCGGCAAGGATTACGTGCAATGGAAGAAGAATGCTCCCTTTTGTGATCATATGAATGGTTTTAACAGTACCACCCTATTTCACTGAACTTAACTCATGTAACTTTGTGTGTGCGTGGGTGATGCGATCGTGTCTCGTCTTGCACGAACTGACATGTCGTTCAATATCACACCGTCTTTGAACAACTACAAGCACAAGGTAGTGATAGTCGACAGTGTGACATACAAACATATAGTTCATTAATGAACACTGGACCAATGAACGTTTTGTACGCGAAACACACACTGGATAAAGTGATTTTTTTCATTACGACGTTAAATAATTTTCCTGTCTCACATTCTGAAATTCTGCTTGTTCACCTAGCCACTGAGATGGAAGTGAGACTCGTATATGAATGATATCGGTTCCAGCTGTAATTTCTTATGTACTTCTGAATGATTTTAACAATGCGGGGACAGGTGGTGTTATCCTGACATCAGTTCTTTTGGAGGCGAGATAGTTGATGGGGAGGAATCTATATTGTAAATTTTGATTTGGCATGTTAGTTAAGCACTCTCCAACTGCACCAGACTAAAGCTTCAGTCATGATTTGGGTTAGCTCCTGCTCCTCATAACCTCTGTGTTTCATACTTAGCCTTTGCTTTCATTTAGACATTATGATAGATTTTCCCTTCCTTTCTCATTCTTGTGCTCAGATCGTTTCGTTTCATTTACAAGTAGCCCTATATAAAACAGTAATGGACAATACTCGTATAATACTCTGAGGCGGCGATAAAATAAGAATCACACTTAGAAGCCGTTTTCCATGCTTTTCCCATAAACAACTTTGCTACATGTACAAGGATATTATTTTTAAAAAAACTTTGTTTCATTCTGGGGATCCTGCTTCTTGTTTTCACATGCCTACGCCAATTACGGATTGAGCCACTAACATTTGAAGGTAACAGGAAGTATGTATTTTTTATTTAAAAAAAAAATGAAGATATCACCGGCCTTATCTTGCAGGATTGGCTTGGTATCCAAAAGATTAACGAAAGTATTCTCAAAATCCCGGTTCAAGTACATATATTAAGATGGCTATTACCTACATTTTTCCTGTTACAAATGATATTTTAAAAAGGAACAAATCAAACATTCTTATTCGGTGATCCCATTTGACCATCATTTATATAAGATATGTTTCTTTGAAATGTGCATCAGTAAATTTCAATCAAACACTTTCTTGTAGGCCTTATATCTGGAGAATTATATACAGTGTAGCCAAACCCTAACTATCATTTAACTCAGATGATGTGCATACGTAGTGCAGACGTGTAGAAAGTACGAAAACTCGATTTAGGGGCTGTTCAAAAATTTTGTGATCCAAAAACTAATTATTAGCCAACTTCACAATTTTCTGATCTATTTTATTCTGGATTATTCCTAAAATTCTTGGCCAATATCGCAATCTTTTGATCCATTTTTTTTTTATCGTTCCTAAAATTCGTATCAAACACAATATCTAAAAAGTGCAACGCTAAGAACATTCATCAATTTCTCATTCATTTATTTTTAACTTTTTCTATTTCTTTTTTCAATAATTTTGAGGAAGTCAAGAATACCTTAACTATGTACTTAATTTTCTAGTACTTTCGTAATACTAGCCTATTTAGTCACATGATAAGCGTTGTCAAGATGCTCCTGCTATCAGCAGAACTTCTTCAAAACAGTTATGACGTAATGCAATTTTCGGCGAAGTACTTATCAACAAAACGGCACTTAAGAAGCACTGGTTATCTCAATAAGTTTACTGAAACATTGAAAATTTAATCTTTGATATGGGCATTACTTTGAGAATATTGTTTGATACATTATTGTAGATACATGTTTCGTAAGTTCCAAGGTCATGTTTTACTGTGGATTTCTTTATAGGATGTCGATTCACAATTTGTGGCGTAAACTAAGTAACGACTTCCTTGTCCTAGCTGAGGTTCGAGCTACGATCTTCTGATTAGACAGTCAAACACTAGTGTCTCAGTCCTAATCCATTGAAGTAGATTGGCTTCAGTTGATCTCAGGCAGAAAAATTCTCATCTTCAGCTCTATACTTGTTGTCACCATGTTATATGAAAGGAAACATACTAAAACGTCTTAATAGATTTTCCGGAACGCAATAACATTCTGTACATGTGCTATGCTGTTGAGAGGCTATGTCTCTTTTTCAGAGAAAAAAGAAAAGAAAACAGAGGGTGACGAAAAGTGTAATTTATCGGAGCTCAAGTTCGCCATTTAAAGAGTCGTATAATTAAGTATAGTCAATGTAGTGTAGTGCAATCTGTGGATCGTCGTGTTCTGTAATCTTGAAGGGCCAATCAAGTAGTTAAATGTTTTGAGAAAGTGTGGAAATGACATCTCCCGCTAACCTCCCCCAAGCCTTTGATAGTGGAACAAGGGAAAGTTGTGGTTGATGCACCCTTGCTGGTTGCCATGGTTACGATTGAGATAGGGAGAAAAAGAGATTGGAAAGAGGGAAGTTTGTAATAGCGCTCAGACCTTACTTTTAACTCTTTTTTTTTTTTTTTGTCTGTCTGGTTGCGCGTAACCTAGGCAACACCTATCGAGGGGATGAAACGAAGGTTGCCAACCTACAGGATATCTCACAAAAGATTAAAGATAGCGGATGTTTCAACTACGCAATAATATTTTATTAATATCGCTTCATCAATTCGGCGATATCTTTACAAAAGTACATTGAAAATGTTGATTTTGATGGAACATCTTGCTGTTTAGTGCTTTTCCTGATACTCTTTACATACGTATATTTTTAATATCCTAGTTCATTAATGATTAATGAAGTGACTAAATAAACATATTAAAAACAAAAATATACATCATTTGGCTCTGAAATAATGCACAATAGTGAACATTACAACGAAACTGACGTATATAACCAGTGGCGTATTTAGTGGGGTGGCTTCCGGACTTAAGCCCCCCCCCCTCGAAATCTTACTTAGTATAGTAAAGTAAATTAAATATCTTGCAGAATTTTCACATTTCCAAGCAAAGCCCCCCCCCCCGAAAGTTAGAAATCCCTCCCGAAACAAAATCGTAAATACGCCACTGATAACCACTATCTCTCTCTCTTATATATATATATATATATATATATATATATATATATATATATATATATATATATATATATATATATATATATACGTATGTATGTATGTATGTATGTATATGTATACAGATAGATGGGTAGATATATAGATATAGTAGATTTTTTAATACTTCCTAATTCAATTGAGAGATTACAGTGAAGATGGAATATATCGTACTCTTGGGATTTAATATATCTTAATTGAATGCAGCAAACTACTTCTGTCTATCTGTTACCGTCTTTATTGATATAACAATCAACATTGAAACTGGAAGTGGCTGATATCTACTACTTTAGGCTTTAGTAGAGATATTAGAATGAGGATGGAACATATTCTTGAGACGCTTAATTGATAACAGAAACATTCTATGATGATCATAATTAAAACCGGAAGTTGTTCACTTTGTGCCAATTTTCGTTTTAAAAGAGAGATTAAATTGGAGATGGAATACTTTTTGAGACGCTTAATTGATTGCAAAAAAACACCACTTCTAGTGATATATTACCATTTTACTCTATAACGGTTAACGTTAGACCGGAAGTGGTGAATTTCTACTACTTCCGGTTTAAGTAAAGAGTTAAGAACGAAGATGAAAAGTATTATTGAGACGGTTAATTGATTGCAGAAAACCGATTCTCGCTATCTATTACCGCTTTTGATCTATAGTGATAGGGATGCACGAGAGACGTGACTGAAAATTTTATGCGAGACGCGAGACGAGACGCTAGACGAGACTCGGTTAAGTCTCACATGAGAAGTTTCGCGAGACTTCTCGGAGTCTCGCAACATTTATGAATTACGTTTAATTGTATATTTAGTGATTTTACATTTATTGAGTTTTCTAAGTTGAGCGTTAATGCCTCCAGGAACAAAAAAGTGATTGGGGCAATAGACATTTTATGAGATTTATTATTATTCAAGGTTAATTTTCAGAATTAAAGCCTTCTTTAGTTTCTAAACATCATTAAAAAAGAAAAGCTTTGTAAATTGGAAATTTGCATCGATTTAGGACTTTATTTTGCGACACAAACACACACGCGGGCGCACACGAATACATGAACTTCTGTTTATGTTCTGAAAAGCGAATAAGACTCCCTATTGCTTCGAAATGTGATATTTCTGTTGTTTCTGTCTTTTTCACATTACTACTAGCGATTAATGTTGGGGGATGGCGAGGAAATCCCCTCTCGTCAAAGTTTATCCCCGGCCCGGCTCGCAGAAATAACATGATATTTTTACATGGAATAAGTATTTTCTTTCTATATATCAGAAACATTCCCCTCTAGTTCGGAAGTTTAATTCAAGCACTGGTTTCGTAGGATGGCCCTATAGGTTTGGTGGGAGATTTTAGGGATGACTCTATATCTGTCAGTAATTTTACTTTCTAGATCTGGCAACACTATATAAGTTGAAAGCGAAAGTTGATAAAATGTGAAATCTGGCAACACTGCAGTTAGTTCAACTTATATAGTGTTTGATAGAGGTAGTTCAACTGTATGATCTGGAAATTGATCCAGAAAGCTTTTTTTTCGTATCAAGTATAGTTTGCTGGATATTTTGATTCTTGCAATTGTTAACATATTGCGTTATCCACAAGTCCGTTGACACAAATAATGTTATTCCTTGGTAGCTGGTGTAAAGGGAGATAGGCGACAATAGATGGCAGTACTGTTCTCCTACATAAGTAACGTATTTTTATATTTTCTCTGCTGTTTCCACAAATTTAATGCTAGAGAGATTAAACTTTCTGAAAAGAAAACTCAAACCTATTCTAAGGGAACAATCCGTGTCAATTTTGGATATCGTAACCTTAGAGCATTCCTCGGACTAGAAGCAGGCAAAGACAAGGTTCAAATCCGGTTAAATAAAGACGAATAAATTTATATATAGATATAGTAAAAGGATCCGGGTTTGGTTCAATGAGTTCAGAAAAACATATACGGAAACGTTATATTCTTTATATCCTAATTACATTGGCGACTTTTGTTTTCGGGGCAAAAATGTGCCCGCATGGCATACTGAAAAATATTGCTGGAGACCTCTAAGCTGGAAAACAATGTTGGATACAGCAACAATTTATGCTGGTTTTGCTGTAAACTATGCTATTAATTTGACGAAAATTAATGGTCCAGCAATCAAATTCCAGCACAACTTTTCTTTTAATTTGGAGCGGAGGGGACACAAGTTCGGATACCATGTTGAACTCTAGGTTCCGTCTCCTTAGGATGTTATGAACATTCATCCCATGCAAAGCAATAGCAAACCACCATGGATTTACCTCGCCAAGGGACTTTTAGGTCAAATACCTGTCTTCGGACAGAATATCATATCATCATTCATTAACAGCCATAGAATAACACATTGCAAAATTTTGATCCAGAATATATGCGAGACTGCGAGACCATACGAGAAAGTCTTGCGCGAGACGCGAGATGAAACTCAAAATTTTATGCGAGACACGAGACGAGACTTCACATTTGCGAGACGAGACGAGACGCGAGGCGAGACCAACATTTGAGGCTGCTAGACGAGACGAGACTTTTTCATTTCTCGTCTTCTCTCGTCTCGCGTGCATCCCTATATAGTGATCAATGTTAAAACCGAAAATTGTTGATTTTTGCCACTTAGTATTTTAGTAGAGTTAAGGAGCAGATGAAATGTATTCTTGGGGTACTTAATGAATTGTAAGGGACAGCTTTATATTGCCACTTTTGCTCTGTACTGATCAACATGGCTTATTTCTACCTCTTCCTTCTAAGATATCGCTCCATCAAGGAACACAATTCCTAACATTTTAACCTCTACACTCTGACCAAATTTGGTGCTGATTCATAAATTAATTCTTGATATTGTTTGTCTCCCGGACAGGATAAATGTATGAAGAAGTTTTGGTGAACCAGACTATTTAGAAACAAGTTGCAGTGTCACATGTACACCACGCGATGAAGTTTGGTTTGTATGGCGTTGTATTTATTCAATTAATATTGAAACAGAAAGTGGTAGTAGAATTATACTACTTGTATTTTATAGAACTGATTGGAATGGAAATGGAATATATTTTTCAGTCGCTTAATCGATTGCTTAACACCGCTCGTTTTTACACTATATAAATCAAGTTTAAATTCGGCAGTGGTTAATTTCTGCTACTTCCGCTTCAAGTAGAAAGTGAAGGACATATTCTTGGGATAGTTAATCGATTACAGAAAGCCATTTCTTGCTGTCTATTACCGTTTGTTCTCTATACTGATCAACATAAAAACCGGAATCGGTTGATTTCTAACACTTTCTACTTTAGTAGAGAGCTAAAGATGGCGATACAACGTATTCTTGTATCATATAATAGGTGAATTATCACTTAATAGTGTATAAAGTTTTTTATTAACATGGAACAGAATGGACAATTAAAATAATATTTTCAGTGCGAATATTTGGTACGCGGAAGGTGAGAAAATAGTCAAAGCATCCAAAAATAAGAATAACATGAGGCCAAAGTTGTGTGAACTGGAAAATAAACTTTCCCACAACAACCTATAACATAACACCTAGCTGACCTCGATATGTGCATCTGTAATCTGATCTATTGTTTACAGGAAAAGTTAAAAACAAAATATCTGGTGATGTTCTGGTGGACAAATACACGGATTTTCCAAAACTGATCAAAAAAACAAAAATAACCTTTATATTTGTATACATAACAATAATATTTATCAGAAAACTATAATTTGGACATTTTAAGATTCAAAAATATAGTGCCAACTAGTTGTGACAAACAAGGACATTTACGAGTATAAAAAGATAGATTTCATAAACCAAAAATCATTCTTTCGGAATCGATCATTCATTCGGCTTCCACCATTTCGGATTCACTTCGTTCCGTTCAGAGCTTCGACATGAAGTCTCTGAGTAGCTGTCGTCAGGACATTAAATATAAACTCAAAAAGAAATTATAACTAATGTATGGTATAGTATAACAAGTCAAAATTATCTATTAGCAATTTACATGCTTTTGTAGTTATTGTATGCTTCTTTCTTTAGTACCGTAATATATATTTGTGCATTTGACTTATATGTAATTGTTCCTTTTATTCTGAATATTAATTAATTACATTATGCATTCTTATTATTATTTTTATTCAATTTCTTCTATTCTACTATCTGTCACATCTGAATGAAATGTCATGGATCATTTGGGTAATGGTCTTCATGTGACAGGCAATACACTATAACTCTAATCCCACTATAATACCCGTTCCATTATTGTGGTATACTAATACACTTTACCCATTACAACGTTAAGATTCAATTTTATATTTATTTATCTTTTTATATATATCTTACTTGGTACGCTTAATCGACTGAAGAGGAACCTTGTTGCTTCATATTACTGCTTTTGCTTTCTATTGATCAATATAAAAACCGGACATGGCTTATTTTGATTTTGAAGAACAATCCAAAGCTAAATCCCAGTTCTTATGTTTAGTGACAGATTCTGAGAGTGAAGCTGAACTATCGAAATAAATTAGAAAAATATTTAGGACTTAGTAGACGGACATATTCAAAAAAGAATCATCATCATATATTAGTGTTACAGATGATTTGATAATCAATAACATCGGGAACGGAAGCTGCCACCTCAGTCAGTGGAGCAGTAATCATAACGAAACGAAACTCCACTTCTGTATACGAAAAAAAAAAAAAAAATATATATATATATATTGCCATAAGTATTCGATTAGAAAGTTTAAAACAGCAGCCAAAATATGCACCAATACAGAGGTGTGCAATTTACAGCATTACCAACAATAAAGTTCGTACTGTATGAAAGTGCAGCACCTGTCAAGTAGAGGTCTGCACGGGCCGGAATTTTAGCCCGAGTCCGGTCCAGCCCGTGAATTTACAATGGGATGCCCGGCCCGAGTCCGAAATATGTTTTAGCATTTAGGCCCGACCCCGATAATCAAGTGAGCCCGAATTACAGAAATTTAATAATTAACACAAAATTGTATTTTTATTTACAGCAAAAGCTCTCCAGAAAGAACGGTCCAATATTTATCGTTGTACAGTATATTTACAAAGTTAGGCCCGAAAGAGCTCGAGAAATATGTTTGTATATTTAAAAATTTACGGCTCGGGCCCGATGTGATATATGTTTTGTTGGCCCGAGCCCGTGCAAACCTCTACTGTCAAATGCCTTTGCGTTTGCGCAAGGAAAGAAGTGCTTCCAAGAAAAAAGTTATGTGCTTACCAACTTAAATCCATATAAAATATACAATTAAAAAAATATAATTTAATTACTCCCCCAGTACATAATCAGTTTTAAAATCGTGATTCCATCAATCGTCAAAACATACTATTCTGTGTTTCTTCAAATTTTACAATATTTTATTTTACACATGCAAACCAATTACACTCATAATAAAATATTTAAAAAATTAAAACAAAAAGTAGTAAATTACTGAAATGTAAATCTAAATACCGCTAACAATAAATTGCAATACCTAAACTATCTCTATAATATCTTTAATTTAATATATTTTACTATTGCAGAATACAAATATTTGTAAATACTGAAATTTTTGCGTTAATATTATTGCATTATTCAACTTCTAAAGATATATAACATAACAAGCTGTAAACATGTTTTGAGGGGGAAATATAGATGTATAATGATCTTATGGATAAGGAAAAAACACGAAAGAAACACACAACCAAATCTCATTGAAAAAAGGTTATAAATCAAATAAATAAATCAGATCTGTGCCAGGACAAAAACGCCATTCCCTATGAAGAGATTGTGCTTGGAAGAAACTTCATATTTCCATAATCAGTACTGTAAAAGTTTAGTTGGATAATTATGTTTTCTCCCTTTGCCGTAACGGGTAGTAACGGCTTAACAGTTACCAAATTATCAACGATAAAGAATTTTGCGATTTTAGGCAAGATGGAAATTTGTATTTTGTCTAATCCCATCTCGCCTTAAATGTTGATTAGGGAGTTTTTATGTTAATGAGAAAATTTTTGTACTACGTTAATAACCATCAGCACAATGAAATTGTGAAATCATGAACATATTTTAATAACAATGTCTATAATGTTAATTAACCTTTAGTAGCAATCGTACATATGAAAATTAATCTAATTTCAATACCGATTGCTTCTGCCAGCTACACTGAGAATATGAAAGAGTGATTTCTAAAATAAAAATAAAATTATTAGAATTGGTTTCGAGAAAATAGAATTTTTTATTTTCATTTTATGTTATGTTACTCTTATCCTTGGAGGAAGAGCTTAAATTCGAAAACCACTCTGTAGAATATCAAGACAGTGATGCCAACTTGGAAGGTTATAAAATCCCATCTCAAGAGGCAGAAATTCTCAATTTCTTCTTGGATTTCCCACGCTATACCAATAACAACATTTTCTAAACTTAGAAAACATGAACAGTGAAATTAGTATATGTCAGTCATTTTTTTCAATATATGAGTGAATTATTCAAACATTCCGATCGTTTACGTTTATCGAACAGTTTATGAACAAGTATTTTCCTTAATTGAAAGAGACAATTGAAAATGGTGATAAAAATGAGTACATTTTGTTGTGAGTTTAGTATTTCCTTCACGCTTTTGTGCCATAATCTTTTACTAAACGTAATAAAACCGATAAATTCTATTTTTCAGTCATTTAGTAGGAAAGATTTGGAAGTAGGACGTTTCTCCTTTTATTTTCTTCCACTAGTTTTGTCCTTTCTTTCATTTCTATCCTTTTTTTAATACCAGAGTACAACCAACGTTCATTGGCACTTGTTTTTCGAGATTCACGTCACTGTATGAATCGTTTTAACACTAACATGCATTTTATGGTAACAAACTTTGACAATTAGCATTAATTGCAAGTTTATTGAAGACTCATTTGTCTACTCGTCGCCCATACCCAATTTTGTTGGCGTCAATCGAATGATATATAAAAAATCCATAAATCCTGCTTTTTTTTTTTTTTTTTTTTTACGAAAATTCCTTTATCTCATTTCAAGAAATCATTAAAACATTCCACAGTATAGGATTTTCTCCACGGGTTCGCATGACTGTATCAAGAAAGCCTTAGAAGTTGACATCTAGGTGTTTTGGTACCAATGGAAAAATAGACGACTGACGAACAGACAAACAGACATGAAAATTAATTCTTTCAGTATATATAGGCCATGACACTGTAGATTGATTTAAATATTAAATTAAATTTTGTTGACTATCATCTCTTCTCTTCTCATTCAGAAGCAACAAGTAGGAAATTTGCAATATGTTGATTGAAGTCTAATAAATCTTTTGGAAGTTATAACGGAGACGATCGTCAAACCGTTCAAGACATTGTTTTTCCAACTTTTAAGAATCACCAACTCTGTAGCAACTTTATGTGTACTTTATATGAAACTTTTATGTGTTTTACAGCTAGTGATGCGGTGTACTGTACAGGCAAGCGATATTATTATTATTATTATTATTATTATTATTATTATTATTATTATTATTATTATTATTATTATTATTATTATTATTATTATTATTATTATTATTATTTTACCGTTTACCAATTTCACTATATTTAATAAAAATCCCATTTCATTCCTTAGCTATTAACTAATTTTAAACGCAAGCAGTAGGCATGATTAGCAAAGCTCAGAACAAATATAGACAATATTAAAATAATCAAATATTATAGTTATGAAAGTTATTGTGAAACATACTTTTTAATTGGAGGAAATGTCAATTTACCCCTTTATTCTCACTGACTTTAACTTCATGCAATGGAAATCATTGAGAACACTCAGAGAGAATATGCGCCATATTGCTTCAAAGTCAAATCTATAATTTTAAGAAAATTATCTTGTAACATATTGTAAAATGTCAAGGAGGAGAATTAATTCACTCTTTCATTCTTGATAGACTTTAAAATGAGGCAGTGGGGATCATTGATAAGTCTCAGAGAAAATATAGGTCATATTACACCACAGAATCGAATAATTTTGATAAAAGTATACAGGTAAATTATTTCATCATATTGTTTAAATAAGGAAACTTTGAAATTTGAGCAAACTTACTCTTTTGTATCCGCTAATCCTTGAACTATTTCAATCGCAGCCAATGTGTTTGTAATAGTATTCGGTTACTTTCTTATTCTTCTTTTCATCAGCAACCATAGACGCTTGAAAAGTATACATCTTATTTTTTTTAAACCGTTTCGAGCAGCGCAGACAATTTCTCCTGAACCGACAGATGACGTACAAGCATGACTATCATTGTTTTAAGATACGAGTAACCGGTTTTGGAAAAAACCGAAATGTCGATATTCGGATTTCGGTTTTTATAGAAACCATCCTTATTCCTTACTCTGCGATTATATACGATATACTGTACGTTAAAATATATGCAAAGCACTTGAATACAACACTTATCATCTACTATTTATACTAGAGCACATTCCAAGCAAAATGATAATTATTTAATTTGTTTTCTTTTTTTAAAAAAAAAAGAAGAAGAAGAAGAAAGAAATAGTTAGACCGCTATGGAAGACAAACAGCCTGGATTTATGAAATTACGTTTACTCTTTAGTATTCCATTTTCAAAGCACATGATGTCATTAATAGATATTAAGATGTATTTCTTGACGGGCCAAGATAATTCTTAAAGTTCTGTAGTATTGTGTAAAACGTAGAAAACAAGGCAGGATGACTCATGAATTTTCTTTGTATAGGATTCCTTTGATTTCGAAATCTGCTTACACTATTTTAATCTGCCTAAAAAGACATCTGACGTTACAATTAATTCAGCTTGAGGAATTTTAAAAGCGTTACTTTACAGCATTTGATAGAAAATAGGAAGTAATACAACACTATTGAAACAAGAAAGTGTTAAACGAAACCTCTGCGTTCGATTCTGATTAGAGCAGAGGAAGAAGTTTTAATCAAGAGATGTCTCCGTGCACTGGAATACATTAGCGCGGAAACTCTAAATTGCTAATCAGGGAGCACTTATTTCCATGAGTGGTTACTGGAATCCCCCCCCCCATCTACTGCCAATTTCATAGTAATCGTTGAGCCTTCAAATTCTCGTTCTAAATATACACAAAATAAGCCAAATAACTTCTGTTAATGCCATATACGTATTTCCTACTTGGAAGCGAAGCACCATATTGTATGTAAATACAACAATAATTTGAAAAGTTCTTGAAATGAAGTAACACTAATATTTATAATTTCTGATATTCCGTTTATTTTTCATTATTAGTCCCTTAGTTTCAGTACAAAATTCGGCCGAAACCCCGCAGCCAGAATCTCCTCGTCAAAAAGTCTTGCCTGAACAGAACTTCAAGGGGTGAAGTCTCTCCTGGGAGGAAACCTAGCCGTCTAAATTTCTCCATAGCGATTCCTTCAACGTAAAATGAAATGAAATGAAATCTTTCAGCTTTATGTCCCACGTTATGCCGGCTAGGCTAAAGGAAACGGTGACGATGAGAAATGAAAGAAACAGTGGAATGAATAAAGTGGGAGGAAACGGAAGAATCCCGGGAAAACCCACCACGCACACGATGTTTGTCCACCACAAAGTCCACTTCGTGCAAGCTGAGATTGAACCAGGGAACCACGCACCAGAGGTGAAAGGTCTACTGCTGAGGCATTACACCCCTTTTATTGTAGAATGTTTAAAATATCGCTTTATGTGCTGTATATAGCCCTGTCTTTAAAAAAAAAACAACCTACAGTGAAACCCCCATTAACGGACACCACCATAATTCAGACTTTTGTTGTTGTTGTTGTTCTGGCAAAAATATATGCATTATTACAGGACAAATCCTTCTATTTCACTGACATCCTCAGATACGCACACGAGCAATCTTCTTTCCTCCAGCATTTTAGTAACTTTTTCACAACGGAAAGGAACTATTCTCAATTCAAACCAATTTAGCTCAGGAAACTCATTTTGCAATTTGAAAATGAATCTGAATATGTTGAATAGAAAATTAGTTTAAAATGATCGAGCCGTCCTCCCGTGACAAGTTAGGCAACGTCGAATTGAAAGAGGAGGAAAAACTATATAAGTATCCCCCTTTCCACCTTAAAAGCGGAATTCTCGAAAATGCTGGAATACGCGAGTAATAAGCGCTCCATTTCATGTCGGCTCTGATTAGCTGTCTGACATCACGGACCTGATCATATGATATAGTGCCACTCTAAAATTTGGCAAAGATTTTTTAGATCACTCCCTTTAAATTTTGGAAATTGTCAAAATTAAAAATGTTGGTAGTATAAGACCAGGTTATGTATCTCTGTAAGTTAGAGTGGGCCATTTCGTCCTCAGCTATGGGCAAAAAATTGCCAAAAATGCATCTACGAAATTCGTATGTATTAGCACGTGGTAGGTTATTGACCTAAATTATCTTCTATGATAAGTATTATAGTATTACATGATCCTAAAGATGGATATAGGGAATATTTCGTTTTCATTGGACAATGGTATCTTAAATTTCGATTTTGGGGTATAGGAATTCGATTTCTGGGGCTTTCGGTATCTATGATCATGTTAGCCCGTCACGTATGAGGGATGACGTCCGTCGGTGATCACATTATTCGAGAAAAGGGAAGAAAGAAAACCTTAGGGAAGAAAGGAAGCGGCTTGGGACCTATACGTAGATACCATCCTGGCATTGCCTGGTATGAATGAGGAGAACCCAGGAAAACCTCATTCAGGATGACTGGCCTGAAAAAGCTTTTTACACTTTTTCGACCGAGTGTTAAATTTCATGAAAAGTATGTTATCCTACCCCTTAAATTTGAAAATTTTTAAAACTAAAAATTGGTTATTGTTCTCTAGATCTTCGGAAAATACTTCTGTAAATTTGGGTGATTTACTTTGTTCCCTTCTATACATAAAAGATTGCGAAAGGTACATTTAATCACTACGTTGGTTTTTGTCTTAATTTATACGCTAAGATGCCGCTTTATTGCAATATATGTGATCGTATGGACGAGTACCAGAATCAATTTTCTTACCAAATATAGAGGGTAAATAAAGAAGATTGAACCTATCTTTGGGATGTTAGATCAATTGCTGAAAACGGCATCTCGATATCTTTTACCATTTTTGCTCTGTGAAAATCAGTATTCAAGTCGAAAGTGATGTATTAAATTTGAACTACTTCCGGTTTTAGTGTAGTGTTCGAGATAGTAATGGTACTTTTTTTTTTCAAATGACTTTATTTCGAAAAGCTACTTTGATAAGTACCTCGCCAATCGCATAGATGGTTTACAATAGATATGAAGATTAAAATGCTTTTTGCAGGAATATGATAGCTCAAACCGTACTGGAGATATAGAAAAAACGTTAAAGCTTGTAACAGTGCTAAAATTATGTAATTCTGAGAATTTATATTTACACATATCAGAAAAATATTGTTGTAATGTTTTAGAAACAAAATACACCAAAAATTGTTATAAGAAGTTCCCACGAGTACATTATTTTTTAGCAACATATCAAATTTTGATATTTTGATATTTTTTCGCATCTCTCGAATGTTTTGGGAAATCAAATTACTGTAAACGGCATTATGATCTTCATGTCCATTGAAAACCGTATAGTAATTGGATGTAATACTTATCTAAACATTTTATTTCGAAATAAAGTCCTACGAAAAAAAAGTTGAACTTTCAATTCCTGTAGGGGCTGGTGCACCTACGTAGGGAGTCCACCGGATCCAGATCTCCCTCAAAAATTTCGTAATTCAGTATAGATCTGTATACTTTCTTGATAGAAATATACTTGTTTAGCAGAGAAATGATTAATGTAGCCTAAAGATGTTATCTTTCACTTTATCTCTACCCTTCCTTTTCTTATGAAAGGAACCTAGTTCTATTATTTTTTCCTTAAAATACAGGTGATAGTGCTCAACAATTACTTGTAGTCTTTTCGAGTGCAGAATAACACCGGTTCAACACTACATTGACAGAGTGTCTTGTAGTATTGGACCCCCCGCCCAAACCTTAGACCCCTCCCAGCAAAAATTTTGGGCGTGCCTGATTCTTTGTACCTTTGTTTCTACTTGTTCGAAATACGCGATATAATGTAATCGTAATATTCAACGATTAAGGTACTTTGGATGTATATTACCCAGTCCGCCTCACTTTAGTTATTACTGTTGTAGAACCCTCCAAAATTTGGTCGATTTTCAAAGTTAGCAATGACATGATTCCTTAATTTGAAACATTGCATGGAAAATATATTATCGCAAGTTTTCATTTTATGTGTAGATTTGAAATATGTAATAACCTGAAAAAATAAAACTTTATATCCGGTTGGCATCACTGTTAACATTGTGGTATCCCAGTGTATAGTGAGCCATATTTTCCTTTTCGATATTTACATGGTATATACATAGTAAGTTTGTTGGTCCAGAAGCAACGTAGCATGTCTTTGCCCCCGTTAACCTATTTTCCGAAAGAAAAAAACATGTTTATTTTCGGTCTAGTATATACTGTATGTACCAAGTTTGAAGAAAATCAGATGACGAGAAACATTTGTGAAGCTATCTCCTTTACACTTTCACTTTTTGACTTGAAGGGTTTTTGTCCCAAAGTCGTCAATTGTTCAATTTTCTGGTATTCAGTTTTTACGTACGGATTCCAGATAACTAACACACGAAAAGTAAAATGTCTTCAATGTCGTATCATTTTTAACTCATTAGTCACTCGGATTATGAATCCGAGGTTCCTGTAGGCTTCATAATTTATTGTTTCTATATGTTGATTAAACGTTAACCTATCATCAAATATTACTCCCAAATCTTTCACTAAGTTTGATTTGTTTAAACTTGCCCCCCACTAGAATGCGAACATTCGTAAGAAAATCCTTTCTTACTGAAGGTCACAGACATACATTTGTCTACATTCATCTGAAGTTTGTTTTCTTTACACCAATTCATTACATTATTTAGATCTCATTGTGATAAATAACAAGTATTCTCGTGTTTTGATTTTTGCTTATTTTGAGATAAATATGTGACAGTAGTTTTTCTGAGTTGTAGTACAACACGGAAGATCATTGATAAAAAGTAAAAAAGAGAAGAGGTCCTAAGTTTGATCCCTGTGGAACTCCTGAAATCATGTTTTTTTAAAAAAAAAAAAAAAAAGAAAAAAAGAAAGAAATCCTTTATAGAGAACGGACTTTCTACGGTTATGCAAGTAAGAGGAAAAGAAATTGACCATAGCAGGGCTAAAGTTAAATTAAACTAATTTATGTAGTAAAACATCATGTTGTACAGTGTCGAAAGCCTTACTGAAATCAGTGTATATAACATCTACGTGGCCATTGTTGTTCAAAGAAGAAACTATAAAGTCTGTAATAATACCTAAATTTGTAACTGTCGATCTACTTTGTAAGAATCCACGTTGATGTAACGAGATTGCATGGCGAACGTGATTTAGTATTCGAACATACAGAACACTTTCAAATATCTTTGCAAACACGGGTAAAATTGTAACAGGACGAAAGGTTTCAATATTGTTTTCCTTTCCCGATGTAGGAATTGGGCGAACTATTGAGTGTTTCCATTTGTCAGGAAAAACATTAGTTTTTATTGCAAGATTAAATATTATACTTAGAGGGTATTTAAACATATCCAACATGCCTTAACAATAGATGGAGGAATGTTGTCATTTTCCACTGATTTATTGATTTTTATTTTTTTGATTGCCCTTGAAAATTTCTTTTATGGTTATCTCCTACACAAAAAGCATAGAATAGTATTATTATCAATAATATAATCAAATGAATGACTACTATTATCAGCTGACGATGCTAGTCGAAATACAAACTGAAAATGCTAGGAAAAAGCATTTGTTATCTCATCATTTTTGATCAGGCTACGTTCCTGGTACAACAATGGTCCAGAAGAGAGATGTCACGCTTTACTCTTAATATAGTTCCAAAATTGTTTTGGGTCTTCCTGTATGTTGTTTTTCGTTCCTAAAATAAATAATTTATACTCCCTTGCTATTTCCTGTTTCACCTCCTTCCGGAACTTACAAAACTCATTGTAATGGTATTGACAATTCCCCTTTCCCTTCAACCAAAAGCGCACGGTGATACGATTTCTTTTTTATTTTTTCTAATATACTATTTGTAAACCAACAAGGAAACATTTTCGTGTCCCTTTTCTTCAGGTAATACTTCTGCGAAAGTATCACAAATTATTTCGTAAAACTGATCCACCACTTTATTTACATTCCTTCAAGTTCCCAGGCATAGCCAGTTAATTTCACATAAGCCATTGTATAGTTGCCAAAAAAAAAAAAAAAAGTCCCTTTCGAAACTTGAAACCCCAAATATTTTTACGAGATTTCGATTTTATTGATCGTTTACACAAAATATTTATGAGGAGATACGATGGTGCATGTTGTCTTTTACAAGAGGATGCAGCTCTCTTTCTACAGTCCCATTCTCAAGATTAGAGAGTACGAGATCCAACTTTCTACCTAAGCTATTGCACACATTATTACTAAGGAATATTAGGTCATAAAGCGCTAAAATAGAAAATTATATAAATTTTGATATTTGCCTGTCGACTTAAGAAAGAAAATTGCGTTCCATTAATTTGAGAATAGTTCATATCACCCACTATGAGAATAATACAGCCTGCTTCACAATTGCTCTCAATAAATTGAAAGAAGCATTAATCATTTGAAAGATGTTTTTACACTTGTGTATACTGTAAAAACACGGCAAAAGTGTCAGCAATAGTACAAAGAAATGAATGCTACTATTATTCTAGTATTTCAACTTCGTGGTATATCGTTAAAAAACATTACAAGACTAGTAGTTTCGATAAATAGATCGCTACTGTGTTAGACACACACAGATTAATTAACGAACAAATTTAAACGTATTAATTAATATTTATTTTAGAAAACGAGGGCAGAACATGTGGGAAGTGCATCATCCTGGTAATGTTTGCCTGGTGGACTGAGAAAAATCCGTTCTCCGGACAGCGGTATATTGTACAAATATACGGTATCTTCTTGCTTACTACAGAAATCAGTACGGAATATACGTTATCCATATGCCAAAAAAGGCACTGCTCTTAGATGTTAGATCATGCCGTTGCAGGATGTCCGACCTCTAACGGTTTTCCGTGTATCACATGCATATACTTATGTTATACGAGTATTCCCCAGCTATATGATATATACGTCCATTTGAATGTAAGATCCTGACCGCCAATATTGTTTCATACGCAAAGTACGTACAGATGGAACACTTATACAGAAAGTATTATAAAACATGCATTTTCAGTTATACGTTTGCTGTACATTAAGTCCAAAAACTACAGGATTTGCAAATGTAACACAGAAAGTATTATAAAACATGCATTTTCTGTTGTACGTTTGCTGTACATTAAGTCCAAAAACTGCAGGATTTACAAATGTAACATACGATTTTACGTACGTCACATACAATGTGTTTTCTCAGTATAAGAATAAACTATATGTGTACATTCCCTCGTACATTTTCTCCGGTTAAATAAGATATGCCATATTCTCAGGTTCCTACTGACATTAATTTACAAAATATGAACAGGATCACCTGAGTCATTTTTGAGAAAGTCGTCCTAAAAAAACACCGACAAGAGTGCTTTCGATTTTTCCCAGAGAAATGACATATACTACAGTATGGGATTGTAATTAAAAATTGATTTATAAAACATAAATAAAATCATTAGAGCTATTTTAAAGAAAATAGCAAATTTTGATTTTCATACTTCAGTAAACTACCTTTGGTTTCAGAGGTCGGAATAAAATTCGACTTCTCCCCTTGGAAAATCACATAAAAACCTTAAGTTTATAATTTCGTCTTGCTACGTTGAACAGTATGGCCTTTAGGTGAATGTACATCAGGACGAACAGACGTCGAAAAATCACTTGTCGGTATGTATGGGCCGCATATATTTTTTTCACGCGTTACCCTAGCCGACTGTTTTTCAGTTGGTCACAAGATAGCGGGTGAGGTTAGATTTACATAGAAATTGCACCACCCGAGTGTGACGTAATGTCTTGTGGTATTATCATGGGGTCAAAGTTGGAATAAAACAAGCTCTGCGGGACTTCTAACCCACCTTCGCTCGCTGACGTAACGTAAGTAACCCACCTTCGCAGCTATGTTTCGTAACGTAAGTAAATCATTTTTTATCAATAAAGTCAAGGAAGGCAAGGAAGCATATGCCTACCTTTCCCACTCCTCCCTCTCTAACTCCCCCACTACCTCCTACAACACTTCGCTTTGCAAGAACCCTACTTCTTACTCTCCTGTTGGTTTATAAAGTCATTGTTTATAAGGGCTATCAGAAATCTCTAAAAGCAGAATTTATGCATTATAATATTACGTAAATGACAAATGAGTATTAGTTTCATCTTAATTTAATGATAAAAGTGTTATGGAAATTAAAAAAAAGAGAAAACCTTTCCTTGGGCGGGGATTCAATCCAAGTCAAAATAGATTTTTCACTACTAGTCTGCTCACTAGCACGCTCAGCTACGAGGACCGACAGCAACGATATTTGATTTGTGCTATATGTATGCTTACGTGGCGAGAAACGGATAACTCCAACCAATCAGAACCGTGTATTTAGTTCCTGTAGCTAGGGCCGGGCGTGATTAAAATACATGCCATGAAACATCACTATTATTTCTCTCCTTTCGTCTCGAAAGTACAAAGAGAGGAGGGACTAGAAAATCATAATTGATAGAAAGTGAAGTGAAAACTTTAATTTAGCGTCCCTCGGATATGCTCCTTAAGCTAAAGAGGATAGATGATTAATGAAAGTGAATAATTATGATAGAGTTCGTAGAACGAGGATGTAAATATAAACACAATCGTTTAACGGATAGAATGGTGCGTCCGGAAGTTAGCTCATGATTATAGTACAAGGGAGCTTCTCAAAGTAAACAATCAGTGATGGCACCACGCCCACAACCAGACGGACTAGAGGGCCTGGCTCCCCTAAACTTTTCGTGGCCCCTCCATACAATTATTGATGGTAGATTATTATTATTATTATTATTATTATTATTATTATTATTATTATTATTATTATTATTATTATTATTATTATTATTATTACAATAAACCAAGGTAAACGTCATGGGTGTTTTACAATTCCACAAGTTTCGTCACTTAATGAAAGGAAAATTTCGCATTCAAAATTAGGTTTGGTTTCCCAAACATTTCGTATATATAAACTTTCAGAAATACTTTCCATTAAATAATAATAATAAAATAAAATAATTACATATTATAACAATGAATTCCCCATATTTACATAATTTAGGTCATATTTCATCTCAATTGTGCACCTAGTATAAAATATAACTATTGTTAACTTAAAGGGGAGCAAAGAGAGCAGAGAAAGTAACATTCAATCGTTCCCAGAGATAGTAGGGAACTAACTGTAAACCCAAACTCCCAAGGATCATAAAATTTATAAAAGGTCAAATTGACTTACGTTGTTCTTCATTCATCATTTACGGCTGAACAATAACTGAACTGAGAAACTCCTGCAATCGCTACTAAATTCTTTCCGTTGTATTGCAAAAATGAATGCCTGCTCTTTCTAACTGGAATATTATAGAAGCAGCTATTATAAGAATATTCATGTGTCAAAATGGGTTTTAAATTAGAATAAGCTAACTGGTTCATATTAGCTTTGCTATCTTGAATAACTTGAACTAGAAAAACAAATCACTGAACAACACAATGTTCATTTTAAAATAATAAATGTGTGATAGTTTTCACAACTAAACACAGTTTCACAACTAAAATAGTTTTCACAACATATTGGCTTTATCAGACACTGTAAAAACAAGAGGGAGTTAATTTAAATATAACAGGGTCCCGGAAAATGGTTCTGAACGCTGATTGGCTGATCAAAACGAATTCAGCCAATCATAACATAAGCTGAGAATTGTGAAACTAGACACCACAGGTCCATTTCCTCCCTTTTCCGGTAGAAAACTACTGTAAGCTACAAATTAAATCTTTCCCCACTGTTCATCAATTTTAAGTCCTATATTCCACTTCATAACACAGCTTTCCTCTTTTTCAATGAATCTCACCTCCTTCCACTTCCTTATTAACGTACTCTGTTCCTGTGCTAGCACTCACACCAATAATATTATGTGGGTGTTTAGAAATGGCATTTATTTCTCTTTCCAATCTCACATCATCTTTGTGTCGTTTTAACCATTCTTTTAGTTTTGTCCCCGTTCACCAATATAAAAACTATTATAATCACTGTACCTTATGTTGTAAACTCTTTCTCTTTAAGCTCTTAATATCAGCTCCTCTCATCTTTGCTCCTCCCCTTTTTTTCTTTTTTTTTTCCTCATGCATAACACATTCAATAGTCTCTTACTCCCTTTTCTGTACGTAGAAACATTCCCTATTCTCTTTACTGTTCTCATAATTATCTCTGTCTTCCCCCATATTTTCTATTTCCCACCATGTCCTCTTTTCTTCCACTCCATCTTTTTCTTTATTTTCCTTCTTCTTATTATTCTAATCCTTTCTTATTATTTCCATCCTTAGCTTGCCTTTATCATATCTGTTGGTCACCAATTGCTTACGAAATTCCTCTTTATCTTCTTCTGCCTTCCTTCTGTCACTACTAATCCACATGATCCTCTCTTTGATATTTTCTATGAAGTTTCTCTTCGTTAATCCATCAACATCGTTCTTTTATGGCAGAGTTTCCCTAACGCACACCTCTTCTGAAACCATTCTGTGATCAACTCTTCTTATTTGCTCTTATTTTCATACCTAGAAACACAATGGTCCCTTTTTATTCTATTTTCAATTCGAGTTCTATGCCCTTCCCCTGATCCTCTATTTATTTCAAAATTTGTTAAATTGTCTACGAGTACCCTTCTATATCTCAAAACAATGTTCGACATACCTGCTGAAGAATATAAGCGTGTCCCCTCCTTTTCTTTTAGTTTCCTTTTCCCATCTGTTCATCACTATCTCCGCAATACAGGACTCATTCTTGATCCTATGCTCAGTCTCTTCTGGATCATCGTCGACTTCTCTCCTACGATGCAGAAAATGTTCCTCCATATGGTCTTCAATGATTTTTTTGAGTTTTTCCGCATCCAAACTATGTATTTTCTTTTCTTCCATTTCCTCCTCCACTGCTTTCAATATGTACTCCCTCTTCAAGCTCGAAGACATTGTCTTCACATCCATGCTAAACAACAACGTACTACCCTTTATACATCTCATGTTATTCAATCTTTCCTTAAACTCCTTAGAACTTTTAACACTATAACTCTCCTGCTCTTTCCTTAACACCTCAGCTATCCTCTTGACCTTCTCCTCCAGAGTTTCATACAGATTCAATTGGCAATCAAACACCGGCCTCAATTTTATCACTTCCTTATGTATCTCTGGAAATCCTTTCATTACTGGAATTCTTTCTTCGTTTAAACTTGCTTGGTAACTTTCTTTCTTTAAGGAGAAAATCACCTTTTTTAATTCTCCCTTTTAATCTTTTCCCTCTATAACTTCATATCCCCCTTTCCCCATCACTCAGATCTTCTAATTTTGATTTGTACCATTGTTTTTCCATCACCACCACTATACTCTCTTTGTCTGCTTGCTGCACTGTTATATCCTTCGTCCTACTCATATTTTTAAGTGTCAGCTTCTCTTCTTTCTTAATGACGGCGCGGTGGCTCAGTGGTAGAGCGTTCACCTCCGGTACTTGGGGTCCCTGGTTCGATCTCAGCTCGAGCCGTGTGGACTTTGTGGTGGACAAACACCGTGCTTGTGGGTTTTCCCGGGGTTCTCCCGTTTCCTCCCACTTTCTTCATTCCACCATTTCATTTATCTCTCATCATCACCGTCTCCTTTACCCTAACCAGCATAACCGTGGGACGTAAAACTTAAAGATTTCATTTCATTTTTCTTCTTTCGTAAGGTTCCCCATTTCCTTTTTCATGTTCTTCTTAACCACCGCCAATCTTTCTCTTAATTTCTTCTCTCATCTCTTTAGCCTCAATCTGACTGATGGTCTGTTCCTCAAAATAAATCACTTCTACCACATTCAATCTGTCCTCTAATTTT
The DNA here is from genome assembly GCF_964235325.1 of Thermobia domestica. Taxonomy (NCBI): domain Eukaryota; kingdom Metazoa; phylum Arthropoda; class Insecta; order Zygentoma; family Lepismatidae; genus Thermobia; species Thermobia domestica. The sequence continues at coordinate 103,132,100 of NC_137465.1, read as the reverse complement.
GAATTTATATCCTAAGCGTAATAACTTCTTTTCTTCCTCTGACACTGATACATCACCAATTAAGTTACTACCACTTTTTTGTCCAGATCCTGTTCAGTCTTCTTGCGCTACCCTATGGATCTTCTTTTTCTTTCAAGTCTATTACGTACCTTTAACTGAAAACACATTTCCCAATTATATAATCTCTGCATGATAATGTCCCTGGTAAATAATAGCAAGCCGTCTTCTATTCTCTCCTTTAACACAGCCGCCACTTTTTCACCCTTCTTAAGAAAACTTTCCCTAACACGAATTCCATTCCATATGAGTTTCTTCTCCATCTTTCTAAATCCTTGAACTTCTTCGTATCACACTTCATATCTTTATTTTCAATTCTAAAACCCTTAGATGTGCACTTCTCCACTAGGCACTTTCTCAAAACCACACTTGTTCCTTTCATATTTCAACTCTCCTCCTGTCCTTCCATTTGCCAGTTCTCCTTACCAGCACCGGAGTCAATTCAATAACTAACTGGTTCATTTAACATTGCTATACGGATTCAGCCAATAAACGTTCAGAACCATTTTCCGGGATCCTGTTATATTTAAATCAACTCTCTTGTTTTTACAGTGTCTGATGAAGCCATATGATCAGTTAGTTGTTGAAACTGACACATAGTTATTATATTAAAATAAACATCGCTTTGTTCAGTGATTTGTTTTCTAGTTCTAGAATAAACAGGATTCCAGTTTTACAGGATACCAAACATTCAGTTATTTCGAAACTTTCAATATCCGCCAAAACCTTGCATATAAAATTCACTTGCTTTAAAAAATTATTATATATTGACCAGAATATGTACCTTGAAACAACAAGAAAGTTTGCGATGAAAGAATAAGAATCTATCATACAAATAATACTAATACTAATACTACTACTACTACTACTACTACTACTACTACTACTACTACTACTACTACTAATAATAATAATAATAATAATAATAATAATAATAATAATAATAATAATAATTTAACTTGCAAAAGTTGCCTTAGTATACATCATAAAACCAAAACAAATAATAATTTTCAGGTAGTTTATTAAAAATATGTTTTAATATAACTATGTGTAATAGATTTATCAATTTGAAATGGAATTAACGTTGATGCCAAAATATCCAAACATGCAGAGCTATAGTCACAATATGTGAGAGGATGCTGAAATGATCCTTGCTTTGCCAAAGAAAGAGTAGAGCTGGAAGTATTATATTTATTTAACTTATTTCCCCTGAGATTGATGCACTTTATTCAGCAATATTGCAGCTTTTCTAACACTTGCAAATAAAGTTCATTCGGTTGGACCTGACAGTAGGTCTCCACAACATGTTAAACGTCAGAAATGTCCACAAATTTAAACCCCTTAAGGTGTTTCTTCAAGTTTGGGAACAAATGACATTCAGTGGGAGCCAGGGCAAGTGGATAATGAGGATGGAGGACCAATTGGAATCCCAAAGTGTTCTATTTGGCACAAATGACATGGGACGTTTGAGCTGGACTATTGTAGTGCATAATGTTAATCCTTTTAGACAGCTTTCCTCAGCGTTTCTTCTTCATTGCTCATGCACCTGGTCCCATAAGTTAGCATAACACTTTCCGGTTATACAGAATTCCGAAGTAGCAAGACCACCAAAGAGAGCATCGTCTTTGTCACACAAATTCTTAACTATGAACTTCTTAGCTAATTTCTCTGTGCGGAACCTGAGTGCTGCCAATTCAATAACTGATCGTTAATCTCAGAATTATAGCTATGGAGCCAGGATTCATCCTCAGTCACTATTTGGCAAAAAATTTGGAGCACTAGCCTGAACAAGAGCCACAATGGCCTGGGATCCTTTACCTCGTTACTTCTGATCACAATTCAGATATTTCGGAACCCCCTTTAATACGTCCAGAATACTACTAGCAATGAATCCAACACATTCCAGTGAGACTCTCGGTAACTGGATTTTTCTATGGAGGGAAGGCTTATGTTCGCATCTCCTCAAGAATCAGTTCATGGATAGTATCACATGGTGCCGGGTCAGTTGAAGTTGGAACGTGCCTACCGTGGACATCACAGTGTGAATCTCCTTTGCAGACTTTTCCTGGAGAAACAAAAATTTCCATGACGGCCCAACGTTCGAAAACTGTGAAACTTGTTTGGTTTTCATCATCGCTGCTTCAGGCTTGAAGCAAGTAGACCTACATTAAGCACAAGAAATCTACGATACTGAGATACTAAGATTTCATATAAATATACTCGAGTTTTATGTGGACTGGAGAGGAGCAAAGCCAGGAACCTCTCAGCACACCCCCATGTGTATAAAAGTACTTTAAGAAAATTACTTACTTTTGTAGAAATGTGAATTTTTACTTTTTAAAGAAAAATAATCAATACTATTTTTCTTCTGTATATGAGATTTATTTATATTTGGCTTCCGTTTTTGCTGCCGTTTGTGTCTAGATTCCTAATCCATTAATTAGATTCAGTTGATTTAACTAGAGATATAATGGATATAGAGTAACCTAGATACAGCATTGATTCTCAAAAGTGAAGCTAATTTACTTATACTTTCCTCCATGTTGTTCCAAATCACATGCTGGCTGGTTGGATTAAGTTTAGTGTCCCTTTCAGCTGCTAAATGAGATTTAGACGTACGCTTTAACGTGGATCCGAGCCACGTGTGCTCCTACCCGGAATCGAATCCGGGTCTCCCGTGCCAAGGGCCTGTACATTAACAAGGTCAACAATTTATCTTGAAATGCAGTTGAAGTGTTTAAATTAATCCATAAAAGTTACTGAAATTTTGTACTATGTTTGATATACTCTACAATATTACTAGCTTAACAGTGTTACTAACCCAACAGAAATATTTCTTTTTTCTAATGGTACCACATCAAATTATATTGCATGTTTAAAATATAGTCTATGTATTAAACGAAAACTTGCAATACTACAATTATTCAGCGTTACAAATTAAGGATACTACAATATATCACAAAGATCGCAATGATCTCTACAACAGTAATAACGGTAGTGAGACGGACGGGGCAACGTACATCCAAAGTACCTTACTGTCGAATACTATGACTATAATACATAGTCATAATATGTCGAGTTAATAGAAACAAAGTTACAAGGGATTGAAAATTTTTACTTCTTTCAAAAGATTTTTTTCCTTCTTCTAAAGACTGCTTAGAGAAGTATTATATTTAGTTTCGTAAATGGTTTCAATAGACGTAATATTCATAATGCTGTTTGCACCAACTTGATATCTCAAGCCGTTCCGAAGATACAGTATGATAAATATTGGTAAAATTGGCAACATAGCTTAAAATTACGCAATTGTGAGAACGTGTTGTAATAATATACAGGGTGTTCATAAAGTCCGTTGCCATCCAGTGTATCTTCGAATCGACTGCGAATATGATAAAACGCAAAAACACGTGCATCATTATTTTAAGGGGCTTGGATTTTGAGCTATAAAAGGTTCAGCCTAGACACCCCCATATAGGGGTACGTGGGGTCAACTTGAAAATTTTAAATGGCAAAGGGGGTCGAATAATATATCGTTGTAAAAGATTCAACAAGAGAAATATTTTGCCGATAGTTTCAAGTCCCTATGTTGACCCCATCGAAAATGGCGGGGGTTCATATTTCGTGTCCATAAAGTCCGTTGCCACCCCGTGTATCTTCGAAACAATTGAGAATATGATAAAATGAAAAAAACACGACCCCTCGTACCCCTATCTGGGGGTGTCTGGGGTGGACCTTTTATAACTCAAAATTCAAGCCCCTTAAAATAATGATGCACGTGTTTTTGCGTTTTATCATATTCTTAGTCGTTTCGAAGATAAACGGGGTAGCAACGGACTTTATGGACACCCTGTATAGGTAATCAATGACTGTAGAAATCACATGAATCCGCATGTGAGTACTAGAAGTATCTAACTATTTCGAAACTCTTGAGCTTTCTTTAAAGAATGTTTTGTCTCAAGTAGTGCAGGGGCATAAGTAAATATTTCCTAGTCCGTGGGATTTTGAATGAAGAAATGTTGATACTAATTGCGATGTATTTCTAATCAAGTATATAAGCATGTGCTACCAAGTGTTTGGCCTAATGCCATTGGAGACGGGCTCTATGACGTCATAATTTGAAGATGGCCGCCAGAATAGATACTAATATCATTTTTCGTCTGTAACTCGTTTATGGTTTTATTTTCTAAATATGGTTTTATTTTATAAATATGCAGAAGGGACGAAGAAAAAGAATAAATAAATACGATGGTTCTTCCTGAGGTAAAAAATTCCGAGCTAAAATAGTCCCCCGTTCGGATCTCCGGGTGGAGACTACTCCGGGAAGAATCACCAGAGGAGAAAATAATAACTTTCATTTCAGCATGGGAACCTGGAACGTACGAACTCTACGACCTGAGGGAAAATTTGAAAATTTAAAAGTGAAAATGGACAAATGTAAAGTGGACATAGTGGGCTTGAGTGAAGTGAGATGGCCAGGGAAAGATGAGAAAGTATCGGGAAATGACAGAATATAATATTTGGGTGGCGTTAAGGCCGAGAATGGTGTCGCGATAGCAATGAAGAACGAAGTAGCAAGAAGTGTACCCAAAGTGGAATGCTGCAGTGAGCACTTGATGTTTGTAAAATTACATCCAAACCAGTGGATATTGTGATAATAGGGTACAGCGGGGTAATTCGAATACGCTGGGAATTTGAATAATGTTAAGTATTTTGCTAGCTGGGGTGGAAACACGGCTCGCTATGTTAGTGAACCTGCCGTGGATTTGTAGGTGGTGGTTTGCTGAAGTCGCTCTCAGAAATACAAAATATTTCTGTAGTTCTGAAGGCCTACACGATTTTTTGCTTGTTGCAAGGTTAAGTACGAATATGTCTATTTTTAGGTCGTTATAATTTTCAACGTTGTTTCTTTAAGCTTTCCTTATTATTAACTGGATAAAATGAAACCGCTCTGGATTATAATCTTATCAGTAACATGTGGTGCGTTGATATACTGTACGCTGGCGCCAACCATTGAGTAGTTTTCATACCCCGTTCGGGATGGAATATTCGTCGACTGCGGGGCAATTTGGATAATTCAGAACGGGGCAATTTGAATGCCACTGCGATTAGAACTATAGGCCTATTATTATTTATTTTTTTATGCCTCGGTTCTGATCAAGCATTTGTAATAATTTCTCATTTCAGATGGTCAGAAACTATAAGAAAGATAAACGATTAGATTGGAACAAACAGTGTATGGAACAAGCAGTTAAATCAGTTGTTAATGATGACCTGTCGATACTAGAAGCATGAGAGTTATTTAATGTCCCTTCCACAAGCTTATACAGACGAGTTAAATAACAAGAGAGGGTACTTATTGATGTTCCTGCTGTAGGCAATACGTCTAAAATATCGTTTGGTGATATTGGGAGGCCAAGCGTATTTTCCAGTGATCTAAAGAAAGAAAAAAAAACCTAACGGATAGGGTAAAGTATCTAGAATCCAGGTTGTTTGAAGTTACTCTGAAGGAAGCGTGTGTAGCGGCATATTTATATGTATCTAAATGTGAACTTGACATTTGTCAACACTGGACTAAAACTAAAATGGCAAGGAAGGATTAGTGTCAAACGTTTTGTAAGTTAAATAATCTTAGTTTGAGAAAACCTGAAGGTTTGTCAAAAGCGAGAACTCCTGGTGTTAACAAGGAAACTGTGAACTCTTATTTTGACTTACTGGGGAAAGTAATGAACGAGTATGATCTCCATAACCATCCTAGCGCTATCGATTCGCCCCTTCGGAAGGGTATGGCCTTGTTACGGGAAGAAGATCTTAACAACGCACCTTCTTCCGGTCATGGCTCTCAAAACGTTGCCTCAACGAAGCCTATAGATGAACCCACACAACAAGTGCTTCCCGGCTCAGAGAGTAAAACAACTCCAAGGAAAGACGCAAGCATCGGGTACAACAAAATCTAAAACACTACAAGAAAGAAGAGTGCTAATACAGAACCTGCCAAGAAAAAACAAATGAACGCTCGAAAGAGACTGATATCCTCTACCTGTTGCAGTGACGGAGACGTAGGCCTAAGTCTAAAGATGGCTGCAGGGAATAAAGATTAAACATGGAATTGCGTTTTTTTTTTCCTTCTTAATTACTATTCAGAACGTTTTGCTAGAGAGGGAGACTGGATTCGTTGCCAGCGTTGTAAGATATGGTTCCACGAGGTCTGTATCGGTGAAGAAGGTCTAAAATAGTTTATTTGTGGTCGTTGTTGTTAAATACTAATGACGTAAGATGAATTAACCTATTACATCTCTTTGCCTTAGTGCTCCTAACAAATTTTTTTAGCATACATTCAAAAAGATGGCTACTGGCGACGCATATTTACAATTTATGTGCTTCTTTTCATTTAAAATTAGCATATTTCAACTATCGTAGAATTTCCAATCTAACTATTAAATATGTTATACATTATTTTTAGGTATCCTTATTTAAGACTTGCTTATTTTGTTGGTTATTCATATTACCCCACTTGTTATTCAAATTGCCCCTCGAATTTACGTTTTTCGGAACTTTGGCGAGGAAATTGAATACCTAAATTTCCAGATACTATCTTAGGAAAAATTGTTAAGTAACAGTAAGGTTCAAAGTTTTTGTTCACAATTTTGTATCTGAATACTAATTACAGTTTCTGAGGTATACGAGAAAATGTCAGAAATTATTCAAATTACCCCTCTCTACCCTACAAGTGTATATGACAACAACCGACCATGATGATAACGAAGTAGAAGTAAGGTATCAGATTAGTGACATATTGCATCAGGAAGGAAGAGGTAAGGTCAATGCCATAGTAAAGGGAAACTTCAACAGCGTAGTAAGAGAAGGAACTGCGAACAAGGTAGTGGGACCATTTGAACTAGGTAGGAAAAACAAATGAGGTCAAATACTTATCGATTTCTGTAGGCAACATGATATGCTGGTGATGAACACGTGGTTTAAGGAAAGAAAAAACAAGCTGTACACGTGGAGAAGTCCAGGGTATAAGAAACGCTATCAAATCGATTACATTCTGGTGGAGCAACGTTTTAGGAATAGTCTGCGAGACGTGAAGACACTGCCAGGAGCGGACATTGATTCGGATCACAATCTCCTGGTGGCGGGAGTGCAAACCTGGTTAAAGTCGATCACGAAAAATGGGAGGAGAAATCGAAAATGGAACTTAGAGCGGCTAAGAAATATCGCGATGATGTGAAAGAAGAGATTGAAAAAAACTTCTGTGCAATGGGCGATATGGTCAGCAATGTAGAAAATAGTTGGAGAAAAGTTAAACAGATTCTACTAGACACACCACACAATAACATTGGCAAGATGGAAAGAGCACCTACAAATCTATGGATAACTGAAGCAATGCTTAAGAAGATGGAAGAACGCAGAAGGGCGAAAATCACGGACATCAAGGAATACAGAAGGCAGAATAATGAATTGACAAGAGAAACGGACAAAGCCAAAGAAATGCACATGGAGCAGATATGTGAAGAAATAATGGAACTTCAACGGCGCGGCAGATATGATCTGATGCACCGGAAAGAACAAGAATTAGGAGGGACAGCTAACAAAAGTATATGAACGTTCGGCATCGAAGATTAACAAGGTAATGTAACCACTGACCATCAAAGAATCCTTAGAATTTGGGAGGAATACATAAAAGATCTGTATGATCAGAAGAACCGCGCCAAAGGTATTGCGATCGAAGCAGAGGAAGAGATGGATGATGATGAAAAAGGACCCAGTATATTGAAAAGTGGAGTAGTACAAGCAATATAAGACATGCGAAGGAGAAAGGCCACTAGAGACGATGACATACCACAAGATTTGCTCAAGGGATTAGAAGACAATGCAGTGAAAGTACTGATTTCCCTTATTAACAAGATCTACCTGAGTGGAGAATGGTCAAAGGATTTTCTTGATGTTACAATGATCGCATTGCCCAAGAAAAACCAAGCAAAGAAGTGCAGCGATTACAGAACCATTAGGCTGATTTCCCACACTGGAAAGATCATCGCACGCATACTGAACAGGCGGCTGGAAAGTAAGATAGATGAGAGGTTAGAAGAAGATCAATTTTTACTCCGGAAAGGAAAAGGCACCAGAGATGCTATTGGATTGATGATAATTATATCAGAAAAAATCTTGATGTAAAAGGACAGTTGTGTTTGTGCTTCATCGATTAACAAAATGCTTTCGGCCGAGTCAATTTTACAAAACTTCTGAAAATACTTAAAGAAATCGGAGTCAACTGGAGAGATCGACGACTCATTCGAAACCTGCACATAGGACAACGAGTGAAGTTGCAGTTGAATGAAGGAGAAATCAACAGTGTGGAGTTTGGAAGAGGAGTCAGACAAGGATGTAGTTTGTCGCCACAATTATTCAACATTTACAGGGAATGTTTAATGAAGGAAGCACTAATGGGAATTGGAGATTTCAAGATTGGAGGGCAGATCATTAAAAGATCAGGTATGCAGATAATACGGTTATAATAGCTAAAACCGACCGAGGACTACAGGAGACCATTGACAAAGTAGTTGACAATGGAAAACTATATGGAATGGAAATTAACATCGAAAAATCGAAAGTCATGAGAATATCCTGTGGAAACACGGCCTTACGGATCAGAGTAGAACAAAGAGAACTTGAAACGGTCGACAATTTCAAGTATCTGGGAAGTATTTTGATGAGAGACGCTTACTGCACCATAGAGATCAGATCTAGAATTGTCATAGCTAAAGAAGCATTCAACAAGAAACGATCACTCTTAACCAGCAGGCTCAATATTGGACTTAAGAAGAAGTTGGTCAAGTGTTATATAAGAAGCATTGGATTGTATGGCTCAGAGACATGGAAATTACAGAAATTAGAGAAGAAATATTTAGAGAGTTTCGAAGTGTGGTGTTGGAGGAAGATGAAGATAAAATGGACAGACAGAAAGAGCAACAATCGAAGATGTTTTAAAACTGATAGGAGAGAATAGGACACTTCTAGCCACCATCCTTCGCTGAAAAGCAAATTGGATTGGACAAGAAATTATCTTCTTCACACCGCAATAGAAGGAAAGATGGAAGGGAAGCAAGGAATAGGAAGAACAACACATCTGATTGATGATTTGAAAGATAGGAGAAAATATTGGAGTTAAAAGAGGAAACTGAAGATCGAGAAAAGTGGAAGAAACATTTCCAGGCCCAAATCTAAAATTGAAAAAAAAAAAATCCACATTAGTCCCAGGATCTGAAGAAAGGCAGAATACTTAATAATAATAGAGCCCGTCTGCAATGAAATCAAGCCAAACACCTGGTAGCACATGATTATATGCTTCATTTCAAATACATTGCGATAAGTCTCAATATTTTTTCATTCAAAATCCCACGGGATTACATATGCCCCTAGACTAAAGGCTCTATGACTGCTTTTCCTTATTACTGTCTTGAAAAATAATATTGATATGCAAATTTTCAACTTTTTTTCTGTTGTTTTGAAATAAAATGATGTATCCGAGTCGATGTTTTCTGCAGATTACGAAAATAACCTTCAAAGTTATCTATCGCGTCAGGTTTTTTCACAAATCAGAAAATGTCAAGATTGAAAAAAAAAAATAATTTTTTAACCTGTAGACGCCTGCCAGGGAATTCATATCTTGACGTTGTCACCCCTGGTGACTCTCCTAATCGTTGCAGAGACATGAACGACCCTTTGTTGGAAAGCTAATAGAACAAGTAATGTAACAAGCTATGTTTGGTGCATCTGAGTTCCCATTCCTAGAAGAAGAAGAAGAAGAAGAAGAAGAAGAAGAAATTCGAAATATTTGTAAAAAAAATGTCATTTTTTGAATTTCCGGCCACGCTGGCAACACTGTTAGTTATTCTACGTTGGTAAAAAAAATAATACAAGTTCCGTACATAGTCATATCAACCATATAGAAAAATGAAAACCACAGCTGCAATAGGAAGCGAGGAAAAAAATCAAAGTGCAACCACCGTTTTTACAAATTTTTTGGTTCGTAAACATTCACGTTGTTACCCCTGGCGCCTCCTAATTGTCACAGAGACATGATCGACACCTTCTTGGAAAGGTAATAGAACAGGGAATCCAATGAGATATGTTTAGTAACCCTGGCTCCCGTTCGTAGAAGAAAAGGAAGAAGAAAGTCGAAAAAGTTGTAAAATATGTTTTTTTTTTTTTTTTTTTTGAATTTCAGGCCACGCTGGCAACACTGTTAGTAGAGATGCAAGGGCTCGGAGAAAAACCGGCTTCTTTGGAAAAAAAAAACTCGTTTTTTTCTGCTTCGCTTTTTTGCTTGGGAAACTTTGGCCTTTTTTAAAAAAAAAAAATGCTTTAAATTGATAAAGCAGACTTTGTTTCGTTTCCCTACAGCACAAAAACTCATTTAATTAGTGGTTGATGTAGGTAATAATATAAAACCTAAAATAAACTATGAATTTCGAAAAGATTTTTTTCTTAACATATTTACATTATGAATTCCTAAGGATTAACCAATAGATGTAATAATTTTTTAACCTCTTATACACAAAAGTAAGTACTTTTAGTTTTTTTAAAAAATGATACACAAATAACTATCAAAATTGTATGTAGTATTTTTACTTCAAAATATCACACACTCTCTTTTTGAAACAAAATAAAATAAAACATGAGAGAAATACATGTATATGATAATCTTACAGGCTGCACATCAAAAGCTTGGTTTCGGGTGGTTCTACACATTCTTGAAACTTTTAAGTTTTAACTTTCATATACATTGTATGGATATTTCGAACAAATTTTTCATTCATTGAACACATACTTAATAATCTGTTATCACCTATCAGCAGTAACGTAGCGTGTAGTTTTGAAATGGGTAGGCTGAAATTAGATTCGTAGCTAGAGGGTGGCTAGGAGAGGCCCAATTCCCTGAAACTTGCAATTTTTGTTGTATGTATATATGAGTGTAAAGTGAATTCAAGTTACCCTAACACCAAAAAAAACTATCCCGCCCTTATTTAAACGATCACGTCTTAGTGTTCTGACTACACTGTAATGCTTGATAGAAAAATGCTAATTCATGCCATATATTTTTCATACAATGCAAGAAAAAGTATAAGAGTAGTTCTGCTTCATATTTCCCTTACACATACGGTTTCCTTACATATGCGATACTCGCATATCACACATGCACTGTATTACTGTTTCAAAGAAACAAATAAAAACGGATAGGACGATCTTAAGTGTAACTTTCCCAAATCATAGACAAACTTAAGCACTTCATCCACATCAACACATATCAGCATGGAAAACAGTGGAGCAGTAGCTCACAGTCAATTGATGATTTTTATAGAAAAAGCTATTTTTAGATTGAAAGTATGAAAAAAGAGAAACTATACCTCATCTGAGGTCCCCTTCAGTATCCATCTTCGAAAAACTTGCGGATAGCAACGCAACGCAAAAAATACAACAAGCAATTATAACTGCTATGCCAACTTTTTTTTTTTTTTTTTGATCAAAACTCGTTACTGAATGTGAGCTAAATTTTTCATAGTCTGTTCTGTAGTTTCTTACAAGACCGCATCCTGTCGCTTTTGTTTCGCCAAACACCCGAAAGGCTAGCCTTTCGTCAACATTTGTCCACTTTCGTTGCATCATGTTGAATAGCTCTAGAAGTTCTCGTCTGCTGAGGGTGGCGGGAAAGTGATTATCACCGCCCCATTCTTCTAATTTTATGAGAGAAGCGGGAGGCTAGCCGCCGATAGCCTTTAATGCGTTCTTGCAGAAGCTTCGCTTCAACTTGCTTGATGTTGAAACAGCGTATTATAAAATAAATCCATTTTAATAAAATTAATTGTATCAATATCCAAAAGCAACATTTGAGGCTGATGTATAAATAAATGGATAGGCTAAGCCTTATAGCCTTAATGGATATTACGTCCCTGCCTATCAGGTGCTTCGGATCTGCAAAATCGGTAAAATTCCGAATTCTATAATGCACTGACTGTTCCTTAAGCTTTTTAGAATCGGGCCAGTACCGAATTTTCTGTTCATGGATCATATGCGTAATAGACTCATCTGATCGTGTGGTTTCTTAGGCTTATAACCACCATCACGGTTTACTCAGTCCTGAAGGTTTCTGAATTTTTAACGACAGGAATTCAACTTTTGAGTATATATATAACCCTTTGTAATACATTTAAGAAAAGGGTAAAGAATCAATCACTGTTTCAATTCACAAGAAAGGCGACCAAACTTATTGTAATAATTAGCGAGGCATTTCTCTTAACATTATATCATATTAACAAGATTGATTCAATACGCAAATGAAATTATTGGAGATTATCAGTGTGGATTTAGGGAAATCGATCAACTATCGACCAGACATTTACTATTCGATAAATACTCGAAAAGAAATGGAAATATATTACCCAGTACATCAGCTGTTAATTGATTTTAAAAAGGTTTAGGACTCGGATAGGAGGGAAACATTGTACAATTCTTACATAATTCGGAATACCGAAAAAGCTAGTTAGATTAATTAAAATGTGTTTAAATTAATCCCAGAGTAAAGTCCGAGTAGAAAAATTCTTGTCCATGAGCTTCAACATCGAGAATGGTCTGAAACAAGAAAATGCGTTGTCGCCATTATTATTCAGCATTGTTCCGAAGTACGCTATAAGGAAAATTAAAGATAGCAACTAGGCCCTAGCGCTGAATGGTATTCACCAGGTTATGGCGTATGCTGATGATGTAAATTTAATGGAGGATGATATGAGAACAATCGAAAGAAATACATAGGCCTTAATAAACGCGTGCAGCGACATTGGTTTTGAAGTACATGCAGAGAAAACTAAATACAAGGAAGTTCACCGGGATCGTTGGGAAATTGTGGATGCGTTAAAATATCAAATAATATTTTCGACAAAGTGGATACTTTCAAATATCTAGGATAAATATTACTAGACCAGAATCATATCCACAAAGAAATTAAATGTCGACTGAAATCAGGAAATTCGTGTTATTATTCAGTTCAAATAGTTTGGTATATTGTCGAGACATTCTGGCAGTCATGAAATTCTACAACATCAATTGCAATTCAAGATAATATTAATAGGCTGTTAATAGATTCCAGCAAATCCAGCTTAAAAGGTGTTTTATTACATAACAGTAACGTCCATCCGTCTATTCCAATAGCACATTCAGTGATTATGAAAGAGGCATAAGAAAGCCTTTAATTTCTGCTGGAAAAGGTGCAGTACAATCATTATGAGTGGTGTGTGTGGGGAGATTTGAAAGTCATTGGAATATTGCTAGGTCAACAAGCAGGCTACACAAAATATCCTTGCTTTTTGTGTGGGTGGGACTCCAGAGCAAGAACTGAACATTGGGTTCGAAAGCAGTGGCCATTCAGAAGTACTTTCATACCTGGCAAAAAGAACATTGTTTCACTTCCATTGGTTGATCCCTCTAAAATAATGTTGCCACTGTCACACATAAAACTAGGTTTAACGAAACAATTCGTGACAGCTTTAAGCAGAGATAGTAAATACTTTCAGTGCCTTGCCAGTAAATTTCCATCTATCACGTCTGAAAAAATCAAAGCTGGAATTTTCACAGGCCCACAAATCCGAAAATTGATGGCGGGCAAAACAGTTGAGGAAAGTATGAGTGAGATAAAATTACAAGCATGGGCTGCGTTCAGAAATGTGATAAAAAACGTTTGGGGAACAAAAAGGCTGCAAATTACAGCGTTTTAATCGAAAAGATGTTGGAATATTTTAAACTGTTTAACTGCAACATGAGTGTCAAAGTTCCCTTTCCTCATGCTCATTTCAATTACTTTCCTGACAATCTTGGTGATTTTACGGAAGAACATGACGAGCGTTTCCATCAGAATATTAAAGTGATGGAAAAGAGATACCAAGGAAGGTGGACTATCCATATGATGGCCGACTATTGCTGGATGTTAAAAGAGACTGTACGGAAGAACACCAACGAAAATACAAAAAGAGGAAGTTTCAAGGAAAGCCCGGTGACAAATGTTAGGTATGTATGTTTTAAACTATGCATTTATGTTTATCTTTTTTTCTCTTTCTTCTTGCCGTTCTTCTATGACTATTAGACTATGGGTACGAAGCATACCTCGTTGCATTCCCTGTTTCATGAGCTTTCCATCCAAGATGTAATTCATATCTCTGTGACAATTAGAAGTGGGAGGGACGCCAAGGTTGCTAATGTGAATGCATACAAACTAATTATAAATTGTATACAGGTGATTGCACTTCGTTTTGTTTCTCATTTCCTATTGTAGCTACGGCTTTCATTTTCTATATGGATCGTATTACAATGTAAGGCACATGTATTATTATTATTATTATTATTATTATTATTATTATTATTATTATTATTATTATTATTATTATTATTATTTTGATCAGCGTGGGATTACTAACAGTGTTGTCAGCGGGCCGGAAATTTATTTTTTTACAAATATTTCAAATTTCTTCTTCTTCTACAAATGGGAGCTCAGGGGTACCAAACATACCTCGTTGGATTTCCTGCTCTATTATCTTTCCAACAAGATGTCGATCATGTCTCTGTGACAATTAGGAGGCGCCAGGGGTAACAACGTGAATGTTTACGAACCAAAAAGTTTTATAAACGGTGGTTGCACTTTAATTTTTTCTTCGCTTCCTATTGTAGCTACGGCTTTATTTTTCTATATATTTGATATGACTATGTACGGAACTCGTACTATTTTTTTTTTTTTTTACCAACGTAGAATAACTAACAGTGTTGCCAGCGTGGCCGGAAATTCAAAAAATGACAATTTTTTTTACAAATATTTCGAATTTCTTCTTCTTCTTCTAGGAATGGGAGCTCAGATACACCAAACCTAGCTCGTTGCATTACTTGTTCAATTAGCTTTCCAACAAAGGGTCGTTTATGTCTCTGCAACGATTAGGAGAGTCACCAGGGATCACAACGTCAAGACATGAATTCCCTGGCAGGCGTCTACAGGTTAAAAAATACTTTTTTTTTTTTCAAATTTTGACATTTTCCTGATGTATGAAAAAACCTGACGTGATACACAATTTTGAAGCTTATTTTCGTAATCTCCAGAAAAAATCGATTCCGAGACACCTCTTCACTTGAAAACAACAAAACCTTGCATATCAGTGTAATTACAGAAAATCCTTAAGTTACATGAATTGTATGTAATATTTTGTTGCCTCTGTCTGTACCTTTGAGATCTAGTAATCCATGCGCTTTGGAGTCTACTCGAAATTGGAAGATGTTGTAAATGTAATCTATCAAAATGTCATACAAAAATTTTCACATTAAATTTACTCTGAACCTGTTACAAAAGGTAAAATTTTACTTTGCAGTATATGGTAACGGAAGGCTAGGGAATTTTATGCAATTTATCCTTCGGTGAATAATTACTTTTTTAATTATACTATCATAATTGTATAAATAGGCAAAGGAATACAAATGAGCAAAATTGAAATTAATACTTGAAGCAAAATAAAAGTACTATTCAAGGTTCGAGTATATTAATTCATAAAACATATTTTGCAGAATGAGAAAAATAAATCTAAAGCAAATTTAAGTTCAAAATACGCTTATGATTGACTTAAACAAAGGTAAAGCTCTTTTCATTCTTAATGTTCTTTTGTTCGATGTTAATTCGCTTTGTATTGTTATCTACAAAATGTAATTTCTTATCCGTAGTCTGCAAAAAGTAATATCAACATTTGAGTTTCGTTTCAGTACATTTTAAAATGAACTCGTAATGTAATATTTTTCGGTCCTTTTGAGATTGTTGTAAGCTTATTAATCGATATATTCCATCCTAAATACTTGTTAACTATTTCCACTTCTATTTCCTACTTTTCATATTTATTCTTCTTTTCTTCCTAACAAATTTCCATTGATTTTACTTTCAAATGCATTTGTTCATATTTACCCATTCTTACTCATTCTATCTCTTGGCATCATTGACATACACTCACGTCCAAAATAATTGTCGTATAACTGTCTTCTTGTAAGAATATAATTTGATAATGATTTTGCAGGGTACTTTTAATACTGATACTATGTGTATAATCGGGAAATCTATAGTTGTGGTAAATTTCATAGGAAAAGAAATATAAATTCGTAAGCTTTATTTTCATTTATTGTTCTTATTTACTGCTCTTTTGACATGAAATTTGCTACGTATATGTCTTTGCCGATTATACACATACTAACATTATAAGAAATACCGGGCGAATTCGTTATCAAATTATATTCCTAGAAAAACATATTTAGAAACATGGGACGATAATTTTGGACAGGATGTTTTACTGGGGAAATGACAAATTCCTTTTGAAAATTGGAAGAAACTTGTAGAAACGATTGTTATAATAATATTTGTCATCTTTATGTTACCTTCTTAGCCTCTTTCCCCACCCTCATTGTCATCCCTTCAGATTCTTTAGTTCTCTGTCTCTCTCTCGCTTTTAATTCTGTATCTTTCACATGAGATTCCTTCTAAATTGATAACAGTTATTGATTCTTTCATTTCTATTCTTCCTCTTTCTCCTTTATTTTCAAAAGCACAAGTTATAGGTGCTTTAACTCGACAATGTCATGTATTATAGATTCGTGAGAACTTATTACATCGGAAATCTGTTTAAAATTATATATTTCCAAAGTCCTGTTGCTACTAAATAATTCTCTAATACGAATTCTAATTATTAAAATGCATAATTTTCTATTACAATTTTACATACCGGTACTATTTACTCGTGCAATTCCGAGCAAAAAAAAAAAAAAAAAAAAAGGATAAGACCTAAACGTACATTCATGTTTTTCAATATTCGGAAATATAACTACTTCGATTCCACTTTACTCTTACATCTTATAAGAACACAAATACATTTACATGTAATGCCGTATTATAAGTTAATATTGTAACATGTTAAAAATCAGTGATAGATTAACATTTATTTATTTTTGTATTTAAAATAAATTGCAAAATCCTTTCTATTTATATTTTAAATAGATCACTATCGTTTGTTGGTGTTGCAGTTTAATTACATAAGCTTTTGCTAACAAAAAGAATAAACACATTATATTATATTTTCTTTTTATTTGAAAGAAAACAGCGGTATATAAACATGGTCGAGTCGGAAAAATATAAATGTCGTCGTAAGACTCAAAAATAAAAGACAAATGAGTAGCAGGTCGATATGGGAAGAAAAGTCTAGTAGACGGATCTGAGGTACAGCAAACAGTCAAATTAATTTTGTAGTGAAAACATAACTTTTATCAAATACACCATCACTTTGGTTGGTAGAAATACAAAATTACAGTAAGTTACAATGTACTAGAAAATCGAATCCACTGTCCTATATGTAGACAAAATCCATAATAATTCTCTTAAAGGTATTAATTGGCAATGGAATACATCAAAATATAAAAAGCTACATATGAAAATGACAGAAAGAATATCGAATTGAGCATTGTATTTCTATCATGGGACCCTGGGAGGCATTAAAAATTAAATGGCTTAGTCTGTAATTTGATACATCGTTGAAAGGATCATGAAAAACTAAACATTTTTTTTTTTTTTTTTTAAGAATAGTCTTTCGTGTGAGGGACTGTTTACGAAGTTGCGAGCAGTGAATTCTGAATTCTTTTGTAGTCTGATAAAACTCAGTTATATTCTACCAATTTCGTATATGATGCCCCTCGCGAAGACTTCTTCCTATAGAAGTTGTTTGTTTTTCCATTATCCTTTCAATGAAATATCAATTGAGGAGTTGATGTAATAAGGACGTAAACTAGTTTACGCTCTTTTTGCATCAAACGCATTTGTGGTTTTTGCCATGCTTACATTGTGCATATTACATTGTTTTATGTAAGAAAAAACACTACTTAAATTTTCAACATCGCTTTTCTCTAACTGCACGTCCTTATTGCATCAAATTCCTCTATTACATATCTTGAAATTTAAAAATTTCAAGCCCCTCCCCTCGGTACTCCACAAGCAGAGCCCTCAATTCGATGCACTATCTGACATTCAACTATCTTTTGTTGCTATATCCTTTTATCTCTAGCTGATAGTAATTTATAACTATTCGAAAGTAAGTTTTGCTGTACAGAAAATCACAGTTACGTAGTGGCTATTTCGTAAATGGTGCATCCACGAATTTTTCTCCTACAGAAGTAGTTTGTTTTTCCTTCATTTTTTCTATGATATAGAGCATTGCCAGGGACGTACGTAGGAATTGATTTCGGGAGGAGTCTAAAGCGTTTCGGGGGGTCAAAATACAATTTGAGGCTAAATTATATGAAAATTTCTAAAATTGCCCCTAAAAGTACTCTACATTTACAAAAAAGTCAGGATTTCGGGGGCGGAGGTCTGGAGGAACTTCAGGACCCACCCCTGCATACGCCCCTGAGTATTACATACTTTGATATTGAAAATTTTCGAGAAACCCCTCGGGATCCTAAAGAGTACTGTTGATCGACACATTCTCTGAAACTTTTTGTTTCATACTTTTATCTACAACAGTTTATGATTTATAAGCACTGGATGTTTTACCTAAAACAACCGGTGTGTATATATAAAGGATAGTCACCCATCATCTTTGTGCGCATTTGGGACAAACTTAGATTAAGTAGGAACTAGAAATTGGTGAAGAGGTGATTGTATGCCCCTCCGTCTATCTGTTGACAGGCATCAGAGCGAATACGGTAAGAGAGATACAGAAACTGTTTTCATAGATTCCATCTTCTTCTTTAACTTTCTACACAAACCAGAAGTGAATGAAATGAGCCATTTCCAGTTTCAACACTAATTACCTTAGAACTAAAAGGTGGTAGATAGCGATAAGTGATTTTTGCAATCGATTCAGCGTCTCAAGAACATATGAGTTGTCCATTTCCAAAACGGCTCTTATTCATTTGCAGAAAATCCTAGAAATTTTTTTAAAAAAATGTATGATCTGCATGTTTTGTAGAACTGGAAATACTTCAGTGTCTTCATGTGAAAAACTTGAATATCCTCAAATATTTTCAGTTCTACAAAACGCATCTGTCCTACAGTTTTTCTCGGTTTTCTGGGATTGAAATAGACGACTTATAATGTCATTACCCGCAACACTACCGAAACCAGAAGTTTTTCAAATTTACTATTACCTGTAGACACCTCCAGTTTTCGTGGGGCAAAAACGATAAAAGATATTGAGAAACTGTTTTTAGAAATCGATTCAGCGTCCCAAGAATGGGTTCCATCCAGGGGCGGACCAAGGGTCGGGCAACCCGGGCGACTGCCCGGGGCGCCGAGCTCCTCCGTGGCTAAGCGGTTAGCGTACGCGCCTTCGGCGTGGGAGACCCGGGTTCGATTCCCGGCGGGAGCTCATGTGGTTCGGATTCCACGTTAATCAGTACGTCCACGTCTCATATAGCCTCTCTGCTGAACGGGACGTTAAACTCAAAATCAACTCAACTGCCCGGGGCCAAAACGCCTCTCAAAAAGTAAATTTTATAACGTGTTTTCTACTGACTTTTTTGGTTTATATTTTTGTAAAGTAGCGTCAATTACTTCATCTTTTTTCCATTCCACCATGGAAGGGGAGAGTTTCATAGTACTCGCAGGCCCATATTTAGATAAATGCTATTCTGTGCACGAGCACAGGACGGGAAATTTTTGGAATTCTTTTTAAGATTCACAATCCCGCAGAGTTCCACGCAAGAGCGAGAAAATGTGTTTAATTCGCTCTAATTACAGCAATTACTAATTAGCTAATTTATCTGATTATTTTTAAAAAGTCATCCTCTCCCACCCCCACCCCAAGGGGTGAGGATGAACTTGAATATCATGAAAGCTGATACCATTAAAACTCAGCGATCTCGAAAACTATGGATTCAACATTAATATCTGTCGTTTACGATTATTACCTAGGTATACTTTCAAAATCTCGCCCCCCACTCTGGGGAGTGGAGTATGATCTTGAAATTGAATTGGATTAAAACTGCCACTATTCTCTTCAACGACCCCAACACCTATGAATTAAACTCTCATATTGGACGTTTTCGGGAAGGGGCGGCAAATTTTGTGCAGGGGCGGCAAATTATTTAGCGCATAGGGGCGCACAACATGTAAACACGGGCATGAGTACTCGGGGCTATATCGCTGTTTATATATTGCTGTATGTACAACACGTTCAACATATGTGAGATTTATTGGTATTTTACGCTATTAGAATAGATTATTACGTAGTTGAGCTGTAGTAGAATGACTCCTGATGTTATTAATATAAGAAAACAATTTACAATATAGCAGTAATCATGTCACCATTAATGGTATTAAATAAATGCTGTCCGATATTGTTTTTGTATATACATATCGGTACATAAATAATAATTGATATCATATGCATATTCTTAAGTACTAAATAGCTATACG